>NC_067224.1:31400886-31734219 GCF_019924925.1 Ctenopharyngodon idella
AGGATGCCCAACTGCACCTTGATGATGCTCTGAGAGGACAGGAAGACATGAAGGAGCAGGTGGCCATGGTGGAGCGCAGAAACACTCTGATGCAGTCTGAGATTGAGGAGCTGAGAGCTGCTCTAGAGCAGACAGAGAGAGGCCGCAAAGTGGCTGAACAAGAGTTGGTAGACGCCAGTGAGCGTGTTGGGCTGCTGCACTCTCAGGTAAGGGAATAATGTTTTTACAACGCAATTAAGGATATTAAGAGTATCATTTAAAATGTTCAAACTGTTGCTTTCCATTTTGTAGAACACAAGTCTCCTGAACACCAAGAAGAAGCTTGAGGCTGACCTTGTTCAGGTCCAGAGTGAAGTTGATGACACTGTACAGGAAGCCAGAAATGCAGAGGAGAAGGCCAAGAAGGCCATCACTGATGTGAGCAACAGCTGCTGACAAATGTTTCAGAACGCTTGAGTACTTGAAAATGTGGATCTAATGAATTTCTGTGTTCATGCAAAAGGCTGCAATGATGGCAGAAGAGCTCAAGAAGGAGCAGGACACAAGTGCTCACCTGGAGAGGATGAAGAAGAATCTGGAAGTGACAGTGAAGGACCTGCAGCACCGTCTGGATGAGGCTGAGAATCTGGCCATGAAGGGAGGAAAGAAACAACTCCAGAAACTGGAGTCCAGAGTAAGACTGCCTTTATTCTGATGATCGCCTGTATTTTGATGTTCATAGTCTTGATGTGGATGGTACAAAGTGTCTAAACATTTTATTGGACTGAAATGAGTTTAATAATATCTCCCATTTAGGTCCGTGAGCTTGAGGCTGAAGTCGAGGCAGAGCAGAGACGTGGAGCTGATGCTGTTAAAGGTGTCCGCAAATATGAGAGGAGAGTCAAGGAGCTCACCTACCAGGTAAAAAATGTATAGTGAAATTCAGGTCCAGTAAATCAGATTTTGTTCTAGTCTGATCCATGTTCATTATCTGCAGACTGAGGAGGATAAGAAGAACCTCAACAGACTGCAGGATCTGGTTGACAAGCTTCAGCTGAAGGTCAAGGCTTACAAGAGACAGTCTGAAGAAGCTGTGAGTACCTCATTTAAGAACGCATAAACTCTTTGTGAACATTTCATCTTCTATACCTTATATAATTGTCTATGACTTTGCAGGAGGAACAAGCAAACACTCACCTGTCCAAGTTGAGGAAGGTGCAGCATGAGCTGGAGGAAGCTGAAGAGCGTGCTGACATTGCTGAGTCTCAGGTCAACAAGCTCAGAGCCAAGAGCCGTGATGCTGGAAAGGTAATTTATATTATATTATAATATATTATATTATATAGTATATATTATATTATATAGTAATTTATATTATATTATACATTATATTATAATAATTTTTACAGTTTATGATGTTCAATGTTATTTTTAATCCAGTTCATTTAAACACAGAATCAGGTATTTACTTTCAATTTGTCCTTGTTTTATGCTCTATCATGTGTTTTTTTTTTTTTTTCAGGCCAAGGAGGCGGAGTGAAACTCTTCATCTTACACCATTTTAATGTCTTTAAAAATGTAAAAAATAACACTAAATAAACTTTCATGCAGCAAATTCCTTTGGAATTCTGATTTCCTTCAATTCATTGCTGGTCAACACACAATATTAAAATGATGTTTATTAGTATTAAACTTTATAAAGAAACAAAAACACTACCTGGCTGATTTGCATTTAGCCCTTACGATAGTTATGAGTTATATCCATCCATCATTCCGTATATTTTCTAAACCCCTTGTCCTATGAAGTGTCACGGGCCACAAAGCCCAGCTAACTGAAAAGACCTTGAAAATGGTAACAAGGTAATCTTAGTTTTGCATGTATGATTGTGAAAAGCTAATAAAGATAATGTACTATATATATATATATATATATATAAAATATGTGTGTGTATATATGTATATATATATATATATATATATATATATATACAGTGGTGGTCAGAATTATTGGCACCCTTGGTGAATATGATCAAAGATGACTATAAAAATAAATCTGCATTGTTTATCCTTTTAATCTTTAACTCATAATATTAGCAAAAATCTAACCTTTCATTGAAGGAAAAGAATTGAAAGTGGGGGAAAAAAATCACATTATGAAATAAATGTTTTTCTCCAAAACACGTTGGCCACAATTTTTGGCACCCCTAGAATTTTTTATGAGTAAAATATCTCTGAAGTATATTCCTATTCATATTTACATTTTTTAGCACACCAGGGTGATCATGAACATGAAATTGTCCAGCCATGACTTCCTGTTCCACGGGAGTATAAACATGAGGAAACACAAAGGCCAAATTCCCTTAATCATTCAATCAGAAAAACCAAAGAATATAGTTCTGATGTGCAGCAAAAGATTGTTGAGCTTGCTTGTTTCAAGGAAAAACTCACTTAATTTTGACTTATTTTTTCTAAAAACAAGATAATATTTTTTACTTGTCTACAAAATGCTTCTTGGTTTAAAAATTTCTAGATATTTGGACTGAAAACAAGGCAAAAAATCTAAGAAAAGCATTTTTTGCAGTGTTAAAGTTAAATTATGTAGCATGTATAGCACAAACCTCTACTTCCACCAACAAGACCCTGATTTCGGCCTCACTGAAATAAATTTTCTTGCTGCTCGCCATTCTCAAGTAAAGAATTTGGACATTAAATGGTGCTCTTTTATATGCTAAGTATATTAATTAGGGGGCGTTTACAAGGCGGAAATCTGAAACCATTCAGCTGCGCACAATTTCAAGATCATTTGCGATTTATAGATTTCAAAGATGTCAAAGAGAGGCGTACGCAAGTTTTTTTGTGCGTACACACGTTTTTCGGAATCACACATACACACATTTGAGAAATGATCTTAGATGAAACGTAGGACAGTTTCTATGCAACATTTTATAAATGAGGCCCCAGAACTATATTCTTTGGTTTTACTCATTGTGATGAATAATTAAGGGAATTTGGCCTTTGTGTTTCCTCATATTTATACTCCTGTGCAACAGGAAGTCATGGCTGGACAATTTCATTCTTCTAGTCACCCTGGTGTGCTAAAAATGTAAATATGGATGGGAATAAACTTCAGGAGAGGAGAGCATACAACAGGCTGCACACAATCCCTTCAGGCTGGCCCTGTCTCCCCGTGTCTTCACGAGAGTCGTGGAGGGAGCCCTTGTTCCCATGAGAGAACAGGGAGTTCGCACCCTCAACTATCTCGACGACTGGCTTATTCTAGCTCAGTCTCGGGATCAGTTGTGCAAACACAGGGACCTGGTGCTCAGTCACCTCAGCCAGTTGGGCCTTTAAGTCACCTGGGAAAAGAACGAACTCTCCCCTGTGCAGAGGATCTCTTTTCATGGTATGGAGTTGGATTCGGTCGAACAGACAGCACGCCTCACAGAGGAACGTGCTCAGTCGGTGTTGAATTGCTTGAATACGCTTAAAGGCAGGCTTCACGCTTCAGCGGTCCCACTGAAATTCTTTCAGAGGCTCCTGGGGCATATGGCAGCCGCAGCGGCAGTAACCCTGCTCGGTTTGCTTCATATGAGACCGCTTCAGCACTGGCTTCACGGCTGAGTCCCGAGATGGGCGAGGCAACGCGGCATGTACTGAGTGGCAATCACTCCGGAATGGCGCCAAGCCTTCAGCCCGTGGTCGGACCCCTTGTTTCTTTGTGCAGGAGTGCCCCTAGAGCAGGTGTCCCGGCATGCTGTGGTGTTCACAGATGCCTCTGCCACCGGCTGGGGTGCCACGTACAACAGGCATGCAGTATCAGGGGTGTGGACAGGCCCCCAACTGCATTGGCACGTCAACTGCCTCGAGTTGCTAGCAGTACACCTTGCCCTCAGCTGCCTGAAAGGGCCACACTGCGACCGTTGCAACCATCAGGGTGATCTATGCTCCCGTCGCATGTCGCAACTTACCCGCCATCTCCTCCTTTGGAGTCAGAAGCATCTGAGCTCGCTTCGCGCCATTCATGTCCCTGGTGTGCTCAACCGTGTGGCCGACGAGCTCTCACGAGCTGCGCTTCCGGGAAAGTGGCGACTCCACCCCCAGGTGGTCCAGCTGATTTGGAGAGAGATCGGAAATGCTCAGGTAGACCTGTTTGCCTCCCCAGAAACCTCCCATTGCCAGCTGTTTTACTCCCTGTCACTCGGTACAGATGCACTGGCACACAGCTGGCCCCAGGGCCTACGCAAATATGTGTTTCCCCCAGTGAGCCTACTTGCGCCTACCTTGTGCAAAATCAGGGAGGACCAGGAGCAGGTCCTGCTCGTTGCGCCCTATTGGCCCAACCGGACTTGGTTCCTGGAACTCTTGCTCCTCGCGACAGCCCCTCCCTGGCGCATTCCTGTGAGGAAGGACTTTCTTTCTCAAAGACGGGACACCCTTTGGCACCCACATCCAGACCTCTGGAAACTCCATGTCTGGTCTCTGGACGAGATGCGGAGGTTCTAGGTGACTTACCCCCTGAAGTACTTAACACCATCACTTCGGCACGTGCACCGTCTACTAGACGTGCTTACGCCTTGCAGTGGAACCTGTTCGTTGAGTGGTGCTCTTCTCGCCAAGAAGAACCCTGAAGATGTTTCCTCGAGCCGTGCTTTCCTTCTTGCAGCAATGGTTGGAGCGTAGACTGCCGCAATTTCCGCATACCACGACCACATCAATGGCAAGTCTGTTGGTAAGCACGACCCTGTCGTCAGGTTCCTTAGGGGGCTGAGACGGTTAAATCCTCCTCGACCCCCCCTCCATATCCTCTTGGGACCTTGCTCTGGTGCTTCGAGCACTCCAGAATGCTCCCTTTGAGCCTTTGCAGTCAGCTGACTTAAAGATTCTGTCTATGAAGACTTTGCTGCTGATTGCATTGGCCTCCATCAAGAGGGTAGGAGACCTGCAGGCATTTTCGGTCGACGAATCGTGCCTAGAGTTCAGGCTGGGCGACGGCCATGTGGTACTGAGACCCCGGCCTGGCTATGTGCCCAAGGTTTCTACCACTCCCTTCAGGGACCAGGTAGTGAGCCTGCAAGCACTGCCCCCAGAGGAGGCAGACCCAGCCCTGGCTTTGCTCTGTCCATTTTGCGCTTTGCAACTGTACAGAGACAGAACTCAAAGCCTCAGGACCTCAGACCAGGGGCCGTATGTATAAAGCCGCTCAGAGTAAAATTTTAGTCTTAAGTGTGTCAAAATTCTAAGAATGACGTAATTTTACACTCAGGAACCTTTATGAATCATACTTATTCTTAAGTGTCAAGACTAGGTCTTAGCTCCTAAATTATTTAGGAGAGCTGCAGAGGTCTCCTAACCTAGTTAGGAGTAACAAGATGGCAGAAAAGAGGAGACGCACATTCTCCAATAAAGATATGATGTATTGGAGTTATATGATGACATGGAGTTGATAAAATGATATAAACTTGATTGTCAATTCTTTTTGTAACTGACCTAATAAGAAATGTAATAACTTTAAATAAATGTAATACATTTAATAAATATTACTTAAACAATAATTAATATGTTTAATGCATTTTAACACATTTAAAGGTGCTGTATATGATTTCTCAAATTCATTGTTGAACACTGTTGATATTTGAAATCAACCCAAACAAACTCACCCCTCTCTTTATTGTGCCACCTCCAAAACTCACACTCCAATACTAACCACCCCTATGTAACCACACTGCTTTGAGTTGGTCTCGAATCCCAGCCCAATCGCTGCTGGCATGCGAGGCAAATGCACTATCAATGACGCTAAACACCTCATTCTTTAGCGGGCATCAGTGTGCAATAGTTTAACTACAAAAAGCTCACTATCTGGCCACTGTTACACACGCAATGCTAGTGGATGTCTGTTTATCACAGCTGACATGCAACAAAATGCTTCACGAATAATAAAGCACAGATGATGAATGAATGACAAGGAAGCACAAAAAATGAACGTACAGTACACAAGAGTAAATACAAACAAGAGTGTGTAACAGAACAGCAGCTCCAGACAATCAAAGTGTTACTCACATGATAAGGAATCAAAGCAGCCTCCGCGTCTGTTTTCAGGCCTTCCTGCTTAGCTCTCTCCAGCACTGGAAAGCTTTTCTAATATATTTTTTGGTGACTGTAAGAATGCAGCAGTGCACCGGTGATGACTTGTACCCATCAGTCCAAAGTAAGCAGACTCTTAAATAGTACTATTGCTAAACTTACCACACCAAACATAGTGGCCAAAATTGATGTGCAAAGGTTTTTTTTTTTATGACACTACAATTTTGCTTAAACCATCAAAATATGAGGAAAATATTTTTATTTTTATGTTTATATTATTTAAATGTTTTAAAATATGACATTGACTACAACATAATCAGTTTTTAATATTTCATTGGTTCTCTCTTGTTTTTGCATGTTCATAATTTCTTTGCATGACAGCCTGGCCAAAAATAATTTGAAATAATTTGAAATTTCATTTCATTATCACACATGAAACAATTGACTCCAAGCACAGCTACACAATATGCTTACATCTTTTAATACATTTTTAAAAATATTTGAATTAAGGTTGAAGATGTCTTATACTTTTAGTAAAGTTGCTTTTAGCTTCTTTATAAACGTCTCCTACTCTTAGAAAAGTCCTACTCTTTACTAAGAATTTTTTGACACTTAAGTCAAAACTAGACTATTCTTAAGAGCGTTTCTGAGAAGTTTTATACATACGGGCCCAGCTCTTTGTCTGATACGGAGGCCAGCAGAAGGGAAAGTCTGTCTCCAAGCAGAGGATGGCCCACTGGATAGTGGACGCCATCGCCTTGGCTTACCAAGCACAAGGCGTGCCCTGCCTGCTCAGGTTACATGCTCACTCTACAAGAGGTGTTGCATCCTCCTGGGTGCTAGTTTGTGGCGCCTCGCTGACAGACATTTGTAGAGCGGCCGGCTGGGCGACACCTAACATGTTCGCTAGATTCTATAGCCTTCATGTCAAGCCGGTCTCCTCCCGTGTTCTCACCTCAGGTCAGAGGCACGGAGAGGCCTCAGCTTAGTGTCGGCTTGCTGCGCTTACATGCGCTTATTACTCCAGACAGTCCCTATAAGGCAGACCCTGTTGAATCCTCCGATCACCCTTTGGCAGCTGGATGTGGCGGAGCGTCTGGCGCCAGTCCTATACTCCGTTGTATCCTTGAGAACCGGATTTAGGCTGGGTACCATATGTGTGACCCTACAGGGATCCCATATGTGTAGTTCCACAGTTGCTCCTAAACGAAGCCCGTGTCTTTCCCTCTGGGAGATCCCACCTCTCATCAGGTTGGAGTCACCCCAGTACTTCCATATGTAGTACAGCCCTACGGGGTTAGCCCATATGTACTTCTCCACATAACTCCTTCGGGGAAGGATGTGGCTTCCGCAGTGTTCCTTTCCCAGCGAAAGGGTACGCTTTCCCAGTGTTATCCAATAGTCTCACAGAATGGGTTTTTGGGGAACAGCAGTGATTGACACTCTTTGTGTTAGCCCTGTCCCACCATCCTTAGGCAAGGGGGCTCAGGAGGCTTGCAGCAGAGCGCTGGAAGGGGGCAGCTCCTGTGGTGCTTTGTTAGGGATTCCTACTCATCAGTCTGTCATCTTGGTTACATAGGTAACCCTCATTCCCTGAAGGAGAGATCGGAGTCGTACGTCCCGTCGCCACAGTCGCTGTACCCCGCTGATGCTGCTGCCTAACCTGTTCGGCTCCTCAGTGAAAACCTGAAGATGCAACGCACCTGCTGCTCATTAAATACCCGCGCTGCGAGGCGAGCAGCTGCTGCATATGACAACATGCCAATGTGCATTGGCTCGTTTTAGTTACACTCAAAGCAGATTGGCCTCTCTAGCGAGATTCTTATTTGCCGGTCTGTCCGACGTACGTCTCCGTTCTCTCCTTCAGGGAACGAGGGTTACCTATGTAACCGAGACGTTATCAAGCATCTCAGTCGTAATTTAAGTGAAGTGTAGGACTAAATCTAAAAGGTTCAGTCTAAGAAATGATTCTCGACACTGCTGTGCCACAAACGGGATTTTGGATGCAGGCATGGACCAATCACTGAATAGATTTCCTTTAAGAATTTAAGAATATTCTCAGAAAAATTCACATTGAATGGTGAAATTCATAAAAGGAGTTTACATTCAACACACATTTGACAATAAAGAATTTTCAAGAGAATACATTATGATATACACTTTGGAAATGAAAGATAAAAACGTTTTCCACCATGTCTTAATTGCACATTTTAAACCAGTGTGCTGTTAACTAACCTAGATTTTATGATATAATCAGCCACCATGGATTCCAAAAGAAAACTAAACTGGAAGGAGGAAGAAGCGCAACTGCTTGCTGAATTAGTCAAACAGTTCAGTCCAACATTAACCAGCGCTGACAAAGACGATGCCTGCTCTGTCCAAACTATACCATTTGATTAACTGCTCATCGTCAAACATTTCAAAAACATTCTTGCTCCCCTGAAAGATTTGCGCACGTCTCTGTCTCCTCAGTGCCATCACAAGCCCCTACTGGCAACTCCTAACCACCTCTAGAGCAGTCTTATATAACTGGGAGAGTAAGAGTGTTATTTAGCTTTAAGAAATTTGTTAACTTGCTTTTATACTTAAGCGCTGAGAATTCATGAAATTTACTCCTACTTTTAAACTTTAGACTAAAATGGCACTTTGAGAAACTTGATAAATACAGGCCCTGAGATATATTACTCATAAGAACTTCTAAGGGTACCATTAATTGTGTACAATGTGTATTAGATAAAAACATTTATTTCATAATGAAATTTAATTTTATTTTAAATTAAATTTTAATTAGTGGAAGATGGTTTGTAGTAATTAGTAGTTATTCCGGATAAAAGCTCATTGTGTGAAAGGTCAAAAATTCTATGTTGAAGCAATAATTATTTGTCTCATTTGAGGAGATTGCTGTATATGAAAATAAGTGTAATAAACATCTCAGAAAAAAATAAATAAATAAACAGTAAAATGTAAAGAAGAAGTTGATGAATATGTTTTATTGAGCAATTGCACATTTTAAGAGATAAATGGGAGCTGGTGACAGTGAATGTGAAGGTTTTCACTCAGCTGCCTCTTTGCTCTGAAAAAAAAAGTACACATATAAAAAATCTGTATGAATATAATATGGAACAATTTATGGTAAAATAAAAGCTTTAAAGTTTGAGTATGTGTGAAAATTAATTTGAGAAAAATTACCTTTCCAGCGTCACGGCTCTTGGCTCTGAGCTTGTTGACCTGAGACTCAGCAATGTCAGCACGCTCCTCAGCCTCTTCCAGCTCATGCTGCACCTTCCTCAACTTGGACAGGTGAGTGTTTGCTTGTTCCTCCTGCAATGTCACATACGATTATATCAGGAACTTAATATAATTGTTCCCATGGTGTTTATAGTTCTCAAATGAGGTACTCACAGATTCTTCCGCCTGTCTCTTGTAAGCCTTGACCTTCAGCTGAAGCTTGTCAACCAGATCCTGCAGTCTGTTGAGGTTCTTCTTATCCTCCTCAGTCTGGAGATAATGAACATGGATCAGACTAGAAAATAATCAAATTAATGGGACCAGAATTTTACTATACATTTTTTTTGTACCTGGTAGGTGAGCTCCTTGACTCTCCTCTCATATTTGCGGACACCTTTAACAGCATCAGCTCCACGTCTCTGCTCTGCCTCAACTTCAGCCTCAAGCTCACGGACCTATAGTAAGTGGGAGATATTATTAAACTCATTTCACTCCAATAAAATGTTTAGAGATGTTTAGACACTTCGTACTGTCCACATCAAGACTATGAACATCAAAATACAGGCGAGCATCAGAATAAAGGCAGTCTTACTCTAGACTCCAGTTTCTGGAGTTGTTTCTTTCCTCCCTTCATGGCCAGATTCTCTGCCTCATCCAGACGGTGCTGCAGGTCCTTCACTGTCACCTCCAGATTCTTCTTCATCCTCTCAAGGTGAGCACTGGTGTCCTGCTCCTTCTTGAGCTCTTCTGCCATCATTGCAGCCTTTTGCATGAACACAGAAATTCATTAGATCCACATTTTTCAAGTACTCAAGCATCTTTTGAAACATTTGACAGCTACTGTTGCTCACATCAGTGATGGCCTTCTTGGCCTTCTCCTCTGCATTTCTGGCTTCCTGTACAGTGTCATCAACTTCACTCTGGATCTGAACAAGGTCAGCCTCAAGCTTCTTCTTGGTGTTCAGGAGACTTGTGTTCTACAAAATGATAGGCAACATATGAACATTTTGAATGATGCTCTCAATTTCCTTAATTTCATTATAAAAACAAAGTGCCCTTACCTGAGAGTGTAGCAGCCCAACGCGCTCACTGGCATCTACCAGCTCTTGTTCAGCCACTTTGCGGCCTCTCTCTGTCTGCTCTAGAGCAGCTCTCAGCTCCTCAATCTCAGACTGCATCAGAGTGTTTCTGCGCTCCACCATGGCCACCTGCTCCTTCATGTCTTCCTGTCCTCTCAGAGCATCATCAAGGTGCAGTTGGGCATCCTGCACATAAACAATAACTTTACAATAAGCTTTTGATGTGTTTTCTGTTGGGCTTTACTTAACATAGGTTAGATTATACAAACATATTAATACATCCCAAAATCGAACAGATGTTACATACCTTGAGCTGTCCCTGAACGTTCCTGAGCTGTTTCTGGGCCTCAGCAGCCTGGCGATTGGCATGGCTCAGCTGAATCTCCATCTCATTAAGGTCTCCCTCCATCTTCTTCTTGATTCTCAGGGCATCATTCCTGCTCCTAACTTCAGAGTCCAGAGTGCCCTGCATGGATTCAATGACTCTCTGGCTGTTCCTCTTGATCTGCTCCATCTCCTCATCCTTCTCTGCAAGCTTCCTGTCAATCTCTCCCTTGACCTGGTTTAGCTCAAGCTGGACACGAAGAATCTTGGACTCCTCATGCTCCAGGGTGCCCTATGAAAAATAAAACAGCTTTTAATATCATAATGGAAATATGCATTAACAACACAGTAAAATCTTTCTAGCCAGAATTCCATACTGATCTTTAGATACTCACTTCAGCCTCCTCCAGGGCAGTCTGAATCTCTGCCTTTTCAGTTTCCACTGTCTTCTTGGCCTTTTCCAGCTCATGGATGCTCTTACCAGTCTCACCTAACTGTTCTGTCAGATCTGAAATCTCCTCTATAGAAAGAAAAAATATAATCTTTAATCATAATCATATGAGTTTACTTTTTAATTATTAAATTAGAAAAATACTATAGCGGTTATAGCGGTTTCATTCTTACGCTGCAGATTTTTGTTCTCTCTCTTGAGTGTCTCCAGCTGATCCAGAGTCTCCTCATAGGAGTTCTTCATCTTGAACAGCTCAGTACTGAGTGAACGAGCCTCTTTCTGGGCACCTTCCAGCTCTGCCTGACCTTCCTCATATTTCTGCTTCCATTCTGCCAGGACCTTTGGTGGAGATATTTCAGGATCGATTTGTTTATAACATGTTTAACAAAGCCCATTTTAGCTATACTTTACAATGAGAATATCATATAATGACTCAAATAGTTTACCTTGTCAAAGTTCCTCTGCTTCTTGTCAAGGTTAGCAGCCAAACCATTGGCTCTCTCCACATCAATCATGAGGTCCTCCACCTCACCCTGGAGTCTCTGTTTGGTCTTCTCCAGAGATGCACATTTGGAGTTCACTGCCTCAATTTGTTCCTCTGCCTCTTGCAGACGCTGAGCCAGCTTTTTTCTGTTAATAAAGAAAATTTTGAATTCTAATCTATAAAATAGCTGTGAGAATTGGGAATATTATGCAATAATATACATACTTGGACTCTTCAAGCTCCTCAGTGCGCTGAATGGCATCAGTTTCATATTTGGTTCTCCACTGAGCAACCTCACTGTTGGCCTTTGACATTCCCCGCTGCAGCTCAGCCTTTGCCTCCTGCTCTTCCTCAAACTGCTCACGGAGCAGGTCACAGTCATGACGGGATGATTGCACAGCATGGGCCAGTGCGTTCTTAGCCTAGGAGACGAAGTCACATAATATTAGCTTGTCTCTAAAGTACATTAATTGACAAGTAGGTGTATTTTTTGATTATGCTATATTACCTTAATCTCCTCTTCAATCTGCCTCTTAAGCTCCTCGATTTGCTGAGTGAAAGCTTGTTTGCCTCTGGTGAGCTGAGAAACTAGAGCTTCCTTCTCCTCCAGCTGACGGCCAAACTCACCTGTTCAAATGTTCACCGTGTCAGTTCAGCTCAAAATAAACCATTTAATAATATGAGAAAAGCATTTGCTACAAATTAGGCTGGGGAAATAGTTTACATCATCATATATTTTATGAATACATAATAAATGAGCATTGAGAATGAGGTCAAAGGATCATGTGAATATGTGACATGGATGATGATTTACTTATAATTATATATCTGTATTTGTTAGTGGAGGAAATAAAATGCTGTATCATTTTGTTTGATATTTTTGAGATATTGTGCCATTATTTACCATTTTCAGTTTGAAGTCTTGCTCTTTGAGCGCTGAGATCATTTATCTGGCGAAGGTTCTCATCATTCTTGGACTTAATTTCACTAAGTTGGTCTTCAAGTGTGCGGCACATCTTCTCAAGATTAGCCTGTAAACACCAATATCATTGGATTCTTAAGAATCTTAACCACATTTTATATATTTCCTTTGTTATATTTACAATTCTCAACCTTTGCTTTGGCAACAGCTTCCATGTTGCTGGAAAGATCATCAATCTCCATTTTGTATTCACTCTTCTCTTTCTCAAGCTTCTGCTTGACACGCTGCAGGTTGTCGATTTGCTCTCCCAGCTCGGCCACACTGTCTGCCTGCTTCTTACGGAGGGCAGCAGCAGTAGCTTCATGCTGGAGAGTGGACTCTTCAAGATCACGACGCAGCTTCTGGAATTCAGCTTCACGCTTCTTATTCATCTCGATCTGAGCAGCAGTGGCTCCTCCAGCCTCCTCAAGCCTCTCACTGATCTCCTCAAGTTCCCTGGAGAGATCAGCTCTCTGCTTCTCAACCTTGGCACGAGCAGCACGCTCAGCCTCGATCTCTTCCTCCAGTTCCTCAATGCGGGCCTGTGGTGGAAAGTAGTTAATTACATTTTTAGTGATCTGTATTTGATTATAATGATCGTAATTTTTGAAAAAAATCTCAAAATACCTGAAGCTCCTTGATCTTCTTTTGGAGTTGAGCACCCAGAGATTGTTCATCTTCTATCTTGCTAAGCAGCTGGCTTGTTTCAAAGTCTTTCCTGTGGGTGTTCAACAATAAGTAGTTTGTAAAAACAAAAAAACAAACAAAAAAAACAATAACACTTCAATAATAGTTTCCAATGTTTTAAAGATTTCATGTTTTAATTACTTTTTTATTTTCTCCTCAGATTGCTGCTTGTCATTCTCCAGGTCCATGATGGACTCTTGGGCTAATTTCAGGTCTCCTTCAAGCTTTCTCTTGGCTCTCTCAAGATCCATGCGGAGCTTCTTCTCTTGTTCAAGGGAACCCTCAAGCTACAGGACAATGATATATAAAATATGTTCACAGCAAAATCACAGGTAATTTGATGAATTAATAACATGTTTACATAATCAACTCACATCATCAACTTGCTGCTCAAGCTTTGTCTTGGATTTGGTCAAGGTGTTGACTTTGTCCTCCTCAGCCTGGAGATCATCCAGTGTCTGCTGATGTGCCTCTTGGAGGGCTTTCTTCTCTTTTGTAAGCTTGGCAATACTCTCATCCTGAGCTGCCATTTCCTCAGTCAAGTTCTTGACCTGTGTAATTTTTTGTTTCAAGTGAGCTTATTTTTAACTATTCATATCATCACTTAATATAATCATATAAAACAGAGATTAAGATTAATATTAAACCAACTTAATCTCTAACCTTATTCTCAGTGGCATGTTTCTCTTTTTCCACTTTAGCCAACGTGAGCTCCAGGTCATCAATGTCTTTCTTCAGCTCAGAGCACTCATCCTCCAGTTTCCTCTTCTTGGCTGTCAGTTCAGCATTGATTTCTTCCTCATCCTCCAGTCTCTCAGTTGTCTCTTTGAGTTTAGCTTCAAGCTGGATTTTGCTCTTGATCAGACCCTCACACCTCTCCTCAGCATCTGAGAGATTCTCAGATTCCTGATAAGAAAATAGATTGCTATTTCATTGGAAACCACATTGCCCATTTTAATGCAGCCAAACTTCATTTACTTGAACTAACTTCAAGTAAAAATACTCACAGATGCTACTTGTAGCTGCAGATCATTTTTCTCTTGCAGCAGTGCTACCATCTTCTCTTCAAGTTCCTTCTTTTTGGCTTCAGACTTGGCAAGATCTTCTTTGCATTTCGCAAAGTCCTCTTTCATGGTTGCCAGCTCCTTCTCAGTCTCGGCACTCTTCAGCAGAGGCTTAATCTTGTAGTAAACCTTCATCCATGGCCAGTGTTTGACATTCATGAATGAGCGGATGTTGTATTGGATGGTGTAAATGGACTCCCTGTGAATAATTAATCATTAAATGCCATAAACATAATTATTTACCATTTGCTCAGTTATTGTTGATATCACCTTTATTCATGACAATACTCACCTCCTTTCCATCATCTTCACAAACTCCCTCCTCATCAGGTATCCACGGCAGAGAGCCTGAGTCATTGTGACCAGAGCAGCCAGTTTCTCATCACGCATCTCTTCAAGAGTACCCAGAAGACCAGCTTTGAAGAACACCTGAATTAATGTAAAACAGTTAATAAAAAGATATTGATTTACCTGTATAGAATGATCATGCTGAATCTTTGAAAGTTGTAAAGCTGAATGTGAACCTTTGTGTGTCCAAATCTGTACTGGTCATGATCAATGTCGATGGATCCTAGGAGTTTCTCACAGGCCTTCTTGTTATCAATAAACTGTCCCTCTGGGATAACACTTGCATTCAGCACCTTGTATCTGTGGAGAATTGGAAGATTTAACAAAATGCTTAATATCTTCTAATAAAGAGCCTATAGGAAATGGTATTTTCGTGTGGTCCTATTTACCTCTGCTTGAAGTCACCATAGAGGATTCTGCTGGGGAAGCCCTTTCTGCAGATTCTGATACCCTCCAGTACACCATTACACCTCAGCTGGTGGATAACCAGGAAGTTCTCCATGAGACCTATAAAGAACAGTTTACATCATGAGCTTGGTAAATTAACATTTTCATTATTATATACATTAAATAATGTGTTAATATGAGAATATCTGTGAGCCCTTTATTACTTTACCTGGAGTCTTGGACTCATTGGGAATCAGACAACGCACAAAGTGAGGGTGAGTGCTCCTCAAGTTGGTCATGAGCTTGCCCAAGTTCTCCTGTTTTATCATGAAAAGATTCACCTTTCTTACTTACATTCTTTCAGTTGTTGATGTATTATTTTTCTGAACTAGAGTCAAGCAAGCTCATGTACAGTCACTGCTTAAGTCCTTTCAATTGCAAGATTATTCAAATTTGGTGTATAACAAAGACATACTCTGAACTGAGAAGACACAGTCTGCATGGAGCCACCCTTCTTCTTGCCTCCCTTCTTGCCGCCACCACTCTCTATTCAGATAAAAAGATAAAAGAACACATACGTATAATGTTATAACAGGAAAAGAGTGCAAACTGAATGAAAGTTTGGTTAAAATGATGTACATAATCAGTTTTTTTTTTTTTTACCCTCAACAACAGGTGGGTAGAGAGTAGCCAGCAGTTTGACAGAAGACTTCTGGTACAGCTGCACAACAGACTCATTCAGTGGATCCTTGTTCTTGTCCAACCAACCAGCAATGTTGTAGTCCACAGTTCCAGCGTAGTGAACCAGGGAGAAGTGAGCTTCAGCCTTGCCTTTGGCAGGCTTTGGTTTCTGGAAAGCATTGCACTTGCCAAGATGCTGATCATACAGCTTGTTCTTGAAGGAAGTGTCTGTAGCCTTGGGGAACATACACTCCTCTTCAAGGATGGAGAAGATACCCATGGGCTGTTTATAAAAGAATGTTGTTTATTACCATAAAATATAAGATTTTGAGAATAGATATTGAAAATAAATAAATTCATAAACCATTAAAAACCTTCTCAATGAGCTCAATGCAAGCAGCCAAGTCCATGCCAAAGTCAATGAACTCCCAAACAATGCCCTCCTTCTTGTACTCCTCTTGTTCCAGCACAAACATGTGGTGGTTGAAAAACTGTTGCAGTTTCTCATTGGTGAAGTTGATGCACAGCTGCTCCATGCTGTTGAACTGGAGGAAAAATAACAGAAACATTTACTGACTTCTTAATATGATTCAGTTTGCCATAAAAATACATTAAAAAAAATCATTCTTACATCAAAGATCTCAAAGCCAGCAATATCCAGCACACCAATGAAGAAATTTCTTTGTTGTTTTGTGTCCAACATCTGGTTGATACGAATGACCATCCACAAGAACATCCTCTCATAGATAGATTTGGCCAAGGCGCTAACAGAGTTGTATACCTTTAAAATAGAGGGGATATTTTATTAAAAACTTCAGCTTTATTTGCTTTTGCAATAATTAGCAGACTCACTCCTGAAGTTTTAGATTGAAGATATACTACATACCTGTGGCACGGTCTGGCCTTTGGTCACAAACTCATTTCCGACCTTGACTCTGGGGTAGCACAACGCCTTCAGCATATCAGCAGAGTTCAAACCCAGAAGGTAGGCAACTTTGTCAGCCTCTGCAAATAAAAAAATCCATCCATTTTCTTGGCTTACTACAACCACCACTTTCTTTGTGAAAATAGAAATAAGGATCTCTCAGTTGGCACTGCATGTTATGACACAATGTAGTACTATTTAGTCTCACCCTCTGTGCCATCAGGCTCAGCCTGCTCCTCACGCTGCTTCTGCTTGAACTTCATGTTACCATGATGAAGCACAGCTCCAGTGAACTTGTAGATGCCCATTTTCTCCTCATTACTAAAGCCGAGAATGTCAATAGCAGTCTGAAAATTACAGAGAAGAATGAGTCCTAGGATCTGCCATTTTTATATAGAATATCTCAGTATTCAAACAGCAATGACTCACATCAGTAGCATCCAGCTCCTCTTTATCATCAATGCTGGCCACTGTGATCTGACCCTGACTGCACATGGGGAAGTCATAGGGGTTGGTGGTGATGAGCGTCATTTCTGTAAAATACACAGCATTCATGAAAGAGCATCTTACAATATTATCTGAAACACTGAATGTAAAATGTGCACCTACCAATCAGCTCAGGCTTATGGTTGGTCATCATCTGGTAGAAGATGTGGTAGCCTCTCTCATCTGGAAGCTGGAATGTCACTCTAGACTTCTCCAGCAGATCTGTTGAGAGAATGTACTTGAGTCACAATCATCTGAAGAGTGACAGACAAAGACAAATGTGCAGGATGGATCAATGAAATCATGTCCACCTACATGTCTCAATGTCAGCACTAGCCAGTTTTCCAGATGTGCCGAAGTGAATTCTGATGAATTTACCCTGTTTAAATCAAAATAGCATTATACATAAATAATCTCTTTATATATAATATAAAACTCTGTATATAAAATCAAACACAACTGACCAACTTTACTGTAAATAAAATATGATTAACTTACAAAACGAGAGGAGTTGTCATTTCTCACAGTCTTGGCATTACCATAAGCCTCAAGCAGAGGGTTGGCAGCAATGATCTGGTCCTCAAGAGAGCCCTGAGATGTTTGAAGGGTTTTCAGTTATTTCATGTCTAAACACTGTTTGCAGGCATTTCACAGATTCACATATCATATCATTTGTGAGACAAGTGTACATCTTTCAAAATAATATATATGAAATAGTTGTGTATCTCATACCTTTATTTTGCTGGAGCTCTCTTTCTTCTTGTCACCACCACCTGCCACTGCAACTGTGGCAAAGTACTGGATGACACGTTTGGTGTTCACAGTCTTTCCAGCACCAGATTCTCCACTGGTTTATGAGAGATTAGAAAACAGAAGATTAAAAGTCATATAGACTTTTCAAATTAAATTCATAAGTTCATTCTTAATCTCTATTTTGTAAACATCTCCATAAAGATTTGCTGTATTATACTTTTAATTTTTGTCATGGTCTGAGATTAAATGAAAATACTTACGTAATCAGGACAGACTGGTTTTCTCTATCTGTTGATTGTAATGTGTAAAATATCCAGTAAATATTTCTTATGTTAACAGCATCATCTAATTCACCTTCATGAATTCTATAGAATTCAATTCCATTATGTCTTACCAGTCAGCATGAACTGATAGGCGTTGTCAGAGACAGAGAAGATGTGGGGTGGGGCCTCCATACGCTTTTTGCCTCTGTAGGCAGCCACCACTTCTGCATCATACACTGGGAGCCACTTGTAGGGGTTCACAGTTGCACAGAAGAGGCCAGAGTAGGTCTGAAATGAGCAGAGAAGTGGTCAGATTGCTACAACACAGACAAAATTAACTTAAATGCATTTTTATGTTGTTTCAGAACCTACGTAGATCATCCATGCAGCATAACGCTCTTTGAGGTTATACAGCACAGAGGCTTCATTGAGATGGGTCATCATGGCCATGTCCTCAATCTTGTCAAACTTGGGAGGATTCATTGGGTGGACATCTTCCTCCTTAGCAACTCTCTCCTATAAATTTGATAAATTAGGTATAAAAGAAAGCAATGTAATAAGTAATTTAATGAGCATCGAACATGAAATGGAAATTAAAACTCACCTCCTGAGTGTCAAGCAAAACAACTGTGACTTTGCCACCATCTTTGCTCTTGATTGTTCCCTTGAGGTACAACTCTTTGGCATCAGCCACATAGCAGGCAGTCTTGGCATCAAATGGTTTGCTCTGAGCCTCAATTCTCTCCTTCTCAGGCTTACGAAGGTAAATGGCAGCCTTGCCATAAATGGCCATCTCCGCGTCCGTACTCATGGTGGCGGCTCACTTCTGGAATTTAAAGATCAGTAGAAAAAAATTACTCCTATAAGTATGGTTGCCTACAGTAAATCCAAAAACAATATCAACAACATTTGATATTGGTGGTGGTGGTGGGGTGGGGGTCAATGGCTAAAAGGTTGATCTTTACATCTTTACATTTTTTGGACTTGTTACATATGACTATAATGATTTCTGAACTATTTTTGAATGTTATATTCTATACAGCTATAGTCTTGTGAGTATTTACAGACATTAACATCAATCACCTTTTTCCAATCTCCCACAAGTACTGATGAATTCTCTGCACCCTGTAATATGAAGAAATTGAAAATAATTAACTGTGAATAAAGATTTATTATAAACAATTAGCAACATATGTCTTAAAGATGAACATGAATTGCATTGCAAGGATATTTACATTTTAAATATGTAAATCTTGAAAATCTAAATTCCACTTAATTTGTTTGTCTGAACAGATTTCTATGTAAAATTTCTACAGTAATATTCTATAGAAAGACATGCTATGGTTCTCTCTATTAAACTAATCTAACCACTGCGTACTCCCTGCAAAGAAATGAATGACCTCACCACAAGTGCTGGATGGTCTTCTGAATGCAAAGGTCTCCCCTCCTGCCCCTGGTTTTTATACTGCATTTGCTTTGCCAGCAATGCAAAAGTTAAATATGGCTAACACCAAATATGGCTATTTGAGTCAGTGTAAGTTAAGGAATCAATCAGATAAACCATTTGGTGCTTGCCAAAATGGAAACGGCAAAGATGTAAATAAATAACTACTTCTTTAAGGTATGTTGCTAATTTGATTTTAGAATTCTTTAAAGAAAAAAAAAACATCACTATCCTCCAGCAGAATATTTATCAACAGTTGTTGTGTACAAGTGTACAAGTTTTTAACTTCAAGTAAAACAATTTATGAGGCAATACATATATATTGGATTTATAAACTGTGCACTGAAGGCTTAAAAATAATTTTTCTTTCTTTTTTTTAATAGAACATGCTTGGCACATATGACACATAAAACAGAGGTAACATGTTGAGTCTTTTTTTAGGCTTGTTGGACCATAAATGTCACGTATTCTAGTTATGTGTTGCTTCATCGACACCGGTCTATGTGTAAAGTTCCTTATGTAAAATACTTTTTATTTTTAGATTTAAGATTATTAATGGCTACACATCATTTTTCAACTATTTCAAGAGCTAAACAGTTAAATAAATGATATATTAGCATATGGAATGAAAAGAAATGCAAGGTTAATAAATCACTATTAATTTTACTAGCTATTAGTTTTAAATATTACTATATTAAATAATTTGCAGTATTATGTGATACCAATTCTGGTAGATGTAATACATTTACTGTACTGAATGGTTATTTACTTATTTATTTATTTAAACGTTTGTTTCTTAGATCTAATATTCACATGCTGACTTTGAGGAGCACACTTTCTATTTTTGTATATTTTTATATGTATATTTTATTGCTTTGTTCAGATGGTTTGCATTCCATTGACAAGAGCATTCATGGATCAGCTTTCCTGGTCTGGCTTATTTACAAAATATAATCTTCAAGCTACATAGCTAGCTACACAGTCATTTGCACAGGTATAACTGCATGCTTGTTTTGACACTATATAGATTTAAAAATGTACAATATAGTTTAATATTCATGATGAAAAGGCATTCAATAGGCCTATTTGCTGTTTTCATTAATATTCATAATGAAGAGCGTTTGCATGCACAATATTACACCGATTGTGTTTAATGCCTACAATATCTTAAAGTGGTAAATTATTTTTATCGTGGGTAGGGTATGCAATTTCGGATATGCAAGATCACACCCTCCCTTCAGAGTGCCACACCTCCAAAACACATAAACGAGCACAGCCAGAGCAGAATCTGCAAATCGTCACAAGACACTGTTAAATGACTTCATGTCTCAAAGCATTTAACATTACAATAATAATGAGCATAAACAAAAAGAACTCTGACTTTTAGCACCTGACTTCTACAGATTCATTTTATAGTGTTGCCTTAGAATTGCATAAATCTGAATCTGTGGACGTGAACAGCTCCGGGTAGAACGTCCGGGTTGCCATCTTGCAATTACGGTTACGACACAGCGTGAATGCAGCATCAGCATAGGCTAGTTGTTTTGGTTCAGGAGGAACTGTAAAAGGTGCTTGCTATTGTTTGCGGTGCCCATGGAATGCGCTGAATACACGTCTGCGCAAGCAGAGTGCGTGGAGGTACTATGGAAATACATATGTTGACAGGCAGGTAGGACATCCTATTGGACGAACATTTTTTTGGTCCTGAGACTTCCATAGTAGTTTATTTTATATATATATATATATATATATTTAGACCTATTATTGATTGCTATCAGGATGAGAAGAGAGTTTCAACTAGTATAACAAAAAGTGTTTATGAAAAACATTGCCTACCCTACCTTTAATTTCATTTAGATAAAAAAAAATGATAAGCTCTTATTTTTTTTTTTTTTTTTCCCCACTACGCTTCAATAGTACAGCTTACTATGGAAGCTTGTTTTTGCAATAGAAAAAAGAAATTAAAAAAGTAATTGTGACTTTTTAACTTACAATTCTGACCTTTTTCTTTTCTGATTTTATCACAATTGCTAGGAAAAAAAGTTTATAGGCTATCTCACAAACGCAGAGAACAAACGCATTAGCATAATGTTTTCCTCCCATCTCATATTCTTTTCATCACATTGTCACATTGTGGCATTTTCAGAATTGCTTTAGCAAAGAGTCCAAAGGTTGGTATTGTTTGAAAGAAAACTTTTTAAAATTTTAAATAATAAATAAATAAATAAATTTGGACATTCTCATGCTGAGAAACTGCTAATAAAAGGCAAAAAAAAAAAAAAAAAAAATGTGTTCAAGGGAAATTTTACATATCTTTCTGATTTGACATGCAATATTTCATGAAGGAAATAAGGTAGGGGGATAAATTTTGTGGTGATAGCATAAAGTAATCAAAAGTTAGAGCATTTGGAACCAAGGTAGCCGTTTTGCTTCGTTTTTTCCCCTAATGGGCATTTTTAAAATCGTTCCTTCACGAGGAATATCTCGTGACTGACGCAAGGGATTATATTGATTTTGTAATCATTTCAATCGGGAGCATCTACTGTAAGTAATGTTGTGCCATTTTATACGATCTATGCATGTTTCATGAAGTTACGTGCCACATGAAAGCTATTTGATTTTAGTTAGCATATGTGCACCTGTGCAGGGGCGCAGGAAGATGTTTTAGGTTGGGGGTGCTGTGCCGGGGGGGTCTTTAGAAACCATTAACAAAAAATAATACCAAGTAGGTTATATAAAACATGTCAGAACCCCAGGAAATAACAAGCATATCGCTGAGAAAAAGAGAAGACTGGATTTGACTGCACATGGGAAAAATAAAAAGTAGCCTATAAAACATTTAAAACATCCACGAGATTTCCATGCTCCACTTTTAAGTTACGTGTCGCCTAGCCACAACCTACAGATTCCAGCATAAACGGTGATACATTGTTTGTTATTGAAGTATCAACAACATTCAGAAACATAAAAGCAAGCATAGGCAGTGCTACGTGCATGATTTGGCATGGCAGAATGCGCGCAACGAGCGCTTCCTTTATGATCACTAAAAAGATGACAGTTCCTCGCGATCTCACAACGCTTCAATTACTGCACAATGAATCTTTAATAATAATGTATACACTTTGTTTTAATCAGAGGTTTTGCCAGCATGCAAGCATGCAAGCATTCAGGGCTGAACAAAAACTCCGGCGTTTTGAGCGGTGAGTGGATTACGTTCCAGAAATCAACAGATTTGTCTGTGATTGGCTACATTGCTCTACGCTGCAAAAACTTATTATTAGAAACTCTGTCTATGCCCGTAAAGCCCGTAAAGCGTTTTTACTTGATTTTAGTCGTTCAACATTTTTAAAGCCCATTAAAAAATTTTATTACAAACAAATTATTAAATGATAAAAAAAGGAATAAATGTAACTGAACAAACATTTGCGTTGCATTTACCTTCAGCACCCCCACCGCGCCCCTGCGCCTGTGGGGTTTTATGTGTCGTAATTCCGTGAGGAATATCTCGTGATCGATTTATTGGATTATGTTGTTGTTATGAGTAAAAACGTGACATAAATGGCGCATCGGTATATCATTTACATATAGGTCTTGCGGGGCTTCACATATAAAAACTCACTCAAGTTGAGTCAAAGCCCATAACAGTTATGCTTGTTGTATTCTACTCTGCGAGACCTTTCAAATAACGTATGGCACATAATTATCTGAGATGAATGATGTTTTTGACACATTGCAGTACATAGTACAAAAAAAGTATTTCATAAATTATGAAAACATTTTTTTTTTTTTTTTTTTTTTTTCAGCAAAGCACTACTTAGGAGTTAATCATCGGTGATCAGCATGAGATGCATTCCATTTAGAAACATTTACAAGTTTGATCCCACTTTCATTGATGCTGACCGACTTATGTCAAAAACTGTCTTGTTGTGCCAGATGGCGCAGACAGTCGGGTGCAGTTGCTCTCCCATGACTCAAGGTCCTGACTAAATGTAGCCTATGGGAAAGGACTTGCTGACGACACAGCTTGGTTCAAGTAACCGTAATATTTTGTTCTTTTCTAAAATGTTCGTTATTTAAGTATTTTTCCCCTAAAAACGCTGATATCGTGTTTTCATGTATTATTGTGTGAATATTCTCAAACACTGACAGTGCAATTTCAGTATGAGATTATTGACATCTTAATGGATAAATCTTATTAAACTAAAAATTGATGGAAAACATGTCTTTGCTGGGAATTTAAATTACCGATACCTTAGGTGTTTTGTTCATATTTATTTTAAAAGCAACAAAGTTTAAATTACATCCAAACTTTTAGCAACAAGCACATGCACTAGTCATATGATAGGCCTATTCGCGTTTGATCTCACAGACTGAAGTGAGAACGTTTTAACTGCATACATTTCTCTCCTTCTCCAACTGCTGCCGCCTACTCGTTTGTTTTGTTCCGTTCAGTATCCATCCAATGTATGGTCATTTACAGCCTGCTACAGAATGCAACGTCAATAGTTAGGCCATAATATTAAACCTGCCAGTCATTAAGCTATAATATAATTTTGTGCTTGGGTTTATCTAGTCTAATTGCCTCCGTTTTATTCAGCTAAAAACAGTTCTCACTCACTTGAGACTGACACAGCCATATACAGTCAAAGAGCTTGTGCTGACATCAACAGATTCCTTTGGTGCTTGTTCATGTAAGGAACTATTCAAGGTACCATTGGAGTTCACTGTCTGGCTACTTTAGGGGATTCCTCACATGTGAAAAATGTAGCGTATGATTGCAGAAAAAAAAAAAATATAGACATATGTTTTTATTGACCATTGAAGGAGCAACAGATTTTTTTTAAATAAATTTAAAAAATTGGTTTGTTTAAAATCTTTTAAAAAATAAAAAAATACAGTGACAAAATTATTTTAAAAAGTAAAGATTCTGAAAGCACTGAATGAGATTCCATAATAATTTAATATAGCTTTACAGTAGTAACAGTAAATAAATGGGCACGCAGCCTTGGGATTGCACTGGCACATCAACTGCCTTGAGTTGTTGGCCGTGCTGTAGCGTCTGGACCAATCACAATTATTCATTATATTTAATGAATAATCCAGAAAACACTCCCTCACAAGTTCTGTGAACCCATCCCCCCAAACTGCAACACACAGGCAGAACCAGGTGTCCTGTTACAGGACACAAAACTGATAAGAACTTTTTATGATCAGAAAGAATGTGCAGAGACTTGTGACTCTGACTTAATTCTTGTTGAGAAGGACAAATAAACCCTTTTAATCCTATATATTCTATATATGTTACATGTTGCTAACTCTGTGACACAATAGTATTATAAGAATCTAGAAGGTTCTTCTCTCATGCATCCAGTCCAGTGTCTTATGCTAATATCTTGCTACAGAACAAAAACTCGTAAAAGTTCCCTCCGAAGGGACAACTCCTTATTGGCTCAGACACCCCAAGAGGGTGTGACATCTTCACTTTAAAATTACTGATCACAAGATCACAGTGCTCTGATGTGAAGATGATGCTAAGAAGCTAAAAGCTTCTAAGGAACCCCAAGCTTGTGCCAGGCTCCAGCCTAGACTTTTCATTCACCAAAGGTCCTCTGAATCCAACTGGTTCTCTCTCATCAAGACAACATCAGCAAAGACCAACTAGAGCCTCAACAAATTGCATCAGGACAGTTTAATTCAAATGGGAGAGACATGCAACTATCAAACTTAGTTTCTTTATTTGATACATTAAGTATCCTTACCCCTTTTAAAGAAGGGCGTCTTAGAACTAAACTGATGGTTTGCGCAAGGCTGTTGATCTGCAGAATTTCAAACAATGCTGTAACTTCTTGCTTTCCTGTATTCTGCTTCAGCTCTCTCTTTCCCTTGGTAAACTGTACGCATGCATGTGTGTGAATGTTAGAGTTTAATTGTTTAATCTAGTTAATAAAGTCTTGTTTATGTCACATGTAAAGTTGTCTGTGTTTCATACTCTCATACTGGAGTCTCTAATCATGCCGATTTTGACTACATGCTCTGAGTAGTACTGTAAAATAAGAATGTTATTTCCCATAACCTGGAAATTAACATTGCTTAGAATTAATAAACAATTAACACTGAGTGCCAAACAGGTTAACTGACTGTAATATTAATTTTATTACATTAAGCATTTCGCATATCATCTCAGCATTCACACACTGGATCACAGCTTGCCTCGGGGCCTGTGCAAGTATGCATTTCCCCCAGTGAGCCTGATTGCACAGACTCTGTACAAAGTCAGGGAGGAAGAAGAACAAGTCGTAATAGTTGCGCCTTACTGGCTTAACCAGACTTGGTTCTCAGAGCTCACGCTGATGGTGGCCGCTCCTCCCTGGAGGATTCCCATGAGGAAGGACCTTGTTTCTCAGGTTTTTTGACACAACATCTCCGTTCCCTCCATCAGTGAACGAAAGTTACACTAGTAACTGAGACATTACCTTACATAAACCTCACTCCAGACCAAGACGATATTAATCCGCTTAATGTATGTGTATATTAGTCTGCATCAGGTCGTAACTAGTTGGCATGTTTGTTTTTCTTATGTGGAGTAGCATATCAAATTAAACTATATGGCCCGGTTTCACAGACAGGGCTTAGACTAAGCCAGGATTTAGCCTTAGTTCAATTAGGATATTTAAGTAGCTTTTATAAACGTACCCTAGAAAAAAACATTACTGGTGTGCATCTTGAGACAAAACAATGGCTCTGACATATCATCCCCTTTGGAATTATAAGGTTCTATCTGCATTCTGAGCAGTTTTGAGATATTGAGCGTCAAAGTTTCTCAGGGGCAGGGCACAATCTGGCACCCTCGCCCAGATCTCTGGAACCTCTACGTCTTGTCCCTGGATGGGATGAGGAGGAATTCAGAGGCCTATTACGAGCGGTGATAGACACAATCATTCAGGCAAGTGCCTTGAAGTGACACCTCATCATTACATGGTGTGCTTCCCGAGGTGAAGACCCACAGAGATGTGGTCTATGCTTTCCTTTTCTCAGCAGGGCCTGTTGGCCTCCACCCTAAAAGTGCACATGGCCACAACAGCGGCTAACCACGACACGGTGGGTGGCAGGTCCTTGGGAAAGCACAATCTGATAGTTAGGTTCCTGAGAGGTGCAAATCCTCCAAGACCTCACCTCATCCCCTCTTGGGATCTTTCTCTGGTCCTACAGGCCCTACAGAAAGACCCATTTGAGCCCTTACAATCAGTTGAGCTTAGTCCCGTCTGTTTGAAGACGGCCCTACTGATTGCGCTCACCTCTGTCAAGAGGGTAGGGGAACTACAAGCCTTTTTGTCTGCTTTGAAAGTCAGCAGAAGGGAAAGGCTGAAAAAACTTTTCATTGACATTCAGAACAGGCCTAAAGCTTGAGTCACCTCTCCCTAGAGGTGAGGAGGTCCCCTTGATAGGGAGACCTGAGGTCAATACCCTGGGCGTTGGAATGTTGTGAGTTAGCATAGCTGCACTGGCTCTTGGCATGCAGAGGATTGCCCGCATCTGCACCGCCATGTCTTGTGTCACAGTTCAAGTTGTGGCGTTTAGTATAGGGACCCTTAGTGTTGGTATTTTGACACAAGGTCTAAAATGACCGACAGAAAGGGAATGTCTCTTAGTAGAGTAACTCTTGTTCCCTGATGGAGGGAATGGAGATGTTGTGTCTCCCTTGCCACAACTTGAACTGTCGCTGAGGGGTTGAGACACTATCTCGGCTCCTCAGACAAACCCGAAGTGTGTGTGCACACTGGCCGCCTTATATACCTGTATGTACAGGGGCGTGGCCTGGCATGCAAATTCCACAAGTCAGTTCTATTGGCCTTTTCTGAAAACATCAGAGGTGTTTGGGGCTCCCAAGGGCGACCCCTAGTGTCGGTTTTTTAACACCAAGTGTCGGTTTTTTCGACAACATCTCTGTTCCCTCCATCAGTGAACGAAAGTTACACTAGTAACTGAGACGTTACCTTACATAAACCTCACTCCAGACCAAGACGATATTAATCCACTTCATCTATGTGTATATTAGTCTGCATCAGGTCGTAACAGTGTGTTGACATGCAAGAGAAAGTTAAATTTAATGGTTTTTATGACATTAATTTCATATTTTAGAATGAATATTTTGTGCTAAATATTTTGTCCAGTGCAGATGTTAAATTTAGGTAGGAATATGGTGGGTAATTTAACACATTATTGCAGGAACCATTTTAGTTTAAGTTTCCTTTTGTTTAGACAGAAAGCAGCTACTGTAATACATCTGACCAGGACTTTATTCCACAGAAAGTGGGACAAGTAAAATGGTTTTCTCTCTAGACATCAGTATGGCTGAAATAACTTGCTAATGTTTATTGTTGTAATTAAGACCCCATCAATTTAATTGTTGACTACTTGACCTTTAAGACTTAATAATGTAAAACTGAAGACATTTTAAGACTAAAAAAACTGCAAGAAAACAGACAATGCTTCAGCCAAGGTGTTTAACAAAGTTTAATAAACATTGAAAAATGTTTAACTGACTATATATAATTAAAAATATTTCACATTTAAAATATTTAAATTACTTCAACTATGCAAAAACTCAGTTTTTACCAACAATGTAAAATTTAACATTTCATCTCACTTAAAGGTGCAGTATGTAATTTTTCGTCCGCTAGAGGTTGCCTATTCAAAACAAAGCCACAGCTTGATGATGCCAAGTTTAAGCGCGGAATCTTGGGACATGTGGTCTTCACCTCACAGCCGGTGGAAAAGAATCGGAATAGGACTTCGGGCAGAAATCATGTTCATGGATGCAATTATTAACATTACTGTAGTATGAAGCAGAGCAGGACCGAGTGTTGTGGGAGCTGAACGAGGCAGCTGGAGCGATTGTTAATGAGAGACGAACGCAACACTTGAAAGCAGCAGAACTTTTTATAATGCCACAGTTGCCGGCACCGCTTCCACTTTTTCCAGTCATAAGTATGTTTTTTGAAAATGGCTAAAGACTCAGCTGCTCGGATAGAGCGTGGCAGGTCATTCCACCAACCGGGAACAGATCAGGAGAAGGTCCGTGAGAGTGATCTTGTGCCCCTTTGGGATGGTACCACAAGGCGCCGTTCACTTGCAGAACGCAAGTTTCTGGAGGGTGCATAAGTCTGAAGTAGTGAGTTTAGGTATAGTGGTGCAGAGCCAGTGGTTGTTCTGTAGGCAAACATCAGAGCCTTGAATTGGATGCGAGCAGCTATTGGCAGCCAATGCAAACTGATGAAGAGAGGTGTGACATGCGCTCTCTTCGGCTCGTTAAAGACCAGTCTTGCTATTGCACACTGCAGTAAGCTAGATCGATTTTAGAATATATTAAATGCTGGATGGCTTGTGTTGATAAATGGCATGCAATTAATTTTAAAACGTATTGTATGATGGAGAAAATTCTGTATTACTGTTACTAAAAATAAAGCTGCATCTGATTATGCTATGTTAGCTACTTGACAAAATAGTGTTTTTTTCTGAGGCATGGTACTCGCAAAAAATCAAGAAAATAAGATTTAAACAAGACTAAACGTGTTGAGCTATATAACAATAATAATTAGTTTTCTGTCTATAAATGTATCAAAACAGATGTTCCCTTGTCTAATAAAACATGTAATATATTAAAGTGTCTTTGGTGTTTCCATGGTTTCTACAAAAAAAAAAAAACCCGGAAACCGAGGGTAACGCAGATATGATGGCATTGACAGGCGACTCACGATCACGATTTACAAATAGTTGGAAACATTTGGGATATTGTAAGTATTCAACTGAACAAAATATATATCACTGGCCTATAGTGGTTTTTGGATATTTTACTGCAAAAATCTTACATATTGCAGCTTTAATGTAGTATACACTTTAATCTGGTGTGCCATAGCATAGAGCTTTATAGCTACATACAGCTCAATACAAGTACACAGGATGGATCAAGGTTAAAACATAACCTAATATATACATAACATTCCCTCGTATGACAATGACGTGACTGGAATAAAGCAAATAGACTACAAAACCCGGACCTATCCTCTTAATAGTGCTGCTGGCTAGCGTTGTGTCTAACTATGAAAATAACTCCTCAGCAATAACTACAGCAAAACACACAAAAAGACTAATTCCCTGGAATTTGGGCTGCTGTCATTGACAAGATCATAAATAAAAAAGTCGATCGTGAGGTTTCTAATAAACATCGCGTTGTATGGAATTGTTTAGTCTTCACTGATTTAGCGTTTTCTGTGCTCTCTTCTGCTATCGCGGAGCAGTCCGGCGACATGACAAAGAAAGCTGAAGTCCTGATTGGTCCTCGTGTGTGCATTGGAAGTGCTGATTAGCTCACAGATAGAACCTTATAGAACCAAGTTAGAGTTCGACTTTGTAGATAGAACCTTTTTGTTTTCTAAAAAGAAGTCCCAAAACGTACACAACTTAAAAAATGAAACATCACATAATGTAAATAAGTTGTCACAGAATATGAATATGTGAATAATTCAATTTTGACAAAAATGTCAGATAGAACTTCATAATTCCAAGGGGACGATATTTTAAGATATGTCAAACAAAATTTGAATGTTATTTGCATGTTCTGTGACCAGTAGCCTATCATTTCATTTGTTGTGTTGACATAGTGCAACTTTCACATGCAGCATCTCATTTATTTGAGTTAGAGCGCCAAAATATGAACAGGTAGGGAAAAATATCACACACCAAAGAGCTAGCGTTGATGAAAGCCGACTGTGTTGTCGCCTGTGTCGGTGCAAAAAAAGCTGCATTTGAACACACCGTTCTGCTCCTGCGTAAAGGAGACAACTGCCTATTTCTTCATATAAATTCGTCTATATTCGTCATCCGAAAGGAGAAACTGGCTATGCAGACTGCAGATACACACACAATGCAGTGCGTGCTTACCGTTTTGAATATCAATCATGCTGATCACTTTCATTATTCCACTCCGCTCATGCTCATCAGATAAATTTAAGGTCATAAAAAGTCTTCAGTACCTTAAATGGTATAACAAGAGTATTAATGATCATTTTAAGGCGTCTTATATTTTGTGGATGGAAAAACAAATCGTGATACTCCCTAACGTGATTATCAACATTAATTGCATTAAATAAATGTGAGCGCTGCACATTTTAAAGTCAAAAGATGGGGCTGTTGTGCGTTCTTCAGGCTCTCGTAATAGTGCTTCAGAGCAGCTCGCAATCAATGATTAGCGCACATTTGTCAACCGATTGCTTATAAACTAATGCTGATCAATTATGACAAAGTTTACTTTATATTGTTAGGGCCCGAGCACCGATGGTGTGAGGACCCTATTGTAATTGCTTGGCTAATTCTTCTTCTCCGAAATGAATCGCATTTTTGAGGGCCTAAACATGCTCAAAAACTCATGAAACTTTACACACGCATCAGAAGTGGTGGAAATTTACATCCGATATGGGTTTTAGAATTAGGTGTGCCAAAATGGCTTGATAGCACCACCTACAAAATTTCAATTAAGCGCCCTTCATGCTACGTTTCGCGTACAGGTATGAAATTCGGTAGACAGATGTAACATCCCAATACCTACAAAAAAGGCCCAGGGTGCAAAATCTGTAAACCCAACAGTGATATATTTTGAATTTTCTCTGCAAAATTTTGGAAGTTTTTGCCATTTCCAGACGTTGTTCTTTAACAAACTCCTCCTAGACCTTTAATCAGATCAAGGTCATATTTGGTCAGTCTAATCTAAAGGCATTTGCGATGTTAAATTGCGAAGATCTAGAGTTTTCATTGAAGGGCGTGTCCGTGGCGGCCTGACAAAGTTCGATGTTTCGCCATGAAACAGGAAGTTGTTGTAACTCGGACATACAATGTACGATCTGTACGAAACTTCACATGTTTTATTAGAGTCCTGACCTGAAGACATCTACATGGCAATATTCAATTACAGTCATAGTGCCACCTGTGGGTAACAGGAAATTACATGTTTTACACTGTGATTAACTCCTCATAGAGATATAATCAGAAGCTCATCATATTTGGTCAGTCTAATCTTAAGGCCTTCGTGATGTTAAATTGCAAAGATCTTGAGTTTTCGTTGAAGGGGGTGTCCGTGGCGACTGACAAAGTCTGATGTTTGCCATGAAAGGGGAATCACATTTTGAGGGCCTAAACATGCTCGAAAACTCATTAAACTTTCCAGATGTGTCAGAAGTGGTGAAAATTTATGTCTGATATGGGTTTCAGAATTAGGCGTGGCAAAATATCTCGATAGCGCCACCTACAAAACTTCAATGAAGTGCCCCTGACCCTACATCTCACGTACAAGTATAAAATTCGGTACACACATCTAACAGCCCAATACCTACAAAAAAAGTTTCTTGGAGCAAAATCTGAAAACCAACAGGAAGTCAGATATTTTGAATTACTTATAGTCATAGCGCCACCTGTGGGCAACAGGAAATGACATGTTTTACACTGTGATTAACTCCTCATAGAGATATAATCAGAAGCTCATCATATTTGGTCAGTCTAATCTTAAGGCCTTCGTGATGTTAAATTGCAAAGATCTTGAGTTTTCGTTGAAGGGGGTGTCCGTGGCGACTGACAAAGTCTGATGTTTGCCATGAAAGGGGAATCACATTTTGAGGGCCTAAACATGCTCGAAAACTCATTAAACTTTCCAGATGTGTCAGAAGTGGTGAAAATTTATGTCTGATATGGGTTTCAGAATTAGGCGTGGCAAAATATCTCGATAGCGCCACCTACAAAACTTCAATGAAGTGCCCCTGACCCTACATCTCACGTACAAGTATAAAATTCGGTACACACATCTAACAGCCCAATACCTACAAAAAAAGTTTCTTGGAGCAAAATCTGAAAACCAACAGGAAGTCAGATATTTTGAATTACTTATAGTCATAGCGCCACCTGTGGGCAACAGGAAATGACATGTTTTACACTGTGATTAACTCCTCATACAGATTTAACCAGAACCACATCATATATGGTCAGTCTAATCTTAAGGGCTTAGCGATGTTAAATTGCGAAGATCTAGAGTTTTCGTTGATCGGCGTGTCTGTGGCGACCTCACAAAGTCTGATGTTTCACCATGAACGATGAAGCTGTTGTAACTCAGGCATACAGTGTCCGATCTGCCCCAAACTTCACAAGTGTGATAAGAGTCCTGGCATAAAGACATCTATATGCCAATATTCAGTTAGTCATAGCGCCACCTGCTGGCAACAGGAAATGGCATGCTTTACACTGTAATTCACTCCTAGAAACATTCAATTTCAATATCCCATGAAGTGCCAAACATACTTAAAACACGTTAAATCATGCAACACTTGGCTAAGTGCTAATGTATGCGATGTTTCGCCACGAAACAGGAAGTTGTTGTAACTCAGGCATACAATGTCTGATCTGCTCCAAACTTCACATATTTGATAACAGTCCTGGCCTGAAGACATCTACATGGCAATATTCAAAGTGCCACCTGTTGGCAGCAGGAAGTGTGGCACTTTGAAATGACTTTGCCATATTTCCCTTGTATTTACGCGCTTACATGCATGTAGCCCACTGTTCACTGTTTTCCTAAGGTCAACGGGTGGCGGTGAGCCCGGGTGCGAGGGCCCTTTCATCGCTGCTTGCAGCTTTAATTTATATTGTAATGTGTTGTAAATGATTGTAACAACGCTTTTTTTTTTTTTTGTTTTTATCTTCCTCATCTGAACTTGAATGAGCAGCAAAAGTAAACCACAGACATTTCAAAATAAGTGTCCCGCTGTATTTCGGCCTGTTTATTAATCAAAGTCAAGTAGTATGTCAATTTCCCCCGTTTGTTATTTGGTTACACAAACCAAATTTAATATATTTATATATTTATTTCCATATTTCCATTTAATTTCATTTGATTCAAAGTAAACTGTTTTAGCTTCATGAAGGAAAGACTAAGAACATTATTTAACACATTATTCAATATAGAGATTTTACTAGCATCAGGGTTATTATAGTCAACAAAAACCATCAAAAAACATTTTTCATTGCTTGAAATAAATGTTAATACTGAAAAAAAAAAAATACAAACTAAAGAGACATGTTTAAAAACAACAAATAAAACTAAATATATATATATATATATATATATATATATATATATATATATATATATATTAAAACTTGAAAAATGAAAGCAGAAAATACAAAAATCTAATTGGATTCAAAATATTAACAAAAACTATAATAGTATTAAGTGAAAATAGTGACATTCATTTGCCAGAAAAATCACAAGATGAAAATGCTGGAACTGTAAAGGGGAGATATATAAACATAACAGGATGACTAAAAGTAAATGATTTAAAAATTTAAGTTCATTGTTGTGTGGCTCTTAAAAAAAATTATTTGGTGCCTGTTTTTTCCCCCTATAGGAGCCAATGGCTTCTTAATGAATTTTTTTGTCTGGAGCCTCGTGTCAGTGCAAGGTACTTTCAGTTAAAACAGCTCAAACATTTTAGTCTAGGACTAGCTTAAACCTTGTCTGTGAAACCGGGGGTCAATCCTTTAGTTTAAATGTGCTCATGTGAATAGTCTTTATTTAGTTCTGTTGTGTTTCTTTTATGTTTGTTATGAGAATAGAGGTGACTTTCTTTTCCTCACTGGAATTCCTCCACAACTTGTAATATTCTAAAACAACATTTGGAAGCAATAAATAAATGTTGAAATGTTGAATTTGTTGAAAAGGCAAGATAGCACTCTATCTGTGTGTCTTGTGTACTTAAAGCCTGTCAATCAACATTAGAGCAACATCCTCAGGCTGACTAACGCAACCTCTGCCAAAGGTGTTCTGCATGTGTTCAGAATCTGCCCTACCTAAATTTAAACTAGGTAAGAAGTAATTCAATGATTAATTAATATATAATATATAATTAATAAGTAATTCATTGCATGCTTATTCAATTTTTAATGTTTATCCATAATTTTATTAGTGGAAGATGATTTGTAGTGATTAGTAGTTCTGTCATGACAACTCTCGGAGTGTTTGGCATGGTAACGGGTATGACAATGTAGATGTGTTTGGTCTTGGCGGAATACATCTGCTACGCTGCTGCTGCTTTATTGCTGCTTCTGCTGTTGATTATTGCTGCTGCTGCTGCTGCAGAGCAAGTACGGGACTTGCTACTGCCAATACATACACGGCACGCTGCTGTGAGCAAGTAAGACATGCTGCTGCTGCTGTACAATATAGCGTACATGAATAACCAGTAGCAGATCTATACAGGTGGAGTTGGGGAAGGTGGAGGGTTTCTGAAGCACGCTCCACTGCAAATGCTAACTCATGTATTTAAAGACTGAGCACGCAAGCTCTACTAATACAGCAGGAACCAATCATCTGTGTCCTATAGATAATGATGTGATTATTAGCAGGTTGAGTTAAAGGACCTATTAGCCTGCCCATTAGAGTTTCATGCCAGAACTTTGTATTTATGCCAGTTAATTGATATTTTATTTTATTTATTTTTTTTGTTGCAGCTATAATTATTTGTCTCATTTGATGAGATAGTATATAAAGCAGTATATAAAAAAAATGTAATAAACATGAGAAAATTCATCAGGGATACTGTATATAGAAGAAAATGACAAAAAATAAGTTGATAAATGTTTTATTGAGCAATTGCACATTTTCAGAGACAAATGGGAGCTGGTGACAGTGTATGTGAAGGTTTTCACTCAGCTGCCTCTTTGCTCTGAAAAAAGTATGCAAATAAAAAAATTGTATGAATATAAAATGAAACAATTTATGGTAAAATAAAAGTATGTTTAAGAAAATTTCATTTGAGAAAAATTACCTTTCCAGCATCACGGCTCTTGGCTCTGAGCTTGTTGACCTGAGACTCAGCAATGTCAGCACGCTCCTCAGCCTCTTCCAGCTCATGCTGCACCTTCCTCAACTTGGACAGGTGAGTGTTTGATTGTTCCTCCTGCAAAGTCACATAAGCTTATATCAGGAACTTTATAATTGTTCCCAAGGTGTTTATAGTTCTCAAATGAGGTACTTACAGCTTCTTCAGACTGTCTCTTGTAAGCCTTGACCTTCAGCTGAAGCTTGTCAACCAGATCCTGCAGTCTGTTGAGGTTCTTCTTATCCTCCTCAGTCTGGAGATAATGACCATGGATCAGACTAGAATATAATCAGATTAATGGGACCAGAATTTTACTACACATTTTTTGTACCTGGTAGGTGAGCTCCTTGACTCTCCTCTCATATTTGCGAACACCTTTAACAGCATCAGCTCCACGTCTCTGCTCTGCCTCAACTTCAGCCTCAAGCTCACGGACCTATAGTAAGTGGGAGATATTATTAAACTCATTTCACTCCAATAAAATGTTTAGAGATGTTTAGACACTTTGTACTGTCCACATCAAGACTATGAACATCAGAATACAGGCGAGCATCAGAATAAAGGCAGTCTTACTCTAGACTCCAGTTTCTGGAGTTGTTTCTTTCCTCCCTTCATGGCCAGATTCTCTGCCTCATCCAGACGATGCTGCAGGTCCTTCACTGTGACCTCCAGATTCTTCTTCATCCTCTCAAGGTGAGCACTGGTGTCCTGCTCCTTCTTGAGCTCTTCTGCCATCATTGCAGCCTTTTGCATGAACACAGAAATTCATTAGATCCACATTTTTTAAGTATTCAAGCATCTTTTGAAACATTTGTCAGCAACTGTTGCTCACATCAGTGATGGCCTTCTTGGCCTTCTCCTCTGCATTTCTGGCTTCTTGTACAGTGTCATCAACTTCACTCTGGATCTGAACAAGGTCAGCCTCAAGCTTCTTCTTGGTGTTCAGGAGACTTGTGTTCTACAAAATGGAAAGAAACAGTTGGACATTTTATATGATGCTCTCAATTTCCTTCATTTCATTGAAAAAACTAAATACCCTTACCTGAGAGTGCAGCAGCCCAACACGCTCACTGGCGTCTACCAGCTCTTGTTCAGCCACTTTGCGGCCTCTCTCTGTCTGCTCTAGAGCAGCTCTCAGCTCCTCAATCTCAGACTGCATCAGAGCATTTCTGCGCTCCACCATGGCCACCTGCTCCTTCATGTCTTCCTGTCCTCTCAGAGCATCATCAAGGTGCAGTTGGGCATCCTGCACATAAACAATAACTTTACAATAAGCTTTCAGTGTGCTTTCTGGTGACCTTAACCTAACAAAAGTTAGATTATACAAACATACTAATGCACCCCAAAGCCAAAGAGAAGTCACATACCTTGAGTTGTCCCTGAACGTTCCTGAGCTGTTTCTGGGCCTCAGCAGCCTGGCGATTGGCATGGCTCAGCTGAATCTCCATCTCATTAAGGTCTCCCTCCATCTTCTTCTTGATTCTCAGAGCATCATTCCTGCTCCTAACTTCAGAGTCCAGAGTGCCCTGCATGGATTCAATGACTCTCTGGCTGTTCCTCTTGATCTGTTCCATCTCCTCATCCTTCTCTGCAAGCTTCCTGTCAATCTCACTTTTGACCTGGTTTAGCTCAAGCTGGACACGAAGAATCTTGGACTCCTCATGCTCCAGGGTGCCCTATGAAAAATAAAACAACTTTTAATATCATAATGGAAATATGCATTAACAACACAGTAAAATGTTTCTAGCAAGAATTCCATACTGATCTTCAGATACTCACTTCAGCCTCCTCCAGGGCGGTCTGAATCTCTGCCTTCTCAGTTTCCACTGTCTTCTTGGCTTTTTCCAGCTCATGGATGCTCTTACCAGTCTCACCTAACTGCTCTGTGAGATCTGAAATTTCCTCTATAGGAAAAAAAAAAATTTAATCTGTAATCATAATCACGTGTTTACTTTTTAACTATAATTTAGAATTAGAACTTTGAAGTTTTTGTCTAACATAACGGTTTCATTCTTACGCTGCAGATTCTTGTTCTCTCTCTTGAGTGTCTCCAGCTGATCCAGAGTCTCCTCATAGGAGTTCTTCATCTTGAACAGCTCAGTACTGAGTGAACGAGCCTCTTTCTGGGCACCTTCCAGCTCTGCCTGACCTTCCTCATATTTCTGCTTCCATTCTGCCAGGACCTTTGGTGGAGATATTTCAGGATCGATTTGTTAATAACATGTTTAACAAAGCCCATTCTAGCTATACTTTACAAAGAGAATATCATATAATTACTCAAATTGTTTACCTTGTCAAAGTTCCTCTGCTTCTTGTCAAGGTTAGCAGCCAAACCATTGGCTCTCTCCACATCAATCATGAGGTCCTCTACCTCACCCTGGAGTCTCTGTTTGGTCTTCTCCAGAGATGCACATTTGGAGTTCACTGCCTCAATTTGTTCCTCTGCCTCTTGCAGACGCTGAGCCAGCTTTTTCCTGTTAAGTAATACAGATAATTTTGAATTCTAATCTATAAAATAGCTGTGAGAATTGGGAATATTATGCAATAATATACATACTTGGACTCTTCGAGCTCCTCAGTGCGCTGGATGGCATCAGTTTCATATTTGGTTCTCCACTGAGCAACCTCACTGTTGGCCTTTGACATTCCCCGCTGTAGCTCAGCCTTTGCCTCCTGCTCTTCCTCAAACTGCTCACGGAGCAGGTCGCAGTCATGGCGGGCTGATTGCACAGCATGGGCCAGTGCGTTCTTAGCCTAGGAGACAAAGTCACATAATATTAGCTTGTCTGTACAGTACAGTAATTCACAAGTATGTGTATTTTTTGATTATGCTGTATCACCTTAACCTCCTCTTCAATCTGCCTCTTAATCTCCTCAATTTGCTGAGTGAAAGCTTGTTTGCCTCTGGTGAGCTGAGAAACTAAAGCCTCCTTCTCCTCCAGCTGACGGCCAAACTCACCTGTTCAAATGTTCACCATGTCAGTTTAGTTGGAAATAAACCATTTAATAATATGAAAAAAGCATTTGCTACAAATTCGGCTGGGGAAATAGCTTACATCATCATATATTTTATGAATACATAATAAATGAGCATTGAGAATGAGGTCAAAGGATCATGTGAATATGTGACATGGATAATGATTTACTTATAATTGTATATCTGCATTTGTTAGTGGAGGAAATAAAATGCTGTATCATTTTGTTTGATATTTTTCAGATATTGTGCCATTATTTACCATTTTCAGTCTGAAGTCTTGCTCTTTGAGCGCTGAGATCATTTATCTGGCGAAGGTTCTCATCATTCTTGGACTTAATTTCACTAAGTTGGTCCTCAAGTGTGCGGCACATCTTCTCAAGATTAGCCTGTAAACACCAATATCATTGGATTCTTAAGAATCTTAACCACATTTGTTATATTTCCTTTTTGAACAATTTTTGAAACAATTCTCAACCTTTGCTTTGGCAACAGCTTCCATGTTGCTGGAAAGATCATCAATCTCCATTTTGTATTCGCTCTTCTCTTTTTCAAGCTTCTGCTTGACACGCTGCAGGTTGTCGATTTGCTCTCCCAGCTCGGCCACACTGTCTGCCTGCTTCTTACGGAGGGCAGCAGCAGTAGCTTCATGCTGGAGAGTGGACTCTTCAAGATCACGACGCAGCTTCTGGAATTCAGCTTCACGCTTCTTATTCATCTCGATCTGAGCAGCAGTGGCTCCTCCAGCCTCCTCAAGCCTCTCACTGATCTCCTCAAGTTCCCTGGAGAGATCAGCTCTCTGCTTCTCAACCTTGGCACGAGCAGCACGCTCAGCCTCGATCTCTTCCTCCAGTTCCTCAATACGGGCCTATGGTGGAAAGTAGTTAATTAAATTTTTAGTGACCTGTATTTAATCATAATGATCATAATGTTTGAAAAAAAATCTCAAAATACCTGAAGCTCCTTGATCTTCTTTTGGAGTTGAGCACCCAGAGATTGTTCATCTTCTATCTTGCTGAGCAACTGGCTTGTTTCAAAGTCTTTCCTGTGGGTGTTCAACAAGAAGTAGTTTGTAAAAAAAAAAAAAAAACCCAACAACAACATCAATAAAAGTGTCCAATGTTTTCAAAGATTTCATGTTTTAATTACTTTTTTATTTTCTCCTCAGATTGCTGCTTGTCATTCTCCAGGTCCATGATGGACTCTTGGGCTAATTTCAAGTCTCCTTCCAGCTTTCTCTTGGCTCTCTCAAGATCCATGCGGAGCTTCTTCTCTTGTTCAAGGGAACCTTCAAGCTACAGGACAATGATATATAAAATATATAATTTTTGATCAAAGCAAAAAAGACAGTTGATTTAATAATGATGTTTAATTAGAAACTCACATCATCAACTTGCTGCTCAAGTTTTGTCTTGGATTTGGTCAGGGTGTTGACTTTGTCCTCCTCTGCCTGGAGATCATCCAGTGTCTGCTGATGTGCCTCTTGGAGGGCCTTCTTCTCTTTTGTAAGCTTGGCAATACTCTCATCCTGAGCTGCCATTTCCTCAGTCAAGTTCTTGACCTGTAAGATTTTTTGTTCCAAATAACCTTATTTTTTACTATTCATATTTTTTTTATATCAACATATAAGACAGAGATTAAATCTAATCTTAAACCAACTCAGTCTCCAACCTTATTCTCAGTGGCATGTTTCTCCTTCTCCACTTTAGCCAAGGTGAGCTCCAGGTCATCAATGTCTTTCTTCAGCTCAGAGCACTCATCCTCCAGTTTCCTCTTCTTGGCTGTCAGTTCAGCATTGATTTCTTCCTCATCCTCCAGTCTTTCAGTTGTCTCTTTGAGTTTAGCTTCAAGCTGGATTTTGCTCTTGATCAGACCCTCACACCTCTCCTCAGCATCTGAGAGATTCTCAGCTTCCTGTTAAGAAAATAGGTTGCCATATCACTGGAAACCACATTGCTTATTTTAATGGGGCCACAGTTCAGTTAATTCAAGTAAAAATGCTCACAGATGCTACTTGCAGCTGCAGATCATTTTTCTCTTGCAGCAGTGATACCATCTTCTCTTCAAGCTCCTTCTTTTTGGCTTCAGCTTTGGCAAGATCTTCTTTGCATTTTGCAAAGTCCTCTTTCATGGTTGCCAGCTCCTTCTCAGTCTCGGCACTCTTCAGCAGAGGCTTAATCTTGTAGTAAACCTTCATCCATGGCCAGTGTTTGACATTCATGAATGAGCGGATGTTGTATTGGATGGTGTAAATTGCATCCCTGATGAAACAATTTGGATGATTAAATGTGGAAATTACTGGTAAATGCACTTATTTTTAAACTGGTCAACAAAATATTTCCTTCGGGTCAAACATATTTGAATACAGTTTTTTTTTTTAAATACCTTTAAAAGCCTAATTGACAAGAAGATGGGCTTGCCATAGACAGAAAATATTTTTACTGATAACACTGTGAATTAATGTGGGTTATGAATCACTGTTTTTAAATTTCCTTCTGAAAAAGCTTTATACTAACTGAAATAGTTAAATCAGAGAGTTTTGTTCATTCCATGATGTTCCTCACCTCCTCTCTGTCATTTTCACAAATTCCCTCCTCATCAGGTATCCACGGCAGACAGCCTGAGTCATTGTGACCAGAGCAGCCAGTTTCTCATCACGCATTTCCTCAAGAGTACCCAGAAGACCAGCTTTGAAGAACACCTGAATTTATGTAAAACAGTAAATAAAAAGATATTGATTTACCTGTATAAGCTAAATAATCATGATCACTGAATCAGTGAAAGTTGTAAAGCTAAATATGAACCTTTGTGTGTCCAAATCTGTACTGGTCATGATCAATGTCGATGGATCCCAGGAGTTTCTCACAGGCCTTCTTATTATCAATAAACTGTCCCTCTGGGATAACACTGGCATTCAGCACCTTGTATCTGTGGAGATTTGGAAGATTTAACAAAATGCTTCATATCTTCTAATAAAGAGCCCCAGGAAATGGTATTTTCATGTGGTCCCTTTTACCTCTGCTTGAAGTCACCATAGAGGATTCTGCTGGGGAAGCCCTTTCTGCAGATTCTGATACCCTCCAGTACACCATTACACCTCAGCTGATGGATAACCAGGAAGTTCTCCATGAGACCTATAAAGAACAGTTTACATCATGAGCTTGGTAGATTAACATTTTCCTTATTATATACATTAACATAAAATACTATGTTAATAAGAGAATATCTGTAAGCCATTTATTACTTTACCTGGAGTCTTGGACTCATTGGGAATCAGACAACGCACAAAGTGAGGGTGAGTGCTCCTCAAGTTGGTCATGAGCTTGCCCAAGTTCTCCTGTTTAATCATAAAAAGATTCAGCATTCTTACTCACATTCTCTCAGTTGTTGATGTATTATTTTTATGTATTATTATTTTTTATATTACTTTCTGACCTAGAGTCAAGCAAGCTCACGTACAGTACAGGACTTCTTAAGTCCTTTCAGTTGCATCATTATTCACATTTTGTCTACAAAGACATACTCTGAACTGAGAAGACACAGTCTGCATGGAGCCACCCTTCTTCTTGCCTCCCTTCTTGCCGCCACCAGTCTCTATTCAGATAAAAAGATAAAAGAACACATATGTATAATGTTATAACAAGAAAAGAGTGCAAAACTGAATCAGATTTTGGTTAAAATGATGTACATAATCATGTTAACACTTCAGTTTTTTTTTTTTTACCCTCAACAACAGGTGGGTAGAGAGTAGCCAGCAGTTTGACAGAAGACTTCTGGTACAGCTGCAGAACAGACTCATTCAGTGGATCCTTGTTCTTGTCCAACCAGCCAGCAATGTTGTAGTCCACAGTTCCAGCGTAGTGAACCAGGGAGAAGTGAGCTTCAGCCTTGCCTTTGGCAGGCTTTGGTTTCTGGAAAGCATTGCACTTGCCAAGATGCTGATCATACAGCTTGTTCTTGAAGGAAGTGTCTGTAGCCTTGGGGAACATACACTCCTCTTCTAGGATGGAGAAGATACCCATGGGCTGTTTATAAAAGAATGATATTGTTTAATTACTAAAAATGTAAGATTTTGAGAATGGACAATGGAAATGAATAAGTTCAAAAAACGGAAAAACCTTCTCAATGAGCTCAATGCAAGCGGCCAAGTCCATGCCGAAGTCAATGAACTCCCAAACAATGCCCTCCTTCTTGTACTCCTCTTGTTCCAGCACAAACATGTGGTGGTTGAAAAACTGTTGCAGTTTCTCATTGGTGAAGTTGATGCACAGCTGCTCCATGCTGTTGAACTGGAGGAAAAATAACAGAAACATTTACTGACTTCTGAATAGTATTCAGTTTGCCATAAAAATAGATAAAAGAATCATTCTTACATCAAAGATCTCAAAGCCAGCAATATCCAGCACACCAATGAAGAAATTTCTTTGTTGTTTTGTGTCCAACATCTGGTTGATACGAATGACCATCCACAAGAACATCCTCTCATAGACAGATTTGGCCAAGGCGCTAACAGAGTTGTACACCTGTAAGTAGAAGTGGATATTTAATTCTGCTTCTGCAATAATTAGCCAGATTTTAAGGTTGAACTATGTTACTATACCTGCGGCACAGTCTGGCCTTTGGTCACAAACTCATTTCCGACCTTGACTCTGGGGTAGCACAAAGCCTTCAGCATATCAGCAGAGTTCAAACCCAGAAGGTAGGCAACTTTGTCAGCCTCTAAAATTAAGGATTAAAAAAAAAAAAATTAAAAAAAAACAAACATCCCTTTTCTTGCCTTGAAAACTAAAACCATCCTTTCATTTGTAAAAATAGAAACAAGGATATGTCAATTCAAAGCATGTTTTGACACACATTAGTACTATTTAGTCTCACCCTCTGTGCCATCAGGCTCAGCCTGCTCCTCACGCTGCTTCTGCTTGAATTTCATGTTACCATGATGAAGCACAGCTCCAGTGAACTTGTAGATGCTCATTTTCTCCTCATTACTAAATCCCAGAATGTCAATAGCGGTCTGAAAATTACAGAGAAGAAAGAGCTTTAGGATATATTCTGCCATATTTAAATAGAATATGCAAATATTCAAACAGCAATGACTCACATCAGTAGCAACCAGCTCCTCTTTATCATCAATGCTGGCCACTGTGATCTGACCCTGACTGCACATGGGGAAGTCATAGGGGTTGGTGGTGATGAGCGTCATTTCTGTAAAATACACAGCATTCATGAAAGAGCATCTTACAATATTATCTGAAACACTGAATGTAAAATGTGCACCTACCAATCAGCTCAGGCTTATGGTTGGTCATCATCTGGTAGAAGATGTGGTAGCCTCTCTCATCTGGAAGCTGGAATGACACTCTAGACTTCTCCAGCAGATCTGTTGAGAGAATGTACTTGAGTCACAATCATCTAAAGAGTGACAGACAAAGACAAATGTGCAGGATGGATCAATGTAATCGTGTCCACCTACATGTCTCAATGTCAGCACTAGCCAGTTTTCCAGATGTGCCGAAGTGAATTCTGATGAATTTTCCCTGTTTAAAACAAAATAGAATTATACATAAATAATGTCTTTATAGAAAACTCTGTATAATTGTATATGTATATTTATATATATATATATACACACACACACACTGACCAACTGCACTGTAAAACTTACAAAACGAGAGGAGTTGTCATTTCTCACAGTCTTGGCATTACCATAAGCCTCAAGCAGAGGGTTGGCAGCAATGATCTGGTCCTCAAGAGAGCCCTAAGATGTTTGAAGGGTTTTCAGTTATTTTGTTTCATGTCTAAACACTGTTTTCAGGCATTTCACAAATTCACATATCATATATTGTGGGAGATGATTGTTATGAATTTGAACTATATCTTTCGTAATAATATATTTGACAGTTTTATATCTTATATACCTGCATTTTGCCGGGAGTCTGCTCTTTCTTCTTTTCACCACCTGCCACTGCAATTGTGGCAAAATACTGGATGACACGTTTGGTGTTCACAGTCTTTCCAGCACCAGATTCTCCGCTGGTTTATGTGAGATTGGAAAACAGAAGATGATAAGACATGAGGAAGTTACATAAGAGAAAAATATAACTGTTCTCAAAAACTCTAATAGTAAGCTTGATACATACGTAATCAGGACAGACTGGTTCTCTCTGTCTGTTAATTCAAAGATAATAATGTTTTAGCAATTGTTTTATTGAAAACTATGAATGTGAATTTCAACATATATAATTCAGATCTCATAAATCAGATCTTACCAGTCAGCATGAACTGATAGGCGTTGTCAGAGACAGAGAAGATGTGGGGTGGGGCCTCCATACGCTTTTTGCCTCTGTAAGCAGCCACGACTTCTGCATCATACACTGGGAGCCACTTGTAGGGGTTCACAGTTGCACAGAAGAGCCCAGAGTAGGTCTAAAATGAGTAGAGAAGTGGTCAGATTTCAACAACACATACAATATTAATTTCAATGTGGTTTTAGTTGTTTCAGAACTTACGTAGATCATCCATGCAGCATAACGCTCTTTGAGGTTATACAGCACAGAGGCTTCATTGAGATGGGTCATCATGGCCATGTCCTCAATCTTGTCAAACTTGGGAGGATTCATTGGGTAGACATCTTGTTCCTTAGCAACTCTCTCCTAGAAATTTGATAAATTAGATATTAGATATAAAAGAAAACAATGTAATAAGTAATTTAATAAGCATCTAACATGAAATGGAAATTAAAACTCACCTCCTGAGTGTCAAGCAAAACAACTGTGACTTTGCCACCATCTTTGCTCTTGATTGTTCCCTTGAGGTACAACTCTTTGTCATCAGCCACATAGCAGGCAGTCTTGGCATCAAATGGTTTGTTCTGAGCCTCGATTCTCTCCTTCTCAGGCTTACGAAGGTAAATGGCAGCCTTGCCATAAACGGCCATCTCCGCGTCCGTACTCATGGTGGTAGCTTACTTCTGGAATGTAAAGATTGTCATAACTATAGGTAAACAGGGAAAATTGACAGGCATTTGATCACTATTTTTTCTACTATAAGTAAAATAAGGGACTATAAGTAAAACAAGGAATATAGTAAAGCAGGGTTCCTCAAATCCAGCCCTGGAGGGACACTGCCCTGCAGAGTTTAGCTCCAACCCAAATCAAAGACACCTGAGCAAGGTAATCAAGGTCTTCAGAGTTACTAGAAAACTACAGGTAGGTTTGATCAGAGTTTGAACTAAACAGGGCAAGTTTTGAGGAATCCTGTAGTAAAACATGGATATTAATTATATAAAATGTGTGTGTATTTTTACACATGGCTAGAGCACTAATGCATTTTTCATTATGCTTTTTTTTCTCTTAAAATATCTTTAGTTTAATTTAGCATGTTTAACTTACCACACTGCCACAAGTTCTGATGAATGTCTGAAACACTGTAATACACACAGTAAGATATTATACGTTAAAATCATGCTTTTTCATTTTTAAAAACTACATTATAAAAATATTAGCAACTTATGTCTTTAAAAGACGAATACACAAACTGAATTACAAACCGTTGATAGAGGTTATCAAATAAGATGGCAGTATTTTTTAAAACTATGTACATCTTGAAAAAGAAATGAAAGTTTTGTCTCACCACAAGCAATCTTGGCTGGTCTTCCGAACGCAAAGGTCTCCAGTCCTACCCTTGCTCTTTATACTGTACTTGCTTTGCAAGCAATGCAAAAGTTAAATATGGCTAAGACCAAATATGGCTAAAATTTGAGTAAAGAAACTGATCAGATGGACCGTTTGGTGCCATCCATAGTTGGGAATAGAATAAAATAACTGGAAATAACTAACATACTTTAGGATAGCTTGTTAAAAAGAGTTTAACCCCAGTAGTTTGCTTAAATATGCAAGATATAAAATTTATGAAATTCACTTTTGAAATTGAAAGGTTGAACAGATTTAATATTACATTTAACGTGACATGTGAAACAGAGGCAACATTTGGAATAATTTGTAATGCCTCCATGTATCTCAGTGTGTATTGTTTGACAAGACTTATTCACATAAGATAAGATTCTCTACAGTAAAAAGAAATTCAAAATGCTAGTCATATAGACCATTACTGCTAACCAACCTCAATTATTTCAGCTAATGGGTTATAGCATGTAAGTGAATAAAAATATTTTGGTAAACTACAAATATTGGTTAGTTAAATCCCTATAAATTTAACTATTATAATGAGATTATTGGCTGGTCTTTTTATTAAACTGTTATTGGCATTAACAAATCAGTGTGACTGGATTTATATATTTATCATATATATATTCTATTGACTTATTCAGTGTCATGCTGTAATCTTATTTACAGTCCCATATGTATATATTTATTTTACATTTTATTTCTTTGCTTGATGAGTTTGCATTCCATGGACAGGCACTCTCAGCTATCAAATTTCTTGCAGTGCCTTATATGTAAAAAAAAAAAAAAAAAAAAAGACCTGTGTAGGACTGCAATATTAGAACTTTGACTGTTCTGTTGGCTCCAGAATAATTGCATGACTGTCTTATTTTGTTTTTAGTTTCAATTCAAAATAATTATATATATATATATATATATATATATATATATATATATATATATATATATATATCTCTATATATATATATATAACCTTATAAGACTGTCAGATAAAAAGGTTTAACAGTGGACAAGATTGATAAAATCTTATATGCTCTTATCCTGGCAGTGACTGATGTCTGTAATGCTTGCAAATCTCGTCTGATTTCAAAACTGCAAGGTAGTGACATTGCTGTGACAGAATTCTGTTCTCTTAGTCTTGCCCCCCACTTTTTTTTTTTTTTTTTTAACCTTAGCTGTACTTTTGAACAACATATACAGTATGTCTGCTGCTAATTGAGGTCTGTTTGACTTTTGGATTCTGATTTATTTGATAAACTAAAACATGTCTGCATTTTTACACTAACCCTGTTTTATTAAACTCATAAGTCTTCATGTCATATTCCAAAAGCTTATGCTGCATCATCAAATAAGCTGTTAGCTTATATATTTCACTGGACCAGTTTGGCATAGATTGCTGAATCCATGTGACCAAGAAGGCAGTTCATTTCTTTCAGACTATAAGAATAATAGTATGTATCACTGACAGATTACATTAGGATGTAATGTTCGTGTCATCATTATCACCAAATAATTATCTTCATCGTCCTCATCATCATCTCTGCCAGTAAGCAGTAATTTGAACCCCTCTCACACATACTATTCATGAATCATGGTTCATGTTTTATTCTCACACCTAATACACATACTTTCTTAGTTTATTGCATATTCTTTCTTTCAAAAGCATTGTCATCCTTATTCTGAAATATTTTGTATTATCTCGTGTGCGTTTGGAAGTATGGACAACATCAGGTTAGGTTTAAGGTATAGTACATCATGTATTAGGCAGATATTCATTTAATTCTTTACAATTACAATTGCTCAGAAATGTTTGCATCAATACAAACAGAATTCTGCCATGTGTGCTGATCTGTATTGTGGTGTAATTTAAACAAACATATTTCTGCAAAGATTAAAAAAATAAATAAACAAATAACGCTGTACATAGAACATACCCAAGTGGACTGTCTGGTCTGTGGTTTCATAATTAAAATTAGTTTAGTTTTTAATATATAGTTTTTATGTTAGATCTGTAATCTCTAGTTAACATATCCCAGTGCCTTTGAAAACTATATATCAGACTGATATGGTAAAATTCACAGTAAGCTGATCAAGGGAACTCTGTTCAAAATAGATAACAAATTTGAGGTACAAGTTGAAGTTTTGTTTTTGACTTTAATTGTTTGACACATTTTTAATGCTAATGTAGCTACGTATAAAGAAAAATATAAAGGCCAAAACAAGTTCTGACTATTCAACCTATTTCATAATCTAGTTGTTAAGCCATATGCATATCTATCAAGTGTTATAGATTATCATGAAGCATTCTATGGTAACAGCACAACAAACAATAGTGAGAGAAAAAAATAAATCAAGAAAAATGACAACAAAAGAAAGCTGCTGAATTTCAAGGTTTATTTCAGTTTCAGAGATGTATGTGGTACATTAAGTTTTTCACTCAGCTGCCTCTTTGCCCTTGAAAAAAAAAAAGAGTGAACAAATACAAGATTAGTACATACGAGAATACATATTAAGTTTCAAAATCAGAAAAAAAAGAAAAAGAAATTACCTTTCCAGCGTCACGGCTCTTGGCTCTGAGCTTGTTGACCTGAGACTCAGCAATGTCAGCACGCTCCTCAGCCTCTTCCAGCTCATGCTGCACCTTCCTCAACTTGGACAGGTGAGTGTTTGATTGTTCCTCCTGCAAAGTCACATACGATTATATTAGGAACTTAATATAACTGTTCACAAGGTGTTTATAGTTCTCAAATGAGGAACTCACAGATTCTTCAGCCTGTCTCTTGTAAGCCTTGACCTTCAGCTGAAGCTTGTCAACCAGATCCTGCAGTCTGTTGAGGTTCTTCTTATCCTCCTCAGTCTGGAGATAATGAACATGGATCAGACTAGAACATAATCAGATTAATGGGACATGAATTTTACTACACATTGTTTGTACCTGGTAGGTGAGCTCCTTGACTCTCCTCTCATATTTGCGGACACCTTTAACAGCATCAGCTCCACGTCTCTGCTCTGCCTCAACTTCAGCCTCAAGCTCACGGACCTATAGTAAGTGGGAGATATTATTAAACTCATTTCACAAAATGTTTAGGCACTTTGTACTGTCCACATCAAGACTATGAACATCAGAATACAGGCGAGCATCAGAATAAAGGCAGTCTTACTCTAGACTCCAACTTCTGGAGTTGTTTCTTTCCTCCTTTCATGGCCAGATTCTCTGCCTCATCCAGACGGTGCTGCAGGTCCTTCACTGTGACCTCCAGATTCTTCTTCATCCTCTCAAGGTGAGCACTTGTGTCCTGCTCCTTCTTGAGCTCTTCTGCCATCATTGCAGCCTTTTGCATGAACACAGAAATTCATTAGATCCACATTTTTCAAGTACTCAGGCGTCTTTTGAAACATTTGTCAGCATCTGTTGCTCACATCAGTGATGGCCTTCTTGGCCTTCTCCTCTGCATTTCTGGCTTCCTGTACAGTGTCATCAACTTCACTCTGGATCTGAACAAGGTCAGCCTCAAGCTTCTTCTTGGTGTTCAGGAGACTTGTGTTCTACAAAATGGAAAGAAACAGTTGGATATTTTAAAAGATGCTCTCAATTTCCTTCATTTCATTGAAAAAACAAAATACCCTTACCTGAGAGTGCAGCAGCCCAACACGCTCACTGGCGTCCACCAGCTCTTGTTCAGCCACTTTGCGGCTTCTCTCTGTCTGCTCTAGAGCAGCTCTCAGCTCCTCAATCTCAGACTGCATCAGAGCATTTCTGCGCTCCACCATGGCCACCTGCTCCTTCATGTCTTCCTGTCCTCTCAGAGCATCATCAAGGTGCAGTTGGGCATCCTGCGCATAAACGATAAGTTTACAATAAGCTTTCAGTGTGCTTTCTGGTGACCTTAACCTAACAAAAGTTAGATTATACAAACATACTAATGCACCCCAAAGCCAAAGAGAAGTCACATACCTTGAGTTGTCCCTGAACGTTCCTGAGCTGTTTCTGGGCCTCAGCAGCCTGGCGATTGGCATGGCTCAGCTGAATCTCCATCTCATTAAGGTCTCCCTCCATCTTCTTCTTGATTCTCAGAGCATCATTCCTGCTCCTAACTTCAGAGTCCAGAGTGCCCTGCATGGATTCAATGACTCTCTGGCTGTTCCTCTTGATCTGTTCCATCTCCTCATCCTTCTCTGCAAGCTTCCTGTCAACCTCTCCCTTGATCTGGTTTAGCTCAAGCTGGACACGAAGAATCTTGGACTCCTCATGCTCCAGGGTGCCCTATGAAAAATAAAACAACTTTTAATTTCATAATGGAAATATGCATTAACAACATAGTATAATGGTTCTAGTAAGAATTCCATATTGATCTCCAGATACTCACTTCAGCCTCCTCCAGGGCTGTCTGAATCTCTGCCTTCTCAGTCTCCACTGTCTTCTTGGCCTTTTCCAGCTCATGGATGCTCTTACCAGTCTCACCTAACTGCTCTGTCAGATCTGAAATCTCCTCTATAGAAAGAAACGATTATAATCTGTAATCATAATCACGTGTTTACTTTTTAATGCTCATTTAGAATTAGAATGTTGCTAAAGTTTTTTTTTTTTTTTTTTTGTCTAATATAACGGTTTCATTCTTACGCTGCAGATTCTTGTTCTCTCTCTTGAGTGTCTCCAGCTGATCCAGAGTCTCCTCATATGAGTTCTTCATCTTGAACAGTTCAGTACTGAGTGAACGAGCCTCTTTCTGGGCACCTTCCAGCTCTGCCTGACCTTCCTCATATTTCTGCTTCCATTCTGCCAGGACCTTTGGTGGAGATATTTCAGGATCGATTTGTTTATAACATGTTTAACAAAGCACATTCCAGCTATACTTTACAATGAGAATATCATATAATGACTCAAATAGTTTACCTTGTCAAAGTTCCTCTGCTTCTTGTCAAGGTTAGCAGCCAAACCATTGGCTCTTTCCACATCAATCATGAGGTCCTCTACCTCACCCTGGAGTCTCTGTTTGGTCTTCTCCAGAGATGCACATTTGGAGTTCACTGCCTCAATTTGTTCCTCTGCCTCTTGCAGACGCTGAGCCAGCTTCTTCCTGTTAAGTAATATACGTTATTTTAAATCTAATCTATAAAATTAGTGTTTAGAATTGGGAACATTCAAAAATATACATACTTGGACTCTTCAAGCTCCTCAGTACGCTGGATGGCATCAGTTTCATATTTGGTTCTCCACTGAGCAACCTCGCTGTTGGCCTTTGACATTCCCCGCTGCAGCTCAGCCTTTGCTTCTTGCTCTTCCTCAAACTGCTCACGGAGCAGGTCGCAGTCATGACGGGCTGACTGGACAGCATGGGCCAGTGCGTTCTTAGCCTATAAAGACAAAATCACATAATATTAGCTTGTCTCTACAGTAATTGACAAGTATGTGTATGTATTGATTATGCTGTATTACCTTAACCTCCTCTTCTATCTGCCTCTTAAGCTCCTCAATTTGCTGAGTGAAAGCTTGTTTGCCTCTGGTGAGCTGAGAAACTAAAGCCTCCTTCTCCTCCAGCTGACGGCCAAACTCACCTTTTGAGATTTACATTTACAAAAACATTTGTAAGGCATAATGATGGTGAGGAAAATGGTTTAAATTTATGTTAATGGAGGGAAGAAGCATAGCTTTTATGACAGTAGCATCAGATCTTTACAGTGGATAAACTACTTGGAGAGGGTTTTAGTGCACTGCTATCAGTCTAGTTTCTGTTTGACTGTATCACACTTAACCACAACACTTAATATCCTCTCAGAAAAGTTGCATATCCAACATTATCTCTTTAAACAATTTTGCCACTATAGGTTAGTGTTTACATAAGTCATTTGTTAGTGGAGGAAATAAATATTTTGTATTTTTGAGAAATTGTGTCACTTGTTACCATTTTCAGTTTGAAGTCTTGCTCTTTGAGCGCTGAGGTCATTTATCTGGCGAAGGTTCTCATCATTCTTGGACTTAATTTCACTAAGTTGGTCCTCAAGTGTGCGGCACATCTTCTCAAGATTAGCCTGTAAACACAAATCATTGGATTCTTAAGAATCTTAACCACATTTTATATATTTCCTTTGTTATATTTACAATTCTTAACCTTTGCTTTGGCAACAGCTTCCATGTTGCTGGAAAGATCATCAATCTCCATTTTGTATTCGCTCTTCTCTTTCTCAAGCTTCTGCTTGACACGCTGCAGGTTGTCGATTTGCTCTCCCAGCTCGGCCACACTGTCTGCCTGCTTCTTACGGAGGGCAGCAGCAGTAGCTTCATGCTGGAGGGTGGACTCTTCAAGATCACGACGCAGCTTCTGGAATTCAGCTTCACGCTTCTTATTCATCTCGATCTGAGCAGCAGTGGCTCCTCCAGCCTCCTCAAGCCTCTCACTGATCTCCTCAAGTTCCCTGGAGAGATCAGCTCTCTGCTTCTCAACCTTAGCACGAGCAGCACGCTCAGCCTCGATCTCTTCCTCCAGTTCCTCAATGCGAGCCTACGGTGGAAAGTAGTTAATTCAATTTTTAGTGATCTATATTTTATGATAATGATTGTAATGCCTGAAAAAAAATCTGTAAAAAATACCTGAAGCTCCTTGATTTTCTTTTGGAGTTGAGCACCCAGAGATTGTTCATCTTCTATCTTGCTGAGCAGCTGGCTTGTTTCAAAGTCTTTTCTGTGTGTAAAATGGGAAAACAATGAATGATCTGAAATAAATGAAAATCATTATTTTTTATAAGCATTTGCAAAGAATTCATACTTCTTCAGCTTCTCCTCAGATTGCTGCTTGTCATTCTCCAGGTCCATGATGGACTCTTGGGCTAATTTCAGGTCTCCTTCAAGCTTTCTCTTGGCTCTCTCAAGATCCATGCGGAGCTTCTTCTCTTGTTCAAGGGAACCCTCAAGCTACAGGACAATGGTATATAAAATATGTTCACAGCAAAATCACAGTTAATTTGATGAATTAATAACATGTTTACATAATCAACTCACATCATCAACTTGCTGCTCAAGTTTTGTCTTGGATTTGGTCAGGGTGTTGACTTTGTCCTCCTCGGCCTGGAGATCATCCAATGTCTGCTGATGTGCCTCTTGGAGGGCTTTCTTCTCTTTTGTAAGCTTGGCAATACTCTCATCCTGAGCTGCCATTTCCTCAGTCAAGTTCTTGACCTGTAAAATTTTTTGTTCCAAATAACCTTATTTTTTACTATTCATATTTTTTATATCAACATATAAGACAGATATGAAATCTAATCTTAAAGCAACTTTATAACCTTATTCTCAGTGGCATGTTTCTCCTTCTCCACTTTAGCCAAGGTGAGCTCCAGGTCATCAATGTCTTTCTTCAGCTCAGAGCACTCATCCTCCAGTTTCCTCTTCTTGGCTGTCAGTTCAGCATTGATTTCTTCCTCATCCTCCAGTCTTTCAGTTGTCTCTTTGAGTTTAGCTTCAAGCTGGATTTTGCTCTTGATCAGACCCTCACACCTCTCCTCAGCATCTGAGAGATTCTCAGCTTCCTGTTAAGAAAATAGGTTGCCATATCACTGGAAACCACATTGCTTATTTTAATGGGGCCACAGTTCAGTTAATTCAAGTAAAAATACTCACAGATGCTACTTGCAGCTGCAGATCATTTTTCTCTTGCAGCAGTGATACCATCTTCTCTTCAAGCTCCTTCTTTTTGGCTTCAGCTTTGGCAAGATCTTCTTTGCATTTTGCAAAGTCCTCTTTCATGGTTGCCAGCTCCTTCTCAGTCTCGGCACTCTTCAGCAGAGGCTTAATCTTGTAGTAAACTTTCATCCATGGCCAGTGTTTGACATTCATGAATGAGCGGATGTTGTATTGGATGGTGTAAATTGCATCCCTGATGAAACAATTTGGATGATTAAATGTGGAAATTACTGGTAAATGCACTTATTTTTAAACTGGTCAACAAAATATTTCCTTCACTTTATGAGTCAAACATATTTGAATACAGTTTTTTTAAATACCTTTAAAAGCCTAATTGACAAGAAGATGGGCTTGCCATAGACAGAAAATATTTTTACTGATAACCCCATTAACACTGTGAATTAATGTGGGTTATGAATCACTGTTTTTAAATTTCCTTCTGAAAAAGCTTCATACTAACTGAAATAGTTAAATCAGAGAGTTTTGTTCATTCCATGATGTTCCTCACCTCCTCTCTGTCATTTTCACAAATTCCCTCCTCATCAGGTATCCACGGCAGACAGCCTGAGTCATTGTGACCAGAGCAGCCAGTTTCTCATCACGCATCTCCTCAAGAGTACCCAGAAGACCAGCTTTGAAGAACACCTGAATTTATGTAAAACAGTAAATAAAAAGATATTGATTTACCTGTATAAGCTAAATAATCATGATCACTGAATCAGTGAAAGTTGTAAAGCTAAATATGAACCTTTGTGTGTCCAAATCTGTACTGGTCATGATCAATGTCGATGGATCCCAGGAGTTTCTCACAGGCCTTCTTGTTATCAATAAACTGTCCCTCTGGGATAACACTGGCATTCAGCACCTTGTATCTGTGGAGAATTGGAAGATTTAACAAAATGCTTCATATCTTCTAATAAAGAGCCTACAGGAAATGGGATTTTCGTGTGGTCCCTTTTACCTCTGCTTGAAGTCACCATAGAGGATTCTGCTGGGGAAGCCCTTTCTGCAGATTCTGATACCCTCCAGTACACCATTACACCTCAGCTGGTGGATAACCAGGAAGTTCTCCATGAGACCTATAAAGAACAGTTTACATAATGAGCTTGGTAGATTAACATTTTCATTATTATATACATTAGCATAAAATACTATGTTAATAAGAGAATATCTGTGAGCCATTTATTACTTTACCTGGAGTCTTGGACTCATTGGGAATCAGACAACGCACAAAGTGAGGGTGAGTGCTCCTCAAGTTGGTCATGAGCTTGCCCAAGTTCTCCTGTTTTATCATGAAAAGATTCATCTTTCTTACTCACATTCTCTCAGTTGTTGATGTATTATTTTTTATGTATTATTATTTTTTAAATTACTTTCTGACCTAGAGTCAAGCAAGCTCATGTACAGTACAGGACTTCTTAAGTCCTTTCAGTTGCATCATTATTCACATTTTGTCTACAAAGACATACTCTGAACTGAGAAGACACAGTCTGCATGGAGCCACCCTTCTTCTTGCCTCCCTTCTTGCCGCCACCAGTCTCTATTCAGATAAAAAGATAAAAGAACACATACGTATAATGTTATAACAAGAAAAGAGTGCAAAACTGAATCAGATTTTGGTTAAAATGATGTACAAAATCATGTTAACACTTCAGTTTTTTTTTTACCCTCAACAACAGGTGGGTAGAGGGTAGCCAGCAGTTTGACAGAAGACTTCTGGTACAGCTGCAGAACAGACTCATTCAGTGGATCCTTGTTCTTGTCCAACCAGCCAGCAATGTTGTAGTCCACAGTTCCAGCATAGTGAACCAGGGAGAAGTGAGCTTCAGCCTTGCCTTTGGCAGGCTTTGGTTTCTGGAAAGCATTGCACTTGCCAAGATGCTGATCATACAGCTTGTTCTTGAAGGAAGTGTCTGTAGCCTTGGGGAACATACACTCCTCTTCTAGGATGGAGAAGATACCCATGGGCTGTTTATAAAAGAATGATATTGTTTAATTACTAAAAATGTAAGATTTTGAGAATGGACAATGGAAATGAATAAGTTCAAAAAACGGAAAAACCTTCTCAATGAGCTCAATGCAAGCGGCCAAGTCCATGCCGAAGTCAATGAACTCCCAAACAATGCCCTCCTTCTTGTACTCCTCTTGTTCCAGCACAAACATGTGGTGGTTGAAAAACTGTTGCAGTTTCTCATTGGTGAAGTTGATGCACAGCTGCTCCATGCTGTTGTACTGGAGGAAAAATAACAGAAACATTTACTGACTTCTGAATAGTATTCAGTTTGCCATAAAAATAGATAAAAGAATCATTCTTACATCAAAGATCTCAAAGCCAGCAATATCCAGCACACCAATGAAGAAATTTCTTTGTTGTTTTGTGTCCAACATCTGGTTGATACGAATGACCATCCACAAGAACATCCTCTCATAGACAGATTTGGCCAAGGCACTAACAGAGTTGTACACCTGTAAGTAGCATAGAGTGCATATTTAATTCTGCTTCTGCAATAATTAGCCAGATTTTAAGGTTAAACTATTTTACTATACCTGCGGCACAGTCTGGCCTTTGGTCACAAACTCATTTCCGACCTTGACTCTGGGGTAGCACAAAGCCTTCAGCATATCAGCAGAGTTCAAACCCAGAAGGTAGGCAACTTTGTCAGCCTCTAAAATTAAGGATTAAAAAAAAAATTTTTTTAAAAACAAACATCCCTTTTCTTGCCTTGAAAACTAAAACCATCCTTTCATTTGTAAAAATAGAAACAAGGATATGTCAATTCAAAGCATGTTTTGACACACATTAGTACTATTTAGTCTCACCCTCTGTGCCATCAGGCTCAGCCTGCTCCTCACGCTGCTTCTGCTTGAACTTCATGTTACCATGATGAAGCACAGCTCCAGTGAACTTGTAGATGCTCATCTTCTCCTCATTACTAAATCCCAGAATGTCAATAGCAGTCTGAAAATTACAGAGAAGAAAGAGCTCTAGGATATATTCTGCCATATTTAAATAGAATATGCAAATATTCAAACAGCAATGACTCACATCAGTAGCAACCAGCTCCTCTTTATCATCAATGCTGGCCACTGTGATCTGACCCTGACTGCACATGGGGAAGTCATAGGGGTTGGTGGTGATGAGCGTCATTTCTGTAAAATACACAGCATTCATAAAAAAAAAAAAAAGAGCATTTTACAATATTATCTGAAACATTGAATGTAAAATGTGCACCTACCAATCAGCTCAGGCTTATGGTTGGTCATCATCTGGTAGAAGATGTGGTAGCCTCTCTCATCTGGAAGCTGGAATGTCACTCTAGACTTCTCCAGCAGATCTGTTGAGAGAATGTACTTGAGTCACAATCATCTAAAGAGTGACAGACAAAGACAAATGTGCAGGATGGATCAATGAAATCATGTCCACCTACATGTCTCAATGTCAGCACTAGCCAGTTTTCCAGATGTACCGAAGTGAATTCTGATGAATTTACCCTGTTTAAATCAAAATAGAATGATACATAAATAATGTCTTTATAGAAAACTCTGTATAATTATATATATATATATATATATATATATATATATATATATATATACACACACACACACACACACACTGACCAACTGCACTGTAAAACTTACAAAACGAGAGGAGTTGTCATTTCTCACAGTCTTGGCATTACCATAAGCCTCAAGCAGAGGGTTGGCAGCAATGATCTGGTCCTCAAGAGAGCCCTGAGATGTTTGAAGGGTTTTCAGTTATTTTGTTTCATGTCTAAACACTGTTTTCAGGCATTTCACAAATTCACATAACATATATTGTGGGAGATGATTGTTATGAATTTGAACTATATCTTTCATAATAATATATTTGACTGTTTTATATCTCATATACCTGCATTTTGCCGGGAGTCTGCTCTTTCTTCTTTTCACCACCTGCCACTGCAATTGTGGCAAAATACTGGATGACACGTTTGGTGTTCACAGTCTTTCCAGCACCAGATTCTCCGCTGGTTTATGGGAGATTAGAAAACAGAAGATGATAAGACATGAGGAAGTTACATAAGAGAACAATATATCTGTTCTCAAAAACTCTAATAGTAAGCTTGATACATACGTAATCAGGACAGACTGGTTCTCTCTGTCTGTTAATTCAAAGATAATAATGTTTTAGCAATTGTTTTATAGCAAACTATCCTCTGGTTTCACAGACAGCTTAAGCTAGTCCTAGACTAAAATGCATGTTTGAGCTGTTCTAACTGAAAGCAAATTGTACTGACATCTTAAAATATGTCAGTGCCATTGTTTTGTCTCAAGATGCACACCAATAATGTTTTTTTTTTTTTTTTCTAGTTAAAGTTTATAAAAGCTACTTAAATGCCCTTATTAAACTAAACACCCTATATTTAAATGCCTAATCCTGTCTGTGAAACCGGGCCTAAGAATGTGAATTTCAACGTATATAATTCAGATCTCAGAAATAATGTCTTACCAGTCAGCATAAACTGATAGGCATTGTCAGAGACAGAGAAGATGTGGGGTGGGGCCTCCATACGCTTTTTGCCTCTGTAGGCAGCCACCACTTCTGCATCATACACTGGGAGCCACTTGTAGGGGTTCACAGTTGCACAGAAGAGCCCAGAGTAGGTCTGAAATGAGTAGAGAAGTGGTCAGATTTTAACACCACAGACAAAATGAACTTAAATGCTGTTTTAAGTTGTTTCAAAACCTACGTAGATCATCCATGCAGCATAACGCTCTTTGAGGTTATACAGCACAGAGGCTTCATTGAGATGGGTCATCATGGCCATGTCCTCAATCTTGTCAAACTTGGGAGGATTCATTGGGTAGACATCTTGTTCCTTAGCAACTCTCTCCTAGAAATTTGAAAAATTAGATATTAGATATAAAAGAAAACATTGTAATAAGTAATTTAATGAGCATCTACATGAAATGGAAATTAAAACTCACCTCCTGAGTGTCAAGCAAAACAACTGTGACTTTGCCACCATCTTTGCTCTTGATTGTTCCCTTGAGGTACAACTCTTTGTCATCAGCCACGTAGCAGGCAGTCTTGGCATCAAATGGTTTGTTCTGAGCCTCGATTCTCTCCTTCTCAGGCTTACGAAGGTAAATGGCAGCCTTGCCATAAACGGCCATCTCTGCGTCCGTACTCATGGTGGCAGCTTACTGTAGTGAACAGAGGGTAACTATTTTATTTACAAGAAAATCTGTATAATCTATATCTAAATCTATAATGGTGTATAGTGATCAGAAAATCACTATAGACCATTCACTTTTGTTAGTTTAAATTACACAATTGTCATCATCCATACACTAAGTGTAATGGTAATATTGAAAAGATGTTTATGACATTTCAATTGCACTACTAAAATTAATTAATTTCTTCAAAATGAGAAATTGCTGTTTAATCATTACCAACATAAATATGGATGAACTTTACCTTTTTTCCTTCCCACTAGTGATGTATTTCCAGCAGCCCTGTAATAGATTTAAAATTCAAATGACCTTTCTGTTCTACATTTTCCTAATTCCTATATTTTTCTTCATCAAAATATTCTTATACCATATACTTGTGATATCTCTTTTCACATCTCACATTTAGTAACACTGGAAAAACTTGAATGAAAATATCTAGAATATTCAAGTCAGCTTTTTCTCTATTTTGTCTAATAATCATCTATTGTAAGTGTATTTGTAACAACTACTTTCAAACAGTAATGCTTTGAAGAAATTAGAGTTCTCACCACAATCACGAACTCTGCTGCCTCCTCAACAGTCTTCAGGGCTTGTCCATACCACCTTATATTGGATTTGTTTTGCTAGCCAAGCAGAAGTTAAATATGGCTAACTAATGCCTAATGTGGCACAAATGGGAGTCAAGGAATTGATCAAGTGAAACACTTGGCACTGACAATCATTCTGAAGATGGAAATAACTGTACTGCTTGGGTATTTTTCTTCCAGAATGTAATAATGCATTTGATTTTTTGTCTTAGAGAAAAGTGAAGTTTAGATGATACTTTTGTTTGATACATCAATTGCATTGACATAACTGATTAGTTATGACATTCAACACTACCTTGAAGATGCATGTAATGTCAACATATGTTTTACGACACATCAGTGACTCGGGAACCAAGACTAGATTAGTCACACATGGATTAGTTTGTAATGTACCCATTAATGTCAAGGAGAAATAGAACTGCTCAGATTTTGTCATCACTATGCAGCAGCATCACAACTGGATAATGGATTTGTCTGAATTCAAGTTAAGTATTTGTAATTAGAAAACCTCTTAAGTAAAATGTCATTATAGAAATAGGTATGGGCATTTTTTATTGAGGACTAGTCTCAATATTAATTCTGTTGTAATCTTTTTCAATGAGAGAGAAAGAGAGACGTAAAGATGTTGACAGGTCTATGGCAACTGGTAGTGTCAAATGTAGGCTTGTGGTTTATGTTACCTGGAGAAAATGTTGGAAAATGTTAGACTTAACGTTCAAACAACAGAAGCCTCTGTTACAATCATCAGCATAACCATTCAAATTGCATTGCGTTCAACATACAGTGGCCCCAAAAAGCATTTTGAGTTAGGGGATATGAAAGTCACACTTGTATATGACTTTTATTGTGTTAAGAATTTCAAACCAAGTGGAATCTGCAAACAGATCTATCTTCATTTCTCAGAACTAACTTCACTATTCTGAGCCATTTTTTTGCAATGAATTTTAACCAAATTGTCTCAAGGTGATTTTATTGGATCAAGTTCACCCAGGTCTCTACAGACTAACTACAGGTGTAGATCATCACATTAACTATTCCGCTAACATTTGACAATCATAAAGTGTACAAATACCTCATTTTGAACAGCATATCTATTCTTTAATCATGTTAAACCATTTTTGTTTTGTGAAATGACTTGCTTAAAATGTTCATCATGCTTCTCACATGATGTATTAGATATTAACAATATTGCAGTATCACTTCATACATCCACCTGAAGCATATTTTTAAATTTTTTATGGCCTCATTCACTCAAAAACAGACATCAACACTAGCATAACATTTGCCTGATTTTTTACAGCAGGGCAAATAAGTGTAGCACTGAGCCTGCACATTCTTAGCATGCATGGCTTTTAGTAGGTTAGGGCTATAGGAAGTGAGTATAAGAGACACAAGCCAAGACAGAAAATCAAATGGCAACCAAAATGAAAGTTTTACAGCATTATATTGCACATGCTGTCAAGGAAAGCTGTATTATTTACTTTCAAGAGAGGTGATCATGAAAAATTATTTATTTGCAATTATTTCTGCCTGAAACCATCAGTCTCCACATACTTGATAAAGTTACTAAAACTTGCAGGAACGATCTTTAGATCGACTTTCAAGATTTTTTTTTATTTATTTTTTTTTATCTAGATTTATACTAGGTGAAAATTCTTCAATACATCAGAAAAACCTATATGTGAACAACAGATGTATTCCTGGGCAAAACTGTTCATTATGTTCACATGTTCATTATGTGAATCTGTTATGTTCACACATTTATGTTGTGCATGTAACACTGAAATGTGAAGATGTTTACAAATGAAACATTTATTGAGCCGTAAATCTTCATTCGCTCATTATGCTTGTTCATACCACAGACATTGGAGAGTGGTCACTGTGGAGCTTAGTGGCATTCTCACTATTTCAACACCCTGCTTCCTCCTGAATAGCTTAAGACTTGTAATGTAATTGGAGAATCCCTGTGGTGTATTTTTGTCATGTCCACCATGTGTGCTCTCAGTAAGTTAAATGATGGTGCCAACTGGCAGTTCTACATACCGCAGTGTTAGATGTTGTACATTTACAGGCTTAGTTCCAACCTTCAGTTTAATCTGGCATGTAACAGTAGTCTTCATAAGCATTTTAATAGGCTCAGACTCTGTATAATACAACTGATGATGCATCCATTGGTCTTAATTGACTTATTGATACAAGAAATAAAGAAATAATAACTGTCAGGTTTTAATAGCCGTTTACACTATTATTGATTGTAACATTGATATTTGATTGTGTAAAATCGCTATGCACACACACACTGTACTGATTCCTTGAAACCTTGTAGGAATTACTTAGAGGAAGCTGTTTCCTAAGCAACAAATTAAATTCTGACAGATATGGATAGAGATAAATTCTGTGTGTTCTTTGCACACTTGCATACTATATCCAGGTCAGAGTCTAATACAACCTAACGGACACTGAAGTCTTCAGTTAACTCTTTGGATTCATTTCAAAATAAAATTCAAAGTCAGAAATCAGGAAACCCAGAAAAACACATACGGTAAACATTAGATGGCCACAAGAGTGTAGTTCTCCTGGAGATTTATAGCATGGGGTAGATGCTCGATTGTCTGTCAGGAACATGCATCTTGCTATTTTAAAGTATTTTGTCATTTTATGGACGCTGAACTGGCACTCCTTCATTCTATGAGGATACTTCCTCTAGCCAACACATATTAGAGAAGAGATATATTTGAATCATACAAAGGTAACAGAACAAAATACTGACCATTCAGAAACATGTTGCTATTTTTACTATGCATAGTGTAACTGAGACATTGGAGTCATTTGATTACTGCTCCTGAGCAATGTGATGAAAGCTGTGGAACACATCCAAAAATAGCGAAGGTACAACTGTAAGGAGAAGGTAAGGAGAAACCTGCCTCCATACTTCTGATCACCCCAAGAAGGAAACCAAAGACGGAAGGCTTTGGATTTCATAACTGTCATGACCTGCCAAACAAGTAGTGTAGTTCTGTGAAGTTCAGAGCACAGAATCTGTGTGAACTCTATGCACCATCTAGAGGATGTGACATGAAGCTCAACTTGGCTACATGATGCTGAGAGTTAGTTATTTGCTTACCTATTTATTGAGAATTTCAGTGTCTTCTTGTTAAATATATTTACATGATTGTATTGTTTTATTGTTACACATTTATTAAAACTGTCTCTCTTGGCATTATATGACCCCAGCCCCAGTATGAAACCCTTTCCAAACATTTTTATTCTAGCCTGAAAAAGAGTGAACTGGAAAATCTGATCTCTCTTTAGTCCGTCAGTACTTAATGGTTACATAGGATTGATCATCTTAGAAGAATTCTTGGTAGCACTTTATTTTACAGTCATGTTCCCCATGTACATACTATGTACTTATTATAATAAATGGGTAATAACTAGGTACTAGCCCTGAACCTACCCCCTAAACCTAACCTTAAACCATGTAGTTACCTTATATTAACCAGTACTTTCTTAGGTAGTACACTGTAAGTACATGTAAGTGCACATACTCTAAAGTGCAACCGAATTATTATACATATAAAGCACAAATTATGTATTACATATAATTTAAACCAAAGTAACAGCAGAGCTTAACTATTTAGCATATTACTGTCTGAACAGTAATGTTTGTCATTTAGTAATGCTTCAAAATATGATAAATATTCTCTTGCAATACTGGTATTTACAAATGCTTCTAAGGTTAGCCATCAAAAATGAAAAGTTAGGAAAACACGTTCATTACTTTTAACATATTGGGCATATGAATAGGTCTATATGTTACTTTGCAGGGAACTGTTTGTCCATCATGTGAACAGGGATGACAGTCTCTCCAGGGAGACTGATATTAGAGCCAGGTAATGGGACCTCAACTGAGAGAATACCATCTGGAGACAGCATGGAGCTGATTAGTTTTAGGTCTAAGTCAGCTGGAAGCCTAATGAATTACACAAGAAAAATGAAACCAGCCATGAGTAATGATGGAGTAACACCCTAAATTGTGTACAGCTGTAATTATGAGATTCAAATGTATGCAAAAATACAGTATTAAAAACTGCATCATTTGCTGTGAGGTTCCATTTGGAGAACTAACAACTGTTTTTCTTGTGTTATTCTTTTCATTTTTAAATACAGTAGGAGTTGATAAGAGATCAAATGAATAACAAAACAAATCAATAAAAGCTCTTACTTGTATTTTCTTGTAAAGCTTCTTGAGATCAATCTGTGATTTTCCTGCCTTTCCTCATGATTACCTAGGAAAGAAAACATACATTAAAGAACATGATATTGCCATCTGAATGAAATGTGATTTGCAGTATGTAATGTCATTGTATAGGCTGTTTTATTAATATAAATATGCAGTCCATTATAAATTGACCAAAGCCAAACATATCAAGGTCAACATGCCTGTTATCTCCAAATACCCCTCCTTGGTTTTGATGCTTATATCCTTTGGAGAAAATGGACTGACATCTAGACAGACTTTCCAGTTTTGCGGTCCTTTCATTTGTTCACACACAGATTCAGAAACCCGTCCTTCAGATTTAGAAGGAATCTCCATGCACAAAGAGCTGAAGAGAGGTAAACGCACAGATCCTGGCCAGGTCGATGTCCCTAATCTTTTCCTGGCTGAATCTATCCAGCTAACCTCATCTGGTTCAAGGAAACAGGGGAGGTCAGTGTTTTGGTTGAAAAGGTTTCTCTCCTGAAGAGGGTCCCAGCTACCATTTCGGTAAAACAAAGGACGAGGCATCTTAAACTTAATTTTAAAACTGAAAAAACTTTGTTTTGAAGCTTTGAATATCTGATGCTGATACAGCAACAGTAAATCTGATTGCAGACTTACGAAAAGCTACAGAAAGTCGCCACACACTTCTTTTATAAGGTTCTCGTCTATTAAACCTTCATCCAAAATTATCCAGTTATCCAGTCCCAAACATCAACAAAGAGGCTTGGCAAAACTTTCACCCCGGTGTTACAATCTGACATACACAGAATGATGCCATCCTGTCTGTTAATAGAACTGAAGGGGTAATGGCAAATTCTTGGCGCATGACAATAGGCACACTGGCAATGGTGTTGTTTCATTAATGGCCTCTGTAGTCTGGTCACATCTTGGTGCTCTTTCTTTTACCATGGTAACAAACTTTGTTGAACAACAGTATGTACTTACACAGTCTTTATTGAAGCTCTAGAGAATTCCTTAGTCCTGTAAACAACATTTCAGTCAGATATACTAAGATACATTAAATAATATTGCTCAGATCATATGTACCTGATGCCAAAATAAGCAAGAAGCCAAAATATTACTTTGGTAACACTTACAAAAAGATCATTTGTTAACATTAATGTATTAACTAACATGAATTAACCACAAGCAATACATGTGTTACCGTATTTGTTAATTTTTGTTAAGGTTAGTTAATAAAAATACAGCGGTTCATTGTTTGTTCATGTTAGTTCACAGTGCATTAACTAATGTTAACAAATACAACTCTTGATTTTAATAATGTATTAGCAAATGTTGAAATTGACATTAACAAAGATTAATAAATGCTGAAGTGCAGTACATTATTAGCTCATGTAAACTAATGTAGTTAACATCAGTTAACTAATGAACCTTATTGTAAAGTGTTACCATTATTTTAACACAGGAAAAAAAAAAAAAAAAAAACAGAGTCAGATTCATTCACTTTTTTTAATGATAAATCATTAGGATTAAGCATATTTACTTCATCATACATGCTTAGGATAATTGCATAGAGAAAAATCATTTACACAAACATGATCATTATCTTTTATTCTTTCTCCTCTATTACACTCTACAGAAGAACCCTACTTCAACTACTTCACTGTGCATCTTATTTCATGAGTGCCTTAGGATTGAAATGGGTTAATCTGAAAGGGCTGGAAGAGAAGGACTGATCTGTGATCAGTTAGAAAGGCACAGAAAGTGAGGCTACAACAGATATACAGTGGAAATGCAAATAGTGGAGCACAGAATACCAGAAAAAGGTTTTTATGAACACATTGCTTTTCAATGTAGTAGAATGCTGAGAGCAACTCTATGGTGCTTGTGTGGTTCTCTGGCTCAGCAGCACTGGATCAGTGGGAGTGTACTGAAATAAATATATGAACAGGTTTTTTTGTGTGTATTTATGTTAATAGAACCAAGTCTATGTATTGACATAACAGTGTAGATCATATTTCTTACAGTTTACAACTGGCATGTTATGTATAACCAAACATTTTAAGAAATATTTATAGCTCTGTACCAGCAGTGCTAAGGTTTCTCAGGCAAAAGGATTTCCCCCAAACGGGTCTCCAAAAGCATCTGCAAGGGCAGCAGTCTGAGAGGCTGGAGTGCTCTGTGATTAAAAAACATATTATTGTTATTATTATTGTTGTTATTATTATTATTATTATTAAAAAGATCAACAAATTTGCAATTCCAAAAACACAGTAAAAACACAAGGTCACAGTGTCAAACAGTGTATACACTATAAACTTTAAGAATTCAAAAATAAATAAATAAAATAAAAAGTATAAGTAAAAAAGTAAAAATGCACATACTGTATTCATAGGTGGTGCTCCAAAAGGGTTAGTTCCAAAAGTGTCAGTTCCAAAAGTGTCATCAAAAAGGTTTGAGCCTGCTGCAGGACTCTGGTTTGAGGGTGCAGGGACTAGATTAGGAGTGAAGGCAGCATCCAAAAGCCCTGGGGTCAGACCTGCTCCGTGAGGTACTGCAACACTCGCAGGGGACTGCTGAGGAACAAGTTTTGAAGTCCCTGGACACAAGATGGGGAACGTTAATGATCAAACTATCAAAATCGTTATGCTGCATGTCTCAAATCATAAGTTACAGATGATAATTAAATGTGTACCATTTGAGTTAGCTGAGATTTGGTTTATGTCAAAGTCATCATGATCTGCCACCTCCTGAGCCAGACCAACCTTACTGGAAAAGTACTGGTCAAATGAGCCATTGGTGTTTGTACCAGGTCCTTGTTCTGCTTTCTGGGGCTTAACCATCTGGAAATTTTTGAACATGTCTTTTCCGGTCTTCTTCTCCTTCTCCCCAAGGGGGTCCAAAGCGGTAAATGCGCTTTTGACCACTGGGGGTTCTTCTTTCACAGGAGGACGGGGTGGAGGGCGAGGAGGAACCACTACACCCTGCTGCATACCCATCATTGCATTAGGAGGCATCATGGGAGCAAACTGGTTTGGTTGGAAAGGACCTGCCACAGGACCAGTGGTGGGCCAGTGCCCAACAGGTGCTGCGGTTCCCGGTTGACCCCAGGCTTGTGTGGCAGCCGGTGGACCAAAAGGCAAAGCTCCTTGCTGCCCCCATGCAGGTGCAGGCAGGCCTCCAAAGGCAGATGGTTGAGGAAAAGCTTTTGGTTGTCCTGGAACAGTTACTTGAGGAACACCGCCCTGAGGAGGAAACATTGTTGGTGTTTGACCCCATGGAGACGGAGCTGTCCCAGGAGTGACAGAAGTAGGGCCCAGAGACAATGAACCTACAGAACAAACAAATTAAATACACTCAACATCAAAAAAAAAAAAAAAAAAAAAAAAAAAAGACATCAAGATCACAATGCTCATAATGGCAAGCAAAAAAAAAAAAAAAAAAAAAAAATTTTAATTGTTTTTAAACAAGTCAGCAGACCCCAGGGGGCGCTTATTTACACTATAAATGCAGATTTAGTTTTAAAAACCATTTTCTTTATAATACTTGCTAGTTTTCCCCTCACACAGTATAAATAGGTCTTTATACAGGAAAAATAGGAGTTTTATTATTATTATTATTATTATTATTATTATTATTATTATTATTATATATGAGATCAGCCAATTCATTCCACAAGTGTACAAAGACCATGCATTATACCAAGAGCATTGATGGTGGAGGAAGGTGTGGGGTTGAACAGGTCTGCTGGAATGGAGGAGTCCTGATTTGAGGGCTGAGACTCCTTCTGGGTTGGTGGAGCAAAGAGTTCAGCTCCAAACATGTCATTTCCAGGTGACTGTGGAGGCACAATGTTATATAAAAGCATTTTTAGTACTCTGAACTTAAGCAAAATTACAGTGCCAAATGACATGAAACAATTCAAAAAGACAGATATAAAGGAGTATAAAATAACACTGCTGCCACCGAGAAAGAGCCCAATTTTACCAAAGTTGTGTTAATGGGAAAAAAAAAAAAAAAAAAAAAAAAAAAAAAAAGGTCAGTTTGATATACAGTATATCTGTAGATGTTTACTTGAACTAACCCTGCCCTGCACAATTAAACTGAGGTAAGAAGCATGCAGTTAGTCATAGTATTGCTTTCAGGGATTGGCATGACATTGTTGTGTACATCCACAATTAAATTATAAAAAAAAAAAAATAAACAATAATAGGAACCATTTTGTATGGATGCATGCAGCTTCTACAGTTGAGTAGAGAAAAAGGTCTATTAGCATAAAACTTGGTAGCTTTCTTAATCAGCAAAATGTAGATATCAATTTAAGACACACACAGTACATGGACAACAATGCCATGTCCCCCAACACAAGTTAATAATGTGACAGTTTCTATCCAATTTTTCCAATGTGCAAAAAAAAAAAAAAAAAAACCCTAAAACCATAAAACCAACTAATCGGTGTTCTATGAGACAGACTACAAGAACTTTTAAAAATCATAATCATTAAACCATCCATTCTTTCTCAAGACTCAATGCATTTAGACAACGTGAGAACATCTTTACATTTAAGTACAAGATGTGTACTGTCCTTTTTTAAATCATTTTTAAAATATTGATTAAAATTATTGGCGCTTATGCCAAACCTTGCCTTATAGTCCTTATAGTCTCTCTCATACTTTGTATGTGAATTAATACAGATTGAGAATTCCGTAAGGAGTTTCTCTTGCCAAATGTTCACCTTCCCTCTCCTTCGCATGCATCCAGACTTTGAACTTTGAGGTGGGGGGCAAAGGACCATTAGGCCTCCATTTTGAACAGAAGGTGGTGGGATGGTTTGAAACAATGCCACTGATTTACTTGATCCATTACACAAGAGAGGAGTTTGGAGGACAGGAGGACCTGATCTGGCTAACCCGTTTAAGATAGGTGGGTTGTTCATTGAGGTACTCAAAAAAGGATTCTGGCTAAAGAGGAAATTACGGTCACCATTCAGATTGCTTAAAGAAAGCTGGTTTACTTGTGTATTTGGACTTTCATGAGACAACTGGGCACCAGAGAGTCCATTAAACAGCTGATTGTTTGGAGAGGAGTATTCACTCAGGCTTTGCTGCAAGTCTGGCCCATTCAAGAGAAAACTAGAAAGATCTGACTTGTTATTGGAAGAAAACATGGAATCTGATTGATCATTTAAGGGAGAAAAGGGATCATCACTGAAGGGATCGGAACTAGGAGTTGGGAAAAGATCTGATGTGACTGAAACAGTTTTGTCATCTGATTTATTGCAGAGAGGAGATGGGTAGCAGATGAAAGGATTTCCTTGATTGCTGTCAATCACAACAGCAAAGTCAAGCAGCAGAACACTGTCAGGCTGGTTTTAGAAGAAAAAAGAAAAAAAAGATGAGTTGAGGTAGATTCTTTGAAACATACTGAAAATAGTAAGGTAGTTAGAGCATCATATAACATGAAAATTTTCATAGGAAGTGTTTGAAACACCAGTAATTGTGATGTAATTGAAGTTCTCTTTTTCCCATTTTTGGGGTTTGGGTGCCATCTACAGGCCATTGGGACTTTTTCACTGCTAATAATACTTTTGGGAGAGCATTTGGTTTGGTCATGAAAAACAGCCAATGCAAATGCTTGAGACCCTTAAATGAAAAATGAGGGCTGATGGATGGCTTTGGTAGACGTTAACAGATAATACTGGCAAAGTGTTTAGTATGTTAAGAACTCACAGCACAGTAAAAAAATAAATAAATAAATAAATAAAATGTAGAAATCTAGCCACATGTATCAAGGCAAACTCTTTGCTCATTCTAAAGTCTGGGTATATTTCTAAAAGAAATTACTTAATAAACTGCTTAAAACGTGTCAACAGCAGATTGACTGCAAAAATGTGTACTGTAGGGCAGAGGTGTCCAAACTTATTTTAAAGGGGGCCAGATTCAATGTTACATGTTTTGTCTCTTGGAAAAGCTTGAGTTGACAGTAGCAGTAGCTTGAGTTGGGATGCAGATGAAAATTCATTAAACAGTAACATCTGTAAAATTTTAATAACCTCATTTTTGAAAGGATAAATTTTAAATATTCTTACTGAGTTATTAAAATTAACCATTGGTTTCTGTAATTTGCCATACATTTCATTAGGCCTCCTCCTTTAATACTTAATACATGTCCATATTAATAATACAATAAAACATTTTTGTTTGTATCAGATACCTCTGCGCAAAACTCGAATGCTTCTCACTGCGCTGTTTAGTGGTCACATGATTGAGACCTGTCAGCAAGTAAAAGCATTTGTTCTGAGTGCTGCGCCGTCTTTTGTGCTGAGCTTATGAATGGTCCGTGGTTCAAATGACTCAACGAGTAGCACCGTTTCGTTCCGCTTTTGGCATGTTTAACGTTTCTCATAAGCAACAGAAATAGCAGAGCTTATTAGTTATCAAATTTTGTTTCTCTTACAGTTTACTGCAACACCTGGCCTAAAATCTAGTGCTGTCAACTTGTGTTGACACTGTGAAACGGCATGATTTGTAAATTATGTGTAGCGGGCCACACGTAATGTATTTTAAAGACAAGCTGCGGGCTGTTTGAAATTCATCCCCAGGCCGGACTTTGGACACCCCTGCTTAGGGTCATTACCGTAGGAGAGTGAATGTCAGGTGGAGTGGACATATCGCCAAACAGGTCCATCTGCTCTATGGTCTGAGAATAACACAAAACATAGCACCTCTAGGTTATTTTCTGAGGATTCCAAGGTCCATTTGGAGTTGATTTTTTTTTTCAACAATCTAATTCGTATGAAATTGCCATTTTGTATGAAGTTGCAAGCACTTACTTTTACAGCATTTCCTTGGCCATCCAGGGTGAGTAAAGCATCACCACCATTCTGATGACCAAACAAAACAATGAATGAAAGATTACATTAAAATAAAACTGAAATATTGCTCAAAAATGGTTTATACTCACCTCAATCACAGTGCCATTTCCTTCACCCTGCAAAGTAGTAAAGGTTTCAGTCAATAAACTGAATCCAACATAATAGGAAAAAGGGTTCAAATCGTTTATGAAAAACTACAGTTTATGAAGATCTGCATATTCAATTGGAAAAGCAGTCAACTATTGAGAGCTGTTATTATGTTTGAAAAAAATGTCTTTAGTACTCAAAAGAGCTTAGCTTACCAACAGACAAATATCTAGACAAGCCTATAATCTTCCTGCATGAAATATGTAGTACCAAATCCATTCCTCAATTTTAGACAACAATAATTTAAAACACTCTAATCTAAATGATGTAAATGTATAAAGTATTAAAATTATATACACATCACCTTCTGTGCAGCTTCCTGCTCTTTTTTCTTCATATTGAAGATTAGTTGAAACAGATCCTTCAAATCAATCACCAGAGGCTCAGCCTGTAGAAGAGGAATTGATAAAAGAAGAATACACTTTGGATTACATATTCCATCCACATTTCAAATTGTAATTTTTTTATTTTATTTTGTAATTTCTGTAAGTGGCACCCAATAGGAAACAGAATATTCTTGTTGTGCCAAGATTTTATATACATAACAAATTTTGTATTTTGTGTTTGATAAACACCCTGTGGTGCCATCCTAAAGAGGCACAAAATTACTTTCATGATGATTTTCAAGAAACAGCTGACAAACTGATATTTTTCATCAACACTTAATTGACATTAATACTAACACTTATTAATCTGTATATCCATTTAAAAAACAAACAAAAACATGTACTGTGCTAGACTAACTGGGACTAGTCACAGCACTTACATATTGATGCCCTATTGTTGGTTTGATTGCTTCTATTGTTCTCCTCATTTGTAAGTCGCTTTGGATAAAAGCGTCTGCTAAATGATTAAATGTGAATGTAACTCTGACCTGCTGAGCTGTCTTAACAGCAAAGAACTGGTGCTGCCCCTCTGCTCCGCAAACATATCCAAAGGCCCGGTTATCAGTGACATCACGAGCAATAAAAGAGATCTTATTCACCACATGTTCATGCTCAATCACCTGAGAGAGAGAGAGAGAAGGAGAGAGACTAAGGCAAGATATGACAGAGAGCATGCTATAAAGTCAATACACATTTTTATGACATGAAAAGGCCAGTAATCAATTTCACAAATCATTTTTTAAAGTATCCACAAAACTACTCACCCCAGTTTTCTCATCAACAATTTTGATTCCTGTTAGAGAGATGTTCACCCATATTCTTTGCTTGTGCTTGCCTTGAGAACGAGCAGCTATTGCCATGCCCTGTACACAAACAAAAACTAAATAGTTTCTTCTAACAATTACTGTACCATTAATGGAATGTAATAATAATAATAATAATAATAATAATATTCTGTCTTCACTCTGTGCCATGCAATACACCATAAGATCTAAATAAAAACCACAACAGAAATTAAAGCCATCTTGAATCTGCACCTTTAGTTTCATCATGGAATCCTGACACATTTTATCCCCTCTTGCTTCTGGGACATCATCCACACCAATAAGCTTGGCTTTATATCTCACTCCATCACCCTGAAACCTGGCTAGCAGGAACTCGTCTGTCTTCTCTGGGACTGTGGAGAAACAACCACAAGATCATTATTTTAAAAAATAAATAAATAAATAAAAATGGAATGTTTGCTGTAGGCAACATCAACCCCATTTAAAAATAAATAAATAAATAAACAGAGGCGGCCAGCCTGTACTTTTTCTCCTTTCCCTCCAGAATGAAGTTCTAGTCACGGGTGCAGTGGGTGTTGTGGCAGATGCTGGTTCAGTGGTTGATGCTGGTTCTGCTGGTACCACAGTAACAGGCTCGGCTTCGGGTGGTTGCGACATGGTGGGTGCTTAGTTACAAGACAATGAAAGCAAAAGAGGGGACAAAACCCAGCCAAGAGGCAAAAAAAAACAGGGGACAGACGCAGGTAGGATATTCAACAAGCACACATTCTCAGCACTGCGCCTGGACAGAGAGGGAAAAAAAAAAAGGAAAAGAAATTACAAATGAAGAGATAAATGACAAATGAAAAAGATATGACAAATGAAACTGATAGCTGAGAACGCTGAAATGTGACCAGTATCTCTTTTATTCATGACATTCAGTCACAGGAACAAGCATTAGTTTGCTTATAACCAGTTTTTCATATTTAACAAGAATCTTGTGTCTACATACAAAGAACTCAATCATCTTAATTCAGAAGGCATCACATACACATCAAGAAACGTAAAACTCCGCCAACTAATTTAACTTGGGCCATAGATTCTGTTAGTGACAGAAAGGCAGAGGAAGGAGAGGAAACAGCATAAGCAAAAAAAAAAAAAAAAAAAAAAAAAAACACTTCCTGCTTAGTAGGCAAAAAAAAAAAAAAAAAGTGCTAAATAAGTTTTCCATTCCTGAAATACAGGATTTATAGGAAAATGGCATTAAGGGAAAAAAAAAAAAAAAAAAAAAAAAAAAAAAATCCACAAAGTCATGAAGTAATCCCTCATTTAATTTCTTATGCCTAATCTCTAAATTTAAACTTAAATTCCCCAATTTAAACATGGGATCAGTACTTTCAATCAACAAACCAAAATGTGTAACCTTTAGAAACAAAACGCTGCAAAATGGATAAAGCATGAAGTAATCATCATGAACTAATTTCAGAGACTGAAGGAAAGGCTGTTGATCTCAACCAAAAGATCCAGAGTCACACTACTCATATAAGATCCCCCAACAGATGGATAAACATCTCCACAAATATCAATCAGTTAATTTCAAACAGTGTCTCATTCAACAAAGAAAAGATAATTTGGCAAAGATAAAAGAATTTTAAGTGGTCTGAAAGACATACCTTATGAGCAGCCAATAATGTTTAGCTGTGTATTTCTCAGCAGAGAGAGGAAAAAGAGTGTAAGAGAGCAAAGGTGGGCAGATCAAAGGTTGAGCAATTAAAACCTGTTAATCCTTCTCCAGCAGCTCATCAGCCCTAAAACACATCTCCAATCCCATGATTCTCAAGATTACCCAAATGTTCTCATTTCAGCACTGATCTTGGGGCAGAATTACTTTTCCCGGTTTACATTTGAAAAGAAAATCTCTCTGATGTACTCAGATTATCTGTTCCTTATCTTACATGAATTTGTCGTGACCAATTTTTAGACAAGCTTATGAGTTTACATAATCATAATGCAGCAGGAGCCCAAAGCAGTGACAAGATGACAAACTAGAGCTGAAAATATATCAGGGTCCATTCCAATAATGGCCACACAGAAGAAACACAACTGCCATAATTGCCATTATGACAGCATTAAAGTTTTATAATTAACTTTAAGTTCTATTAGGTCATACAACCATGAGCAGCAAAAAAAAAAATTATATATATATACACACACCATAAATTAGAATGCAGGAAAATCAAAAATTGGGAAATCAAGTTATTGAATTGGCAAATCAAGTTAATTTCAAAAGTAATATGACAAAACTCTCAATTGGTAGAACAGTAATGTTTTATGACACTCAACAGCTGACAGAGGCAGAGATATGAACAGTTTATCAGCTAGTTTTGATTATCAAGAGCGGAAAACAGTGGCAGAATGGCTGTAAGATAATTTTCATTACTGCCTAGTATCCAGGGTCATACAGTGTAAAATAACCGGTAATGCAGCAACCATTAAACAAGAGTGATAAGCGAAATGAAGATTCTTGTGCAAGACACAATCATGAGCGTTTTCTACTTTACAAGCACCCAAGCAGGTAATCTGCATGCTGTCTCACACAAGCACATAATAAAATGGAGATAAAAAAAAAAAAAAAAAAAAAAAAAAAAGTTCACACAATTTTTTTTTTTTTTTTTTGGTGTGAAGTGCAGGTATAGAAGTTACTTTTAAACATGGGTTATGAAGGGCAACAGAATTCTACCCCCTCTCATTATTCATGCCAATCACAATGCACATACAGCATAAGTAATAATCAATTCAACAGTCTGACAGCTGACATCTCTTACAGCTGATCAGATAAGCAAAGGAAACAGGGCCTAGATAAAAACATATAAAAGCATACTATAAACAATATTAAATAGAACTTTCTACTGTTTTCCAATTCATAGATTGTGCCTAATCTCTCAAGATCAAAGTACATTAGAAATGTCATTTATAAATCAAGATAATTTGGATGCATTTTTTCCATCTGAATGCCCGGATGCTTCAGGAATTCTAGAACACATTCTGTGATAACCTGAACGACTAAGAATATTCACAGACACATACATCAAGAAATCTTATGACTATCTACACATTAACCCAGATGAGTAAAACAAGATGGAGGATCACACAAGCTCAGAAGATGATGTCTCTGAATTCTAAATCTCTTTTTTTATTATTATTTAGAATTTAGAACTTAGAATCTTCCCCCTGAATGTTTTGAGAACTTCCAAGGTCCATATGTCTGACATTGGGATCTTCTGTTTAAAAGAGAACACCTTCCAGTGAAATACCTAATGGCTTGTTTATACTCAGATGAGGACTGGTCTCATGGCCCTGGCTGTTCAGTAACTTAAATGAACCCAAAAGTCATAACAGTTAAGTTTCATTAAAACAGAGGATTCAGCAACAGTTGAGGGTGTTCATAAACAGAGGTACAATTCCACATCAGCAGTATTACAAGCATGCAAGTTACACATTAGCTATGCACAACATGTCCAATACAGTAATAATGATCAGCACGAAATAAAAAAAATAAAATAAAAATGGATAAACAGATGGCACCTATGAAATTGGTATGGCAATGTATTTTATATATATATATATATAAAAATTTACTAGTTCTAACATTCTGTAATGAAAGAGTTTTCACCACTTGAGAAATGTATGCTACACTACAATGAATGTAGCCTAATTTTTAAATAATTGAAGTTTACATAGTAGACTACCAAATCGTAGCACATAACTGTTTGTATTGTATTCAGTTTTTTTTTTTTTTAAACAATTTGTTAAAAATATAAAGAGTTGACGCTAAATTAAATGGCACGTGGTCAAATTCAAAATCACCACAACACCTGCAACCATGCCAAGCCATTTCATTTTTTGATTAAATCAAACTTTTTATTGAAAGTTTCTTTTATAATGCCATCAAGTCAAACACCAACCCATGCTGAACTGACAGAAAACTATCAAAACACCACAGGTAACACTTGAGGATGCCGCGCCAGAGCCTCCGTAACTTACCGCAATTATGCATTCTTGAACTCCACACCTAAAAAACTGATGACAAAATCAAAATAGTGCTGATGAGCGCCGTGGACAGTTTGAATGAGTGTGAGACCCAAACCACTCTTACTCCAGACAGGCGGTCCTCCTCCTCAAACTGCTCTCTACCGAGTGCCAAACTGACGGAGACTCGAGCGCCTCCCACAGGTACCGCGCACCTTATCTCGACCTTTATAACAATACCACTGATTGATATAACCTTGAACTGAACACAAAAAGCATCTCTTGATGATAATATTGCACACATATATTATGTACATATATTATGAAGCAATGTCTCTTGAACGATTTAATAAAACGACAGTTTACATAGGCCAATTAAATCGTTCGATGTGCAGATTTCCTTTTCATTAAACCATGGGACATTCTGAAAGCCAGTAAAGAAATTCAGCTCTCTGTTCATCCTTCCTTCCTCACTACCCTTCCTCTGCTGACACTGCTGACATATGAGGGGGAACGGGTAAAGGAAATGCTTGCCAAACTAAAGATGGAGAAATGGTTTAAACGAGATGATGAGCACTTGCGATGTTGCCGATGTCATCAATCAGGAATCACTGGCATGTTTGATTTGTCACTATTTTTGTTCTCTTTAAAATGTATTTGGCCGGCAATATCAGTTTCAAGAGTTGCTATTTGGAAATGGTATCCGTCAAAGATTTTACTTACTCAGTTTCCTTCATGGAAGAACAAAAGGCTGCTTTTTTACCTACAGATTTTAGTTTTTGCATTGTGTGGGGCGAAGAACTGAGAAATTACCAAAAATCCATTTTCTAAATTCTGATAGGTATCTGAATGTAAAGTTTGCCTCAGAAGTGCCATGCTTTCCTACAAGCTATTTGCATATGAAGAGTTTTAATCTAAAATGTTAATTCTGATCATTTTAAATAATTATAATAATAATATATTTGTTTATAGTGCGCTTTTTAGTTCAGGTTGAATAATAATAATTTTGAAAAAGAATATTTTAGTTTCAGATTATCTGACAAAGTATTACAGTCTCTATCTAGTTTTAGTGTAGTTTTTAAGGTCGCGAACAGCCTTTCACCAATCATCTCCCAGATGTGCAGAAGAACTGAGTTTTTGGAATGCTGTTGGACTAATCTATAGTACAACTCTCCCAGTAAAAGTGCCCCAAAAACAGGAAAAGAGGAGAGGAGTGCAGTTCATGTCCCCTCCACCTTCCTGAGTGAGCTGAGGGGAAGTGTCTGAAGCATTAAAAAATGGTGTTCTCAGCACATAGTTGTTGAGTACAGGACAGGATCTATGTTCACTTTGACTGGCCAATGTTCCTCTGACCCTGCACAAAGACAAAATCAGAGCTGTATTGTTTTGTGACATAGTTGAATTTGATGAGTGGAGAAGGCAGCTGACTTGGCACAGATGAAGTGCATGTTGCTGATAGGTCACTTTAAAAATTGGAATCTACACTTATAATTACAATTAATCTCTGTTTATTACACCCTGTGCATCATCAAATAATTCACACACACATCCACCAAACAAACAGACCCATTCTGAAACCTGTAATCAGTAAAAACATTTGGACTTTTGATATGTCAATAGTATTTGTTTGAGATTTCAACATGTTTGTGAAATCAAGGCTCTCATGGTCAGAAATAAGACTGTTTTGTGGAAGGACTTGAGAAAACATAGGAATCACTTATTTATTTGTTTTATGTTTTAAAGAATTTGTTGTATTTTTTCAAAATAAATACAATATAAAATATATAAAATTAGTAATTTAAACAGAATGTAATCCCCAGGACTGGGTAAACATTAAAGTATTTTATTTGGAAATTTATTTGCCCGCTCCTCATCTGTAAAGCTACTATATAAAAATACTGTTGTCTAATATAGCATAGAGAATGCTAAAAGCGTTTTAAAACAAGAAATATTCCATAAGAACATAGATTCTGTGATATGTACAAAAATTCAGGTAAAACCAGGCAAAAACAGCTTGAAATATGTTAGTCAGATAGTTTAACATTAAACAGTTACAGTAAATGGCTGTGGCCTCACATGATTTAAGAAATCTGGGAAAGCACAACGATATACACAAACCTTTGAAGACACACATTTCCAAATCACTTGTCAACTCTAAAAAGCTTGATGTTAATTATTAACATTGAATCAATGCTTAAATACAAGTGTACACATTTCAACATGCATTCAAAGAACTGTCTAAAGCTTCACCATGAAGGCATTAGCTGCTTTATTTGTAACAATATGCATTTTTTATCAGGCTAATGGAAAGAGCATAACTGACCACATGTGAGTATGCACAATTTCATAAAAATTGGAATGTATGCTACACTGTTAGATGTGGAAAAATGTTACCTTTCTGTTTATTTTTAGTGTTAAACCATCGTTATGTGCTAGAATGGAGTTGGAATTGTAAGTTATTATAATAAAGCTGTTCGTTATTTGTCTTTCTCAAAGGCAAGGGCCCAGACGGGAGGTGCGGCAAATTAATGATCCTGCATCAATCGACTGCAAAATGAGTGCCTGGTCCGAGTGGACATCCTGTGACCCGTGCACTAATACCACGGTACTGGAATATCTCTTCTTCTCTGTCACTTTCTTTATGTATAATGTATTGTCATCTATTATCATCTGAAATTATTCTGATTTAATAATATTTGTAGCCTTCACCTGTGCTTGTGTAACAGCATCGCTCTAGGGGTATTGAGGTCTTTGGGCAGTTTAAAGGCTCTAGGTGCATATACCCAATTGGAGAGCGGAGACCCTGTAAACCTTCTACCAAATGCCAGATGGACCCTCCGCCCGTCTGCAAAAGCTCTCAATGGCAGTGTGCTTCAGGTCAGTATTTTTTTGTCTGTGCAAATTGGGTTGGTAGGTGTTTAGTTGTAAGGTAAATTGCTAAGCAATATTCATCATAAAGTATATTACTCTACCCTCAGGAATATGTATAAGCAAACATCTAAAGTGTAATGGGGATCATGACTGCGGAGAGTCAGATACGTCTGATGAAGACGATTGTGACGATATCAGGTCACCTTGCGGCAAGACAGCTGTATTTGAGTCTGACATAGCCACCCAAGCTGGATATGGGTCAGAGACTTTTTTAACTTATACAAATGTTAATAATGTACACACCTATTCAAAAGTCTGAGGTCAGTACGATTAAAAAAAAAAGAAATTAATACTTCTATTCAGCAAGAATGCATTAAATTGATCAAAAGTGACAGTAAAGACATTTATTTCGGTTTCACAGACAAGGCTTAAGCTAGTCCTAGAATAAAATGCATGTTTGAGCTGTTTTAACTGAAAGCAACTTGTACTGACAGATCTTAAAATATGTAAGTGCCATTGTTTTGTCTCAAGATGCACACCAGTAATGTTTTTTTCTAGTGTATGTTTATAAAGTTACTTAAATGTCCTAATCGAACTAAGGCCTAATCCTGGCTTAGGCTAAGCCTTGTCTCTGAAATCGGGCCATAATGTTAGAAAAGATTTCTATTTCAAATAAATGCTGTACTTCATCAAAGTATACTGAAAAAAATGATAATAATACAAAATGTTTCTTGAGCACCAAATCAGCATATTAGAATGATTTCTGGAGGATCATGTTACCCTGAATCACAGGAATATGTATATGTATGCATTTAGTTTAGTCATAGGGTGCAGGCTGACAGGTCCTTTACATTAAAAGATTAGTTCACTTTAAAATGAAAATTACCCCATGATTTACTCACCCTCAAGCCATCCTAGGTGTATATGACTTTCTTCTTTCAGAGGAATACAGTTATATTAATAATCACCCTGATGCTCCCAAGCTTTATAATGGAAGTACACGGAAAATGTTTTAAGGTCAAAAAAGTGCATCCATCTATCATAAACATACTCCACACGGCTCTAGGGGTTAATAAAGGCCTTCTGAAGCGAAGCGATGCGTTTGTGTAAGAAAAAAATCCATATTTCACACGTTATAAAGTAAAATAACTAGCTTCTGCCAGACCGCCTTCCGTATTCAACTTACGAAGAAAGTGTAACACCTCTCGTAGTTCAAAATGCTTACACTACGTCCTACGCCTTCAGTATTCAACTTATGAAACAAGCGTAACTGAGTTTTCCGTGGTTGAAATCAGAAGGCGGTAGGGCTGGGCAATTTGTCCGATTAATTCGAATTCATTGTTTTGCCTCGATTTTATTATTTTTAAATCGAAAAATCGCGATTATGAATGAATACAATTAGACATGTTGACAATACAGCAAGAGAAGAAAATAATCCGACCTCATGATGGCATGCCTGATTAACCGCTCTTGTGTGACGCTCTGTGAACGTAGAAAACATCTTAACTTTTCAAAATGCCGCAAGCGCACCGCAGGCCATGTGACAAGAACCAACCGATCAGCTTCGGCCTTTCCGTAACATCGAAAGCTCAGCCGAACAGCTGATCATAGCTGCACAAGGTGGGTTTTTATTTCTCATCTCCATAAATATATCTAGTAGTAAAGCTAATGCAAGGGCTAGAAATCAATTAATCCTTTGCTGATACTTCCTCGTCATCGTGGAGAGAGCAGTTCATGGTTGCATAGCAACGACAGATGCCACGGGAGCGCAAACGCTTGTGGAAAGGAGGAGAAACGCTTTCCACACGTTTTTAGACGCGATATGTGAACGGCCCCTTAAGCGGCTGTTTACCCAGAAATGCGTTATTGCAGTGAAAAAACGAGACACGGGCAGTGGAATGGGAAAAAAGCAAAGCTATTAAATGCAAGTTGAAGTTTTTTTAACTTGACCGCCGCGTTTTTAGAATGCTGTTTAATGGGTGAAACACTGCAAAAGACGCGAGACACGAGTGCAACACCCAAACATAAAAACAACAGGAAAAATTGCGCAATGGAATGCAAAGACCTGTAAAGAACTACTACTGTATGTTTGATATTTCATGCTTGCATGATGGTGACAGGCTGAAAGCTGCTGTTATTTTCTGTTTTTACAAAGCATTTGGTGTTAATAATAGCCTATTACTGGTGTTCTTTATTGCCATTACTTTTTGGCTGAGAAATATTTAGCATTTTTCTTATTTTAAATTATTTCTGAGTATATAGGATATGTTTAAGATAAGTTTGTACAACATTTGCCTTCATATTTAATGCATATTTTCTGAAAAGATATTTAACAAATTAGTCATTTGTATTATATTGATCACTTCAGGTATGTTGCACTTGGAATAGACCTTTTTTTTTTACCATATGGCAAATAAAGAGAATTAAATCATATTGTAGTTAAGTTTTTAAGCTGACTAGTTAAACATAAAAAAAAAAAAAAAAAATCGAAATCGAAATTGTGAATCGGTCAATCGTTCTGAAAAAAATCGAGATTTTATTTTTTTGTCAAATCGCCCAGCCCTAGATGGCGGTCTGGCGGAAGCTAGTTATTTTACTTTATAACGTGTTAGATATGGATATTTTTCTTACATAAACGCATCGATTCACTTCAGAATTCAGATTATTAATAGAACTGTCAGAGTTCCTCTGAAACCCTCCACCTCCCCCAGCTCCACCTGCCTAGATCTATGGCAGAGGCGTTTAACCCTATTCCTGGGCACCCACTGTCCTGCAATGTTTACTTCCAATCTGCTTCAACACACCTACATGTGAAGAGCTGATTTCCTGCTTCAGGTGTGCTGGATTACCGTTGGAGCTAATCTCTGCACGACAATGGATCCCCAGGAGCAGGGTTGAAGACCTCTGTGCTACAGGATTTATGCTGCGTTCAAGCCAGGTCACAATTAACATAATTTCGAGATGACAACATGTGATGTTCTACTTTGAGCTGTTTAACACTATCAACACATAAATCTATCTGCAGTGGTCAGGTGGTACAGCAGTCACGTGGTACATGTAGGAGCTTACAAGATGAAATTACGAGCTCTACAAGGACGTAAACGCTTTTTACAAGTTGAAATCTTGTAATTACAGGAATTACTACATAGCATAAATGCACCTTTATGTACATCATATTTATGTAGCAGCAGCATATCAAACATGATCACAGCAGAGTGTATCTATTAGTAGTAGAAAGTCCATACTTGCTCTGCAGCAGCGTAGCAGATCTAGTCCACCAAGACCAAATTCATTAACATTGTCATATCCATTACCATGCTAAAACTATTTTGAGAGTTGTCATGTTTGAAATTTCATTTTAAAATATTTTCAGATAGGAAACAATTATTTAAAATAGTAATATTTTACAATTTTAATATTTTTACTGTATTTTTCATAAGAAACCACCCCCAAACTTTTAAGCAGTAGTTTATGTAATTAAGAATACCAAGATTAATATATGCTGTTAAAGTACATTGTGCTATTTCATGTTTTGGGTTTTGCATTAACTAATGTCAACCCTGTCAACTTCTGTACATATTCTAAAGATGTTTAATTCTTGTCTCAACAGAATAAATGTTCTGGGATCTGGACCTCGAATGAATCCCTTTAATAACAGATTGTATAATGGCCAATGTAACCGAATCAGAGATCCAACTACATTGGAATATAACAGACTACCCTGGAACATTGGAGTTCTCAACTATGAGGTGAGTCTCTCAGTTTACTGATGTCAACTTTTGTTCTACAAAGGTTTTGGGTATTTATTGAGAGCAAAACTGAAAGAAACAAACTGTACATCTTCTAAAAATGACTGCAAGACAAATAAACCGACAAGTAAATAGTTAAAAGCACTTAAATTCTGACAAAGACAAACATCTTAAAAACACTATTTTTAGTCTTTACCCATGTCTCTTTATCTTCAGACAAAAGTGGAAGAGAGCAGCTCCAAGCAGATGTATGAGGACATTCACTCTTTAATAAAAGAGATAACTACAGAATCCTCCAAAACTTTTGAAGCAGGCTTAAGCTTTAAGTTTTCACCTACTGAGCCCTCCAGTGCTGATGAAGGTGGTGCTGCTGGCAGTGCTGGAAATGCTGGCAGTGCTGGAGATGTTGCCAGCCCCGGTGGGGGTGGTGAAGCTGCTAGTCCCAGTAAGAACGGTGGGACTGAAGCCGAAGGTCCTGGTGTGGCCGGTGAAGCCAAAGGTTCTGATGGGGGCCAAAATGACATGGTTATTAGTGGATCAGTAGAATTTGACACTAAGACTGAAAAAAACAATATCATCAAACAGCTGTCAGAAATCACGACGACCAAGGTGAGTGAGATTCAGGTGTATTTGTTTTATTGCTTTCTTGGGCAACTATTTTTTACCTGTTTGCACTTTATTTATTATAATTCACATCTTCAGGCCCATAAACCACCATGTGCATGGAACAGACTGAAATTCAAAAACTGAAGAAAGAGAAAGAAATATTCACAATAAATAGATGTTGTTTGTTTATGTAGGGTATGAAAAGAAATAATAAAGACTACCTTTTTTTCAAATCTGCAACATCTGTGTTGCTTCTACTACTAGCACGTGTTCTCTTTCAGAGAAAGACCTTCATGAGAGTGAAAGGCAGAGTGGAGCTGGCCACCTACAGGATGAGACAGCGAGGGCTGGAGGTATCCTCAACTTTCTTGGATGATGTGGATGCCCTGCCACTTACATATGAGAAGGGACAGTATTTTGCTTTCTTGGAGGACTATGGAACACACTTCACCAAGAACGGAAAGTCCGGTGGAGAATATGAGCTTATTTACGTAATGAATGAGGATATCCTCAAACAAAAAAGTAAGTTTGATACCACATTTCAAGTTTCTTTTGTAAGTCCTGGAGACCTTGGGGCAACGTCACAAAATGTTATAGCAATTCCAAAAGATATACATGATTCAAAGATACTGTGACATTTAAATGATACTCATTTATGTAAAGGCGTTAATGGGAAGGATACTTTTTCAGGCTGAAAGCCTCACTAAAGGATTATGACTTGTCTTTATTTAATGGTTCAAATTTGTCTAACTGCTGCAGAGGTCACTGAATCCACGATCAAGGACTGTGTCGAGGTTGGAATTAAAGGCAGTATACAGTTTTCCAAAATAGCTGAAGCAGAACGACACGTTAAACCAGTGGGCAACTGTGATACTATAACAGACAAACCCACAGGTGTGTATGTGTATACAATTTTTTTTTAATAGTAAGATATTAAAGGGATAGTTCACTCAAAATGAACACAAAAAAAGAAGATATTTTGAGAGAAAGAAAAACAATGTTTTTTGTCCATACAATAAAAGTCTTGATTGTATGACCAAAAACAGTTATTCAAAATATCTTATTTGTGTTACATGGAGGAAAAGACATGAGGGTGAACAAACAATGACATTTTTGGTGAACTATCCCTTCAAATTCAACAGACACATGCCTTCTGACAAAAATGTAATTTGTACACAATCTTGTTCACCAGATGACAGGGACACAAGGGGGGTTATTGATAAGGTACTGATCGCAGTGAGAGGGGGCAGTCCAGCCACAGCAGTAGCCATGAAGTCTCAGCTCACTAAAGATGGCATTCTAGACTATACTCAATATGTGGAATGGGCAAAGACCGTCTCTGCTCTACCTGCTCTCATTCACAGTGATGTAAGACACCTTCACTTTACATGCCAGTGCATGCGTGGTGACTGCTGTAATGGAACACAATTTGTTTTCATTGTGCTGGCAGCCTGAACCCATCTACAATGCCATCCCTTTGGACTTTCCTGATGCTCAGCCGAGGCGGGACAATCTCAGGAGAGCCATCGATGACTATGTCGCCGAGTACAGCGTGTGCAAGTGTCAGCCGTGCCAGAATGGTGGCACTGTGATCCAGATAGACGGGGAGTGTAAATGCATGTGCTTACCAGGGTCTGAAGGTGTCGCGTGTCAGATCGTTGACATGGAAATGGTGAAAGGTGTGTGTTTCTGTGCCTGTAAAACTTCCATACCCCTCATTTCTTTGAAAAGCTTTGAGTTGAGCATTCCATCTGTCTCTGTTCACGCATTTCTAGGTAAGTCTTTTGAACAGCTGGGGAACTGGGGCTGCTGGACTCCCTGGTCCCCCTGCTCCGGACGGCGTCGCAAACGGACGCGTACCTGCAATACTCGAGGTGTACCAAACGGAATCTGCAAAGGAGATACAACCAGTGAAGACTACTGCTAAGAGTCACAGAGTCACAAATAATCACTGATTATTAAAAGTGCTGTGTACAAAATAAGAAATAAACAGGTTCAATTACATGTACTTTCAAATATTACTCATAAAGAACGTTTTTTGGTATTGAACGCATTTTTGACAACACCGCCAGCTTGTGGTAAAAATAGGTAGTGCGTTCCAAATAGTTTGCATTGCATGATTACATTTACAGCAAGCTTTTCCCATATTACCCGACTGTGTCCTATCACGGCGGTATAGTATTACAAATTGATCCCATAGTACTTTAAAATATAGGCTACTACAGTAATTTACCAAGGTAGTTCAAAAATACCATTTAAATTTAGAAAAAAATAAACCATTTGTTTTTCTCTCTCTCCCACATATCATACTCATAACATTTAGGTGATATGAGTGAAATCACTTTTAGAAGGCAAAACTGGTAGGAATTATGCTGTATATCAGTAAAGCCACAAGATTTACTCACACAAAGAGAAATTAACCCAGGGTACATTTCCGTGAACGCGACTCATGCACCCTTGCTCACCTTGTTTACATTGTGTAGATTGTGACCAACCATACATTAACTTATGTATGTATTAACCACTTATACACATTTTTTTAATATTAATTACCATCCTCATTTCCTTTTTCCCCTTTTATTTGTGATTTGCATACATTGTATTTTAGTTTAATGCTCATGTCAGCATAATCATGCTGGATTAGAAACATAAATAGATAAAAAACATGAGAACTAGTGTTTTGGGCCACACAAAAAAGGCATGAATGTATGAGGAATAGATGTGATGTTGAGGTAGATGGCTCGCTTTTCACTCTTCTTGGGCCTCTAGAGGTCAGGTTAATAGAGTAGCTCTCTTAACTCCCTATTGAGCCTCTGAGAAGCTCCTTTCAGCTTCAATACCCTTCAAGAGTCAACTTGTGGCAGCAATGGCTTTGGTCTGAGACCCCATCTAGAAATAACACTCCAAGAACAAAAAAAAAAAACAAAAAAATTAGTGCACACAGGGGCAATTAGAGAGAGAGAGAAAAAACATTTAGATGTACATTCACAATGTTTCATCAAAATATGGTGAATTGTTCAATAGTAAAATTCCTTGACACTCATTTTTTATAGTATTCTAATATAATGAATAATATTGAGCAGGATTTTTTTCTTAGAGAAAAGGAAAATATCTCGCAATGAGCTGAAAGGTGCACCTCCTTCTCCACTCCCAAAGAAAAAAAAAATAAAATGTCCCAGTGCAGTCAGATTCTGACTTCCCTGAGGTCATGGCATCCATTGAAGTTTCTAAGAGCCGTCACGCCACATTACCTTTCCCATCTGTCTCGGCACCGTGAAAATTAAGTTATGCCCCATGTCAGCACAGTTTTGTTTCTCTTCTCTCACTCTTTTCACTGCTCCCCTCTTTTTCTTCATCCCCTTGATGGAAGAAAAAATGGACATAGAAGCGCAATCAAGTCATATGCACTCATGCAGTCCAGCTCACTATTGCACACTAAAGTATGCTGATGGTGTGGAGGGGTCCTCTGTTTGTCCATGAAGGGTCATTCAGAAAAGGCCCTTCACTGCCTGCCCTTCCCCCAAATTCCTTCTTTTAAAAACCCCTTAAAAACCAACCCCCTCTTCCCATCCACTGACAACTGAACCTCACCCCTCTCCCGCATTCCCCACTCAAACTGTTTTCATGTTTGGCATATGCCCCGGTCAACAGATAAAATGTGCTATGGAAAAAACTTCCACAAAAACTGCTCCTTGTCTCATTGCTTACGTAAAACCATGATGTAGATTAACTGTTTTCTGTCGAAAGGAGGGTTGTGAAGTTTTATCGCATGTTGAATCTCAAAGCAAACTCCAGCTATACAGCATGCTGACACAAGATCTTTTAAGAATTTGAAAGAAATAGGTAACTATTTCTTTCACTTCTCTTACACTCAAATCAGTGGACATAACTGGATTAACAGAAGTGTTGTCAGTTTTAAAGGGGCCTGTTCTCAAGAAAAACTGAATGTGACAGGTTCAACACAGCATGTCTGATCTGAGAAATGGCTCCCCTTTTACTAAGTCCCAGTGGGGCCCTTCACCTGACGAGGATGAATAGTCAGTTCACCTCATCTTGTTACTTCTAACTGACAGAAAACAAGCACAAAAGTTTAGTTAGTAGTCAGTATGCAGTCTTTGGAAATACTTTCAACATGAAACCTGAAGAAAAGAATTGCCAAATATCTGGTAAAAAAAAAAAAAAAAAACCTAAAAGGGGAAATTAAATGTTTCGCCCAAAATATTTTAAAGTATTACATGTTTCATATACACTATATTGCCAAAAGTTTTAGGACGTCTGCCTTTACGTGCACATGAACTTTAATGACATCCCATTCTTAATCTGTAGGGTTTATTATGGAGTTGGCCCACCCTTTGCAGCTATAACAGCTTCAACTCTTCTGGGAAGGCTTTCCACAAGGTTTAGGAGTGTGTTTATGGGAATTTTTGACCATTCTTCTAGAAGTGCATTTGTGAGGTCAGGCAGTGATGTTGGCAAGAAGGCCTGGCTCGCAGTCTCCGCTCTAATTCATCCCAAAGGTGTTCTATCGGGTTGAGGTCAGGACTCTGTGCAGGCCAGTCAAGTTCCTCCACACCAAACTCGCTCATCCATGTCTTTATGGACCTTGCTTTGTGCACTGGTGCGCAGTCATGTTGGAACAGGAAGGGGCTATCCCCAAACTGTTCCCACAAAGTTAGGAGCATGAAATTGTCCAAAATGTCTTGGTATGGTGAAGCATTAAGAGTTCCTTTCACTGGAACTAAGGGGCTAAGCCCAACCCCTGAAAAACAACCCCACACCATAATCCCCACTATATTTGTACTATAAATAGTGCAAGTAGTGTGTTCACAATGAAAAATTCATATAAAAGTGCACTTTAAATACCCGGATGATGTACATAATTAACTGAAAAAAAGAAGTGTGAAAGATGTTGGACACTTCATGTACTCAATTGTCACAGCTTTAATTACTTAGTGGAGCGGGAGGGGTTATCAGACTCCAATGTTGAATGACAAAATACCAGTATAAAATTCACACACTACAAGGTTGAGTACATGCATAGTGTGTCATTTGGGACACAACTATAGTTTTTGAAAAAGTGACCTCCACCACTTCTTCATTTGAACCAGATTAACATAATTTACATTGCACTATCTCCTCCTTCTGCTCTCTCAAGAATGTTCAGTCTGCTCTTTCTAGAGGTGTCAGCTAGAAGACAGAATGAAGTGCCAGGTCATTGTGTGCTGCCTCTATTGTGTGTTTAGTATTAGCATGACAGAAGTGCCACTCCACTTCTCCTTCATTCATTAAGACTGAGGAGCCTTGTCCCACATCTGCCTCGAAATGAACTATCACAGCTACCATCTTGGATCTCTAGAAGTCTTGAAACATAAGCATTAAAATTCACTATTTTCTCAATGATTGTGAGAGTCTGGTATTTTTAAGGTGTTGGGGAAAGGGCAAATTCTATAATATTTTATGGGATAATACCTTTCTGCTCTTTTGTATTTGGAATGCTAACTAGGTATCAAGCTGTATTGTTATATTAAACTTCACAGAACAAAGAGGCATATGGAATCCAAGAGGAGATTTGTACTACCCAAGTGCTACTCACACTGAGAAACAAACTCTTTCAAGCAATGACAAGCCCACTTAAACACACACACACACACAGTAGCAGATTGAGTGCGTTTGTGATGGCTACTTGAGGCTTCATTCACGCGAACACCGCTTTTTTCCTTGTCAGCCTGAGTGAAGACTTTAAATAAACACTCAAGCTTTGAACAAATAAGCCAGTCGAGGCCTTACTTGGCTCATGCTCAAGTCTGATCCCGTTTAAAGACAACCTCATTTGTATCCTTAGATGTTGAGAGTCTCTGGGAACTTAGACTAACTCCCTCTGTAAACATTTATGTTTACAAGGTCAAGTGCAGGAACAGAGCCAAAATCTTTCACTAGCAGATTACTTTGGTAGGTGTAACATTTATAAACTGCAGTGGGTGTCAGGTGGAAATCGAAGTTTTTTTGATGACAGCCCAAGAACATCATTGACTAAATTAATTAAAACTAGTGATATTTAATGCTCATTTTATAGTATATTAGCATATATTCCAAATTGTAAGTTAAAAATTTTTCTGCTCTCAAGTGTACAGTAGAAAGTAAAAACATACCTACTTGACAATAGATCTGCATGATGGACATGAAGACTGTCAGTAAGCTGTTGCACAACTGATAAAAAAGACAATCATTAAAATCTAGTTGAAGACGGGAAATGTTATTAGTAATGTAATGTTAAATGCTATATTTAAGTTAAATCCATGTGCAATTATGTTAGTTATTTAAGCTGTTTTCACAAAAATACACAGCGGTTGTTTTGGTTTGTATAGTGAAATAACCAGACACAAAAAGGTCAAATGGTTTTGTAATAATTTGGAGCCAATCTTTATGAACATTATAAACAGTATTACATGGTATTCTTTATCAACATTATTCACACAATTATATGATACAGAAACATACACATTTACAATAATTATGTTGTTCACATACAATTTACACTAACCAATATTTCATACAAAAATAAACTTCTAGTAGGTCTATTTATCTCTTTGAATAGAAGTTTTTCACAATAGTTCATAATAACTTAATATATAGTGAAGCACATATTTCCAACATATTTTCCTGACATCAAAAACAACTTACTCCTTTTCATGGTGCGCAGATTTTGGCAGCTTAACTAGGTTTTGAAACAACCTTTAACTATGGGATTCTGGTTTTCTTCTTCCACCATTTTCTTCCTTTTAACCGTTGGTCTATTTCTCTCGTGTAGCCTACCTGTACAATATAAGCACCTAAGGAAATGCAAATATAGGGTCAAATACAAAGTGCGAATGATTCGAACACTTTCATAGGAGCTACTTTTTTTTTTTTTTTTTGTCAGTTTTCGATGAGATTCGTCTTGTGCAACACAAATGTCTCATGGTGCCACCGCACAAAAGCATTTAAACAAAACACAATTGGTCTCGTCATATTTGTGTGTGTAAACCAACAATAAAGTGATAAGTAATAGGCTACTTGTAACTTTCGAACCGAGGGGAACCCCATTTCCACCAAGGATACAAGTCCTAATTTAGGGGGTTAGAACTTTTATTACTCCCATTATTTTCACCCAGGCCAAATATGCAGCTAACCACTTAGCTCTGAAAACATGATTTATCTTAATATAACAAACGCAAGAAATGTCAAAATGGTGGACATCACAATCGAACACTTTTGTGCTCTTAAATCCCAGGCATCGTTCTCTTCTTCCTCATAATCCGTCTCGTAGTCTTCCTCCAAGTCGTCCTCGGTATCTGAAAAGCCACTACCGACATATCTGTCGTTAAAGCATAAGTTTTTCATGCTGACTTTGACATATTCGCATATGGTCCTCTCTGTGCCGTCGCACACGCAAGTGTCCAAAAGCTGGGCTTTTGGAATGGAGCGCATGTTCGTGATGACCCGCCGGCAGTCGTCCGAACAGCGCTCTCCACTGAACAGTTTCCTGCAGTGATACAGATAGTCCCGCATGGCGGTGCTGCACTCGAGATCCTTCTCGCACTGTTTACGGGCTTCGGTGCAGCCCATGTGGCTGGTTCTGGGCATACAAGGCTCTATGGCTCGCTTGGTCATCTTACATAAAGTGTCCGAGGCGCACTCGCAGTCCTCCAGTGCCGGGCCGTTCACAGTCAGGTTAAGCTGAATGATGGAAGAAATGCAGTGGCTAGGGCATTTCTTCCTATTGCCGTTTATTACCGGACCACACGCGTGTAAATACTGAGTATACGCGTAGTGACACTCCGGTTCTCCTTGGCACTTCATGATAGCCTGCCAGCATATCAAACGCTGGATGTGTGCCGGTGATGCGGTGCATAAACGACTAAAACATATCAATGCACAGCCGATGGACAAAATCAATATCTGCAGCCGTAGAGTGACTGCAGGGTTGTCAGGCCGTGCCATTCCTTGATGTGCCCACATGCAACTGCTTAAAAATTAACTTATTGGGTCAAGGGTTTCTATTTGTTGGTCCATCATCCATAATGTTTCTCTGTTCTTACCAGAGATTGAAACAAACAACTCCCCTTGTTCCATGCCCGCCGTCGTCTAGCAGCGTTTTGTTGACCACTTTAGTTAAGTGTGTTCATATTTGTTCCTTCACTTTCCACAGAAACATGCATCGAAATTTATCTATGGACAAAACTCCATATGGTTGGAATGAATCCCATTTGCTCACTGCCGCGAAAGCAAAACGTGCAGCAACATCTTGATGCGCGTCGACTCTTTCTTCGCTGCTCTTGACTGCAGTAATCCAGCAATAAATCTACGCTTTAAAAATTACATCAAAACATCCCAAAAAGCGATCTCACACTGCATATTGTTCAAATAACAAAGCTGGAAAAAGTACAACTCACTCTGACTCCTCTCTGGGACTTGTTGGTGTATCCGTTCAGTTACCCAGACCCCCAGAAGTACGCATGCAGCACACTATTGGTCCGATCAGTTGTTGTGATTTCTGACGTCATTTGAGGGTGGAGGTCAGAACTTGATGAAGGTCGAGAATGTGGAGAGGGTGCGGGCCGTAATTTGACTTGATAAAGCATCAGTCCCCGCCTACAGCTAGAATATTTTGGCTGTCAAAGTGCATTGCATCTCTCATCCGATGTCTCTGCCCAACCCTCAGCACCCAAAAAGCTCTCAGTTCTAATTGAACGTAATTATTATTTTAACTTGTAGCCACTTATTTTGCTCGACAGACCTCAGCATGTCCTAAGAAGTGTTTTAATAAGTATCCATAAAAGTAGCTTATTAACCTGAGAAATAACATGAAGAAAAGGGACAGAACTTTTATAGGAAAATATCTGAATAAGGTTGATACCACAAAACACCATTTATCATTTAATACCATTTAATAAAATATAGCCTATACATGTTATTTTGTTTGATTTAAAATAGAATAACCTCTGGATTCTCAGTGAAAAATCTTGATCCATTGCTTCCATTCCTCACAAATAAGGAAATTGTCATTTTGAAGGGAAAATGATCAGGTTTATTTTTAAATACCCATTTTTTAAGAAAACATCAAACCAGACATTCTAAAGGAATTGACATAGACTTCGCATACAGGTTTTTGTGTTCTTATAGTTTACATGGTTTCATTTTACATTGGTTTATGTCTCTCCAAGTCTAACAGGCAGCATTTTGCAGACATGTTGTTTTATTTTGCTAAGGAGAATTACCATTACAAACACTTGTAGATATTGTTAAGGTGTTTTCTGTGATGACATGCCCTAAGCATTGCATATGGTCTGCAGTGAGGGTCAGGACTGCATGAACAACCCTTTGATCCTTTCTGGTTGGTTTGATTAACAGGCTTCTGTTCTCACACTTCCCCATCCTCCACAGCATTACACAAAAACCCTTGGCTTGTTCATGTTCAACATCCAGATAGTAGCAGGTTTTGAGATGTTTATTAACTATATATTTGATGTTATGTATATATCTCAATTCCATTAAACAAATAGCATTGACTTCCTAGCTCATGTACACATTCTAAATGACGGATTATGATCATCACCTGGCCCAGATCTGCAGAAAGAGAAGGAGCAGTTTTTGGAGAACAGAGTGGACTGTGTTATCCATGCTACATTGGCCCTATCACACTGCTGCACTCAAACCACAAAGCTTGGGCAGCTGGCCAAAAATGCCCCCTATCCCTACCCCCACCTTTCAACATTTTCTCCTTTTCCCAATTAGAGAGATTAGATGGCCTATTTGGGAGGAAAGGAGCAAACAGTCTCATGCAAATTGGGACATTCCACTGTAAAACTGTAATAGCACATCCATTTCTCTTGATGGCATGACGTGAGATTCACAATGTTGTTTTGAAAGGGTAATGAGAAAAGTGCTGTAGTTTTGCTATCTAATGTGCTAATATTCAGAAAGATATATTTTAAATAATAGATCCATCACATTTTCTAAAATCACAAAACTATAACACAACAAGCAACGAAACTGCTTGCCCAACACAGTGAGAAAACTGAATATGAGCCCTGTACATTTTCGTTCACACGCAGAGAACTCCAGAGTTCAAGGCTTCACTCCTCACAAAGGATGATTTTGTTCGATCTGGTGAGACTATTACTGCAAGATGTTGGCATTTCCTTTTCTTATAGAGAGAACTGCTGTGAAATGTATTCAGAATCTCTCTGAGGAGACGGTTGTTCCCTCTTGCCAAGCTGTCAGACCTGTTTATCATTATTTGCTGTAAAGTAGCCCAGGCTTTGCGATCAAGGGAAAAACTAAAAAAGAACTTTCAGTGGAAAAACCTGAGATTCGTCTAATTAATTTGAGTTCTAGAAAAGTTCTAGCTCTTTTCCTACACGTATGCTGCTGAAATCCAGTCTGAATCATGTCAGTGTTGGACGCAGACCAGAAATGAAGCGAGCCAAATTTTCTCTCGCTCAGATGAAATCTGAGGCATGAACAGACAGCGCTGTCCTTCTTAACTTTAACCAGTTCCATACTTAATACTTTTATAGATATAGATGACACTGTAAAAAAAAAGATTTTTTGAAGTTTTAAATGAGACAAAGATTATGGAGTATATTTTACAAGAAAACAATTTTGTTTTTTCTACTTGAAAAAATTATGTTTATTCCAAAGTGTTACTTGTTACTGTGCAGTTTCTTTATAATTAACTGTGAAATTTACTGGCAATTTCTGAGTGAATATTATTTCTACACCAATATTTTTTATTTTTTTTTATCATACTATTTTATACTATCATACTATATCCTTCCTTCCTTCATAATTTACACTGTATCTTACATTTGTTTTAAGCTTGCATGCGCTACTTTTTTCTGTTCTGTTGTAATTGTTTTGTTAAAAATTTCAATTAAAAACAAATAAATAAATAAATAAAAATAACACAGCATTCCTTTTCCTATTGAAAACCTTTTCCTATTTTGTATGGTTGCCCACAGTGACAATAAGTCATAACAACTTTAGAATAGGAATGCTGAGGTTTTTTTTTTTTTTTTAGAAAGAAGATACATGGCTTTCTCAGCACTCCAGAAGTCTCAGTCTTCATGTCTCCACCACTGTCACAAATGATTACACGCACTCAAGCTTCATTGCCAAAAACATATTCATCAGGACCTCCCTCGTAAAGAAGCTCTTAAAGGCACAGCGATTGCACACTATGATATTAGTTTGTTGCCAAAACGGCCCGGCTCCACCAGTCCGGTCTTTTCATTCTGATTTAATGGAAACAGCTGTTAACTGTCTCTCTGTTACTTTCAGTGTATGTTTGTTTAACTGTCTGCTTTCTTTTTCATAACTTAAGCAAATGTTTCTGAATGACCTGTTGCAGCCATTTCCTGGGTCTTTTTTTATTAGGAAGACCCTCTCTAAAGCGTTTTATATAAACACCATCTGTTGAACTGAGCACATACTTTTATGTGGAATTTCCCTCTTTTAAAGTCAAGGATTGTAATGTGTCGCTAATGTCTAGTATGTAACACATCCATCTTGGCTATCATAATAAACTTTGTGTGTGTGTGTGTGTGTGTGTGTGTGTTAGCTAAAAGCATTAAATGGATTGTTGGCCTTTTACTGTCCTCACTTAGACAGCCTGTAAAGTGCACTTGACCCTAAAGTAATGGTCTGGTAATATTTAAACAGTACGGTCATAGTTACAAAGCATCTGTGAAATGAATAGAACAGAACTGAGTGATGTTTTCACAGTTGTAAAACTGATTTCTTGATCAGAATTTCAAATTATTAACATTGTGCCAAATATTTACTCTGAAACACTCTGGATGTTTGGTTGTGTGCTGCCCACAATATGGTTTATAACGGATCTAAATAGAAGGCCCTAAACATGTTAAATATATATATATTTTTCCTGCTCATTGTTTTATTGAGATGGGCATTATATCGAACAAGACAGAATGCAGGATGGGACTTGATTTTGTCCATCAGGAATTGATTGGAGGGTAGCATTGCAAACTACAGTGCTCAGCGTAAATGAGTACACCCCCTTTGAAAAGTAACATTTTACACAATCTCAATGAACACAAAAACAATTTCCAAAATGTTGACAAGACTAAGTTTAATATAACATCTGTTTAACTTATAACATGAAAGTAAGGTTAATAATATAACTTAGAGAACAAAATTTTCAGTTTTACTCAAATTAGGGTGATGCAAAAATGAGTACACTCCACTGAAAGTCTCTGGAGCAAAGCTAAATTTTAGACTACAAATGTCTAATTTAACAAGAATTCAACCACATGTGAGTCTAATTATTCATTACACAGGTGTCCAGCAGACAGTTGACTATGTTAAAACTTCTTCCAATTTCATGCTGTCAGCAATGGCACCACATGGAAGAGAAATGTCACAAGACCTGAGAAAGAAAATCATTTCTTTACACCAGAAAGGTGAAGGCTACAAGAAGGCTTATCAGTCAGAATACTGTAGCAAAAGTGCTACAGAAATTTAAAAAAGATGGAACAGCAACCATCTCACAGAGATGTCCAGGTTGTCCACGGAAGTTAACACCTCGACAGAAGCGTCTTCTGATGAGAAGGGTTGAAGAAAATCGGCATGCAAGTTCACTGCAGTTATCTAAAGAAGTAGAGAGCCAAACTGGGGTGACTATTTCCCGTGACGCAATACGGCGAGACCAAGATAAATGTTTTTGGAACTCATGGCTTTAAAACTGTATGGCATCGCAAAGGTGAGGAATACAAAGAAAAATGCATGGTGCCTACAGGGAAACATGGTGGTGACAGTGTCCTTATGTGGGGCTGCATGAGTGCTGCTGGTGTCGGGGAGCTGCATTTCATTAATGGCATCATGAATTCACAGATGTACTGCTCTATACTGAAAGAGAAGATGCAACCATCACTCCGTGCCCTTGGTCGTCGTGCACTTTTCCGTCATGACAATGATCCTAAACACATTTCTGAAGAAGAACAGTGTGAAAGTGATTCAGTGGCTCCTGATCTGAACCCAATCGAACACCTATGGGGAATTCTGAAGAGACAAGTTGAGCATCACTCTCCATCCAGCATCCAGTCTTTAAAAGAGGTCATTCTTGAAGAATGGAAAAAGAGAGATGTTGCAAAATGTCGCCAACTTGTTCATTCCATGTCTAGAAGACTTGGTGCTGTCATTAAAAATCATGGAGCCATACAAAGTACTAGATGTAGTAGTTTTTGTTATGGGGTGTACTCATTTTTGCATCACCCTAATTTGAGTAAAACTAAAAAATATGTGTTCTCTAAGCTATACTATTAACCTTACTTTCATGTTATAAGTTAAACAGATGTTATATTAAACTTAGTCTTGTCAACATTTTGGAAATTGTTTTTGTGTTCATTGAGATATTGTTTAAAATGTTAAATGTTATCTTATTGCCCTTGCCCTCGTGTCTGTGTACACAACATCAGAGAGGAAATGTAGTTGCAAGAGGCTGGGCATGTTAATGTTTTTGATTAAAGATTGAGGGGGCATATATTTAAAATGCTATTTAGTTGCTATTTCAGCTAGCTGTTGTGTCAAGTGATGTTAATATAGGGTGAATTCAGGGTGATTGAGACACTTTTTGCCATTGAGATAACTTGGAAAAAGTTTCCCAATCAACCTGAATTCACCCTACAGAACCTTTCTGCAAAGTGTTAACCATTTTACATCAAAGAACAGATGAAATTTGTTCCATGTGGGCTAACTGACATCATAGCTCCCAAGACTGTTTGACCCATTAAGCCTCAGTATGTTTGATGATTAAAAGAGAAATCATGGTGGTCCTGAGCAGAGCTTTTACTCTCTCACGGTAGATCATTTTACATTCTTGTACAATTTATAATCTTATACTGTAACATATTTTGGAAAACTGACCTACAGCTGTTGGTCACTTCAAAATCAACATTAAATTTTGGTATTCACCTTCTCATCAAGTAAACTCACTATAATAACTATTACAACACTGAAAACAAGTCAAAACATTTTATACCATGATCTGCATTGATGTTTGTGCATATACATCACATGTGCACCAATGCCAAGCAAGTAAAGCTGTTAATGTCAGCAGCGAGTGTAATGACATCAGCTCTGTCCCTCTCATTAGGCCCATGTTTTTGTTGATTTGTTTAGGGAGGGGATATGAGATGTAAATAAGGTCTCTGTTGCCTATTGTATCCTGTATCTGTCCCTCTTCCTTCCCTCCCCCTTCTGATTATCATCTCAGCTGGAAAGTTCCCACAAGGCCTGAATGTTTTTTTACCGTAAGCCAATCAAGTGGCATGAAGGCAGGCCAGTGTGAATGATCCATTGTCTGTCCATGGAGGGCTGGAGAGAGGGGAGGAGAGTGGAATTGTTTGGGGCTTGAGCTGAGTTCACCACTATCAACACAGATGACAGTGAGTTTCTAAAAGAGTATAGACAAAACTCAGATTCAGTTTTTTATGTATCTTCATTGCATATGTTTTAGTTTTGGTCCAATCATTACAAAATTGCAAGGGAATGTGTTTGAAAGACTGCTGTTACCATGAGACATTCAATTTAAGAAAAACAATTCTTCAGGAATTAGCAGGAGATGGGAAGCAAACAAGTTTATTTTGGATGATGACAATGATTCATTTATCAATAACATCAGAGCATTTTTAAAAGGTTTTTTTTAGCAAGTTACAAGAATTCCCAAATTGTTCTACCATGCTGTATCCTCTATGGTCTTTGTCCTTCCACTTTTTCATGTTGACATCAGCATACTATGGTTAAATAATCACTAGCACTAATAAATCGATGTGTTCTACAGAGATGAGCTTTCCTCACATTGGCTTAAATTCACATATGCCCACTTGGGTTGTGCATTTGGAAGTCCCACACACGCAGTTGGACAATCTGCTGTCAGCCATTTTGATGAAAAAAAATGTACCTTTAGGGGTACAACACATTATACAAGTCAATTGGGCAGTGACTCTTAAAGGGACAACTTTGTATCTTATTCACCCCTAAAAGTGATATACTCTTAAAAATACAGGTTCTTTATTAGTATCAGTGGTTCCATGAAGAACCTTTAATATTTTGTAAATTGCACAAAATGTTCTTCATAGTGAAAAAAAGTTCTTCAGATTATTAAAGGCTCACTATGTAACTTTTTGGGTTCAAAATTTACGAAACTTATATAACAAGCGAGTACATCATGAATCCATCCAATCCATGAATCCAAACTGTGTTTTTGTCTTATCCTGAATCACACAGTATGCCTATAATAAATGTTTATATGCGAACTATTTTAGACAGAGCGGGACGCTAACCCCTGCAGAGAGTAGTCCAGTACCTGTGTGACTTGTCATACCTATACATAAACAGAGAGAAGTAGCTCAGGCTACAATGTTCTTTACGCAAGACTTATGCAGTTTTGTTTATTAACTGCTAGAGCGCCAGAGGTTACATCCCAATGTGCATCTAAATATCCAAAGATCTGTTTGGTTACTGACATTCTTCCAAATATCTTCCTTTGTGTTCAGTAGAAGAAAGAAAATCATACAGGGTTGGAACTACTTGAGGGTGAGTAAATGATGACAGAATTTTCATTTTTGGGTGAACTATCCATTTAAGAACTGTTCTTAAAGGTTCTTTGGGGAACCCAGAATGATTCTTCTATGGCATCACTGCAAAAACCTTTATTTTTAATAGTGTAAGGTACGTATTACCATATGGAAGCTTGTTTCCGCCACTGAATAAAAAATAAAAAAGGTAATTTCGACTTTTTATCTCACAATTCTGACATTTTTCTCGCAATTTCGAGTTTACATCCCGCAATTCTGACTTTTTTTTCCTCAGAATTGTGAGTTTATATCTTGCAATTCTGACTTCATAACATGCAATTGCGAGTTATGAAGTCAGAATTGTGAGATATAATCTCGCAATTTTGAGAAAAAAAAAGTCAGTTTGTTTTCTTCAGAATTTGACTTTTAACTCGCAATTGCGAATTTATATCTCACAATTCTGAGAAAAAAGTCAGAATTGTGAGTTTATATCCCGCAATTCTGACTTTATTTCTAGCAATTGCGAGTTTATATCCCACAATTGTGAGTTTATAACTTGAAAATTCTGACTTTATTTCTCACAATTGTGAGTTAAAAAAAGGCTTAAAAAAAAAGTCAGAATTGTGAGATAAAAAGTCACAATTACCTTTTTATCTATTTAGTGGTGAAAACAAGCCTCCATAAATCTAAGATATGTATATGCACATTTGTATCGTTTTTGAAGTGCTAGTAACGTAAAATTATCCAAGATGACATGATGGCACAGGCACTGAGATGTTTTATTTTTTTCAATTTGATAGGAACTATATAGATAGGACTGGAATAATAGAGAGAACAGGATTGGGAAATTATGTAAGCCAAACTCAAATTTGCATTGCCTGCATGAGCACTATAGCCTACAGCATAACATCTCAGAGCACATAAACTGACAACTACATCACTGTAAACATAAAAATGTCTTTTAACCATTACAACGATTGCTCCAGCGGAACACAGTACTGAGATCAGTGCAGTAAAAGTGGGAATGTCCTGTCTGATGACATGCACACACTGAGGGGAGGAGAATAGAGAGCATGGCTGAGGGCCTAACCACAATATCTAAATATTGACTGTACAACTTGTAATCATGTTTGGGCTGCGGACAGGGTGAAAATAAACACCAGTGTGTGTGGTGTTCTCTCATCCCATAATAGAAACAGTGCAGACATGCCTTTTCAATATGTTTAGAGCACTCATAATTAAACATGCTCAAATCATTAAAAGGATTAGAAAGAGATGTATCTCATCAAGACTTAATATGCTGTGCTTGCCAATGACATTTGCAACATTTTCAAACATATAGATTTGTAAACATATGGATTTCATCAGAGTGGTCCTTTGTATTGTAATTGCTTGTGGTTTCAATGCATACTGATATAAATCTTTTTATGTGGGTGGTCTTAGGAATGGGAAGACCTTCAGCACTGAAACAACAACATACAACATTTTACTTTCATTCGAGGGGTATGCAAAGCATTTCAATTTCTTCTTCGCTGTTATATCTTCATAATTCACTGTTTGCTGTGGGTAACAGCTTTCCCTGATCCTTCCAGTACTGGAATGTCATTGAGCAAACACTTCTAGAAAAAACAAAACAAAACAAAAAAAACATTAATTTGGCTAAATATCACACCACATAACATTCAAGCAACATTCCCCACCAAAACTGTTCTTATAGCATAATGAACATTTCTGAATTATTAAGTCATAATAATTCAGTAATTTAATTTATAATTTACTTAAAATGTATAAAACATGGATACACAACCTCAAGATTTTTGTCCTGTACCATTAAATGTCAGTATTCAAAATGACTTTCAGTTTTAACTAACTATATTAAACTTTGTGATCATGTCTGAATCCCTCTCCCAACAATGATAACAATGGATATCTTTGGCAAAAGAAACATTATAAGAAAACACTTTTCAAGGTACAGTTTGAAGTAGATTATAAAATTGAGGTCAATTTGATCCTTTATAAAGCATATTTTCAACCATTTGTTTCTATCCTATGTTTGTTCAAGGACAAAAAGGTCTATTGTATGGTAAAATGGATGAGTAATTGGGACTGCTTGTGTAAACTGTGACGTGAATGAAAGTTTTGGGATTACGCCATAATGCTTAGCCCAAATGGCCCATTAATTCTGCACTGGCACTGAGACTGAGAGGGAGAGACAGAGGGAATAAGAGAGAGATGCCATGTTATTCTTCTGCCTTTAACTCCTTCCAATGGGCTTTGGAGGGGCTGAAGGGAGGAGTGTGAGGGGGAGTTTGGGGGAAGAAAAAGAAGGCAAAGAAAGAAGACTTGGGAATATAAATTAGCTGACAAACAATTGAGCAAGAAGAGGGAAAATTTAGATCAGGCTGAGTGTGTAAGTGTAAGCAGAGTGTAGAACTGTGGGAATGACACTAAAATTTCTACTAGCTCTAAATTATTTCGTTTTAGCTACATGTCTTCATTTAGTCACCAAAAATTCATCATTCACTTTTTCTCATAGTTTCAAAACTGCAATTTTTCTTCTATGACTATGAAACATTAAAGGGTTAGTTCCCCAAAAAATGAAAATAATGTCATTTATTACTCACCCTCATGTCGTTCCACACCCTTAAGGCCTTCGTTCATCTTCGGAACACAAATTAAGATATTGTTGATGAAATCCATTGGCTCAGTGAGGCCTCTATTGAGAGCAAAGCCATTCAAACTCTCAAGGTCCATAAAGGTACTAAAAACATATTTGAAACAGTTCATGTGAGTTCAGTGGTTCTATCTTATTATAAAGTGATAAGAATACTTTTTGTGACTTTGCAACAATATCTATATGGGCCGATTTCAAAACACTGCTTCATGAATCTTCTGAGCTTTATGAATCTTTTGTTTCGAATTAGTGATTCGGATCTCCTATCAAACGGCTAAACTGCTGAAATCACGTGACTTTGACGCTCCGATTCACTGATTCGATTCGTAAAGCTCTGAAGCAGTGTTTTGAAATCGGCCCATATAGTTATTGTTGAAAAGTCGTTATTTGTTTTTTTTTTGGGGGTCACAAAAAGTATTCTTGTCACTTTATAATATTAAGATAGAACCACTGAACTCACATGAACTGTTTCAAATAATATTTTTAGTACTTTTATGGACATTGGGAGTTTGAATGGCTTTGCTCTCAATAGAGGATTTCATCAACAATATCTTAATTTGTGTTCCGAAGTTGAACGAAGGTCTTACGGGTGTAGAACGACATGGGTAATTAATAAATTACATTATTTTCATTTTCGAGTGAACTAACCCTTTAAGGTCCGGTTTTTCACAGACAGGGCTTATAATAAGCCAGGATTAGTTAGTTCAATTAGGGCGAAATTCATGTAATAGCAGTAATTTTATATATAAAATTCCTCGATGTAGCCTGTGTAGTGCAATGACGTACTGCATTAAATCCAATACGTAGTAAACGCGTTTTTCCCCAAACCAGTTTAGGGTGTGTAGGGTATGTTTAGGGGTTAGTATCTGTTATAGCATGTAGGCAATAATCCCTGGTACATACAAAGCAAGCGTCCATTGGATTTTACGCAGTACAACAACGCAGTGAGGACAGTCTCGTTTTAGACAATAGACAATCAATTGTCAGTCTTTTACCCAAGTACATTTGTTGCAGCATCGCCCTCTAGTGTCCAAACAGATTAAAAGCATGTTCCTCCTCGCGTGAGAAAGGCTCCTGACTGTAATTCTAGTTATAATTTATAATACGATTGTTACTTGCATTGTGGTTCAGCGACCTGCAAGCAAGAGACATTCCAAACAAGGAAAAACAGCAAACATCTCGACTCAAAAGAAAGTCAACTTCTATAATTAGCTACTGTCATTTATTTGTAAGACAGCATGTTATTTTGTTATACAAACAACAGACCTGAATTCTGCTAATGATGGATGGATGGCATTACTGTCTGTGAGGTTTGAATTTCAGTGAAGTAACACACGACCAGTGCATACAGACGTCATAACTCCCCAATGACATTTTCGGTTAATCATAATTTTACCCCATATCTATCCACTGAAGTGTATGAGCAACATGGTGAGAAACACATTAAACTATCAACCAAAAAACTCATTCATTTGCTTTGATGGTTTGGGAAAATAAAAAATTACTTTGTTCTAATGTTCCAGTGGGATATACACAACTACAGAAGCAGCTATATAAAGTGACAAAGGCTAGTTAGCCCTGGATTATGCAAAAAAATAAGATCAGTCTTTAAAAATAAAGATTAAAAATGAACATTCAATGAGATTCACAAGAAACATTTTTGTGCAATCTAGTCTGGCTAAATAGTGGTAAGACTAATTCTTACAGTGTCGATTACACTAGGTTAAAAAAATAAGCATAAAACATTTTTCTCTCATTGAGGGAGGATTGTAACATTGGATTTCAAAATGTGACACTGTAAATGCAAAGGGTTAAGTGTTAAAATAAATGCACATGACTAATAAACTGAACGAAAAATAAAACCAAGGGTCAGAAACAGCAAGAAGCCACCTCTGAATGACCTTCATACAAAACCCATTTGATTCATTCAGACTGCATTTTATCAGAGCCTTTTCAAGACTCAGCAAAATGACCAACACAGATGCTTGGGGTGCAAGTCAGCGCCTACAGATGCAAAGGTCTGCAATTCTTCAAAAGGAAATCATAGATTTAAGGCAACATTTCACTGTGTCTACAGGAAAATTCCTGGCATTGTAAATAGATGCAAATTTGTTGAAAAGGTAGCACTCAAACAAACAAAAGCACTTCATTGTCAATCTTTGTGATTGTAATTTAAAAAAAAAAAAAAAAAAACACGCCAGCTCTTCTGCTCATGCTTGCTGTGAAGCAATCTGTGCTCCAATGGATTTGTAGCATTTCACCACCTCTCACTGGTGTGAAAGCAAAAGGAGCTGAAATCTGAATGTCAGTGGAAAATCTCTTAAATCTTCAACAAACAAAAACCTTGGATTGTTCACATCATGGAGAGAAGCTATGGTCTGTACTACAAATCTTCAGCTGTCCCCTTTTCTATAGATCGCAACGTGTAGAATGCGTGGTTTGCAAGTGACTAAGAAAGAGATTGAAGCAAGAGTAAATCCCTAATCTGAATGGAAACAAAGGCGAGGAGGGTTGAAAACACTTTGGTCCATGCATTATCTAACTTGGTTGGCTGTAATTTCTTTTTTTTTTTTTTTTTTCTTTTTTTTTTTTAAATGGAGAGCACCCTTTTTTCTTCTTTTTGTTGTGTTAGTAAAAGTCTCGCCTGATTTCAAAGCACAGGGCTAGTATTCACCACCTCTGTGTTTCTAGCCGTTCTCTCTCCAAAGAACCAGATGAATGCTATGGTCGGGCATGCTGGTGGCGAACACCAGGCCCGCATCGTTCTTGCCATCCAGACCATTGAGCCAGGAGGTGACGCCAGGTAAGAAACTAGAACCACGTTTGGATTTGCGGTAGGCTGGCAGTGGCCAGCGGCCCACAGTGACCTCAGTCCTCAAGTCCATAACATGGAGGTGGTGGTTATCAAAAAGCAGAGCAAAGACATCGCCGAAACCAAGCAGAGAGAGGCTGGAGGGTTCCTGCTGTGGTTTGATGACTCTGGGAATATGAAAAAAAAAAAAAACATCAGTAAATGATAAACATATGCTGTCTTTTGTCAAATTAACATACAGTTGCACAAATTTAGCTTATATGACCTAGAAATAGTGCAATAAGGCTGTCAAAATGGCTGAAAACTAAATTCAATTTTTTTTTTACTTAAATATTACTGCATAATTTCAGTTGGGAGAAAAAAAGCTTTTGGCCACAAGAGGGCACAATGAGCAAAATATTAATGCACTGCAGTAAATTGTTTATTCATAGCAATGAAATATCATGACTGTCTGTAAAAAAAAAAAAAAAAAATTGCATAAAGAATTATGAATAAAACAACATGTTTTTATGTATAGTTTAACACAAAGAGCTGAAGCAACGATCACAAAGTACATTTTGTTTTTAAAAACATGAGATGCAATGGAATAGAAAAAAGCCTCACAATGTCACAAGAAATGTTTTTTTTAAAAATTGAACTTCCTTTAAATTTCGAAACGTGGCTTTTTTGTGCAAGACGCGATTGCAATGGTCAACGATGTCCGTCAAGCACGTTTACATAGAAAACAATGGAAAAACAGTACAGAAAATGTGTTGTGTGAATGACTTGGTTACAGTTTTTACATAACCAAGATCTTCTCCCCATTGAGCTTCTCTCTTTCTGCAATGTTTTGAATGAACAACACAGCAGCACCGCATCGAGTAGGTACAACTGGATATACTAAAAAAAAACCCATTAAAACGCAACACCACATCTTGTGTGCCAGTGATGAGGCTGCCTGATGCACCCCTTTTTCGCATTCGAATGTGGATTTTTATTTTAAATTCGATGAATATTCGATATTCAAATTTTAATTTGACATCCCTATGAATCTTAAATAACTTTTTTAAATACTGAATTTTATTTCCTAACATTTCTTTGATTTACAGATTTAAATGGAAAAAAATAATGTAAAAAACACAATACAGTTAAAAAAACTATTAAAACAATATATTCAAACTTAAAAGGACAGTTGATTCAACAGGGTTATTAGAAGCTTGGTTAAACAATTGAGGGCCTGAAATGAATGTACCTGATGACATCAAAACTTGCAAAGTCCCACTGGTATATGCCTAGATCCGAACAACAGACAATGTACCGGCCGTCGAACTGTAATCGTGGCTGCAAGCAGACGCTGCGGTCTTCTGACACAGAGAGGGTCTTTAAGCACTTACAGTTGATCTCACACCCTATAGGCCACACCTAAGGAGAAACAGAGACAGAACCAGATAAATACTATGCCCATATGAAGTCAGAATATCACATTACTTCATCAATGCAACTAGGGGTGTCACAAAATACTGGTTTTGACAATATTAATACTACACATATGATAACATTGCGAATAATCCAGCTGGTTGACACTCAGACATAGTATTGCACCTTAATGCTGGTTGCCAACGGTCATATAATAGAAAAAAGAAGACAATGATGACGAAGAGTCTAGTTACTATAGCCACACAAAATAATGTTGGGCAGGGTGACAGATAAAAACAAGATATAAAAGCAAGATACTCTACCCTGCACCCCAAAAAAGATTAGGAGTTTTTTGGATTCATAAAAAAGAAGGGCTGTTAAGGTGCTTTAGTGAAACAGCGCAGCAATTTATGAAGCCCATCTCACACAGCAGTCACTGTTAAACCAAGAAGCTTCATGTGGTCAACCTGACAAATTTGCATAACCAAATAAACCCAATGTGAATCTTTCGCCCTAAGGCAGAAATAACAATCATATAAATTCCAGTTGAAATGACTGTATTTCGCTCATGAATATGTGAACACACCTTTAGACACCCCAGTCTACATGATGTGCCAATTAACAGCAAGTTCTTTTTGTACGCTCTTGTACAGTTATGGATACAAACTTTCTCGCCGCCTCCCTATACTCATGTTTTGAATGTGACTCATAGGCCAAAAAAAGAGATAACACAAAATAAACGAAGTTAAAGATTAATATGACTGATAGTATTATGTTGTTTTTTAACTTCTAGGGACAGCCCTAAATGCAACAATGGAAACATTTGACTGACCTTTAAAACAACTTTACATTTAAAATCACAGTCTAATTGATTTAAAGATCAAACTTCACACTGAACCGAAATTTGGAAAACAATAATAGAGCTTTTTAAAAATTACTTGCACATATGATTTACATTACCTTTATTTCATACTTATCAACACTCAGTAGTATGTAGTCACCAGGACTGTGCATCATGGACTCCACTTGGCATTTTTGAAGGTGCACCTAAACCAGAAAAAAAACAAAAAACAAAACAACAACAACGAATAAACTACAATGCTTCATTCCACAATGAGGTTTGGTCAAAAGAAGTCTTACCTTAGTGACCCACTCTGTGTGTCCAGTAAGAGTGTTGACACAGGTTCCTGCAGACAGGGACCAGACTTTTACAGTGAAGTCTGCTGAGCCGCTGACCAGGGTGTCCAACTCATCAATGTAGTCTATGCTGAATACTGCAACAAGAGTAAAACTTTTTTTTTACGCCAATGCAATGTCATGCTGCCATGAAACAACCAAAAAGTCAGCAGTGACAAAAACATAAAATCTTACTGATCTTCTTTGTGCCATTAGCTGACAAAGCTTGACACCAACCTGCCCCAGTATGTCCTCGGAATTGCTGGATTTTGGCACCAGTGCTCCATTCCCAGCATGCAATGGTGTTGTCAAAAGATCCTGTTACTAGTTTCTGCTCATCAAATTTGACAGTGGCACAAGTGTGGGTCTGAATGCCGTAGACGCACTGCCCTGTGCGAACATCCCATAGTTTGGCTGACAGGTCATCGGAACCTAAGTGGAAGGAAGTCTACAGTCAGCGAGCTTAAAACAAATGATAACTTCAGTCTTCTACCCCAAGCTTCACCAGTAAACCACCAACCATTCGTATTTATTTACCATCAAAATAAGTGAATTTGATTACTTAGTTGGTTTCAAAGAACAGTGTTGTTTTAGCGCAAATATGGCTTGGTAAAAAATAAAACTGCAGCCTTATTTAGTTCAGTCTATGAAAGGACTTAAGGGGTCAATGGATTTTTTTTTTTATTATTTCATGTTTCCTGAGGTGCACTTATAATGCTAACATGATTTTTTTTATATTAAATAATTGTTCTAATTTAGAAATAAATGGCTATTTTCCACCCTGATTTTAGTCCTCTGATTTGAACGCTCTGTTTGAAGGGGTGTGTCTGCTGTGAGACTTCAATGTAAACACCCACCGCTGTGATTGGCTGACATCTTTGCAACTGAAATAAGTATTACATGTGGAATCCTATCGAATACTTTTACCACATTTTTACGATTACAGCTGTCGAGATTAACAAATCATGAAAAGTGTTGATTATTGCATTATATTTAGATCTATTCCTATCACATGGAAGGATGCAGTGATTAACATATGACATTCTGTTGATCACGTGAATGCAGTGATCTCGTCATTGCAACGCAATTTCTGTACTCTCGCAAAATGCTTTCACCATAACTAACAATGCAGATTATTTAAATACAGTAAGAGATTCATTGTGTAGTGTAAGATCGTCACTATAACGGGAGTTTTGGCAAGTGTCCAGATAAACTTGTGCTGCATGATCAACAGCGTCAGCCATTATAAAGAGAGCGTTCTTTGAAGTAAAAATACTAGGATTATATTTTATGATTTTAACTGTCATTATCGGTTTAAAAATGAAATACGTTACTTTCAGTTTGCGGGGTCCATGCTGATTCCAGAATCAAAGATCAGTTGATTTCTGATCTTTGAGCAAAATTTTTTGAGCAAAGCCAGTCTCGTATTGTGACTTTTTCTTAAAACATTCGCTGGTAAAACGTACAGTACAAACACGCAAGTCAGCACTGACGTGACTAGGACGTTTGTTAAAAATTAACCGAATCCATTTTTCTCTTACATCGGGATCCTTCGGGCAAATTATACAATTTCCACAGCCAGTAGCAACACCGTCTGCATGGCATCGCAATCTTGTTTTTATACAATCTTATTGTAAACAACTAAGCCTACTTTAGATCCATTCGCTGCTCATTGACTGAACATCAGTGGGTGGGGACAATGATGAGATGATATAAAAGTAGGCGTTGTTGTCTTACTCCAGAGGCAGTCGTATGCAAATGATTGTGCCCCTGTGACGTCACATGCCACCTCTGCTCCAAACTAAGCTTTTTTTTAAATCATGATTATATAATTGCTTTTATATTGTTTTAAATGATGGAATTAGCAGGATGTAATAATGATACAAAGACCTCTTATATGCCAAGAGACCAAGGAAAATTTGATTTCTCATGTCATGACCCTTTAAACAACTAATCGATGCACTTCATCATATTAACATGTCCTATAATTTAATGACCCCAGCAAGAATCCATAAGAAGCACAACAACTCATTCTTTCCCACATTGGAGACTGAAAACTGAGTTTATGAAAGGAATAAATTAGCACCTAATGTCTTGATGTAACAGAAGTAGCAATCTTTTCTACTGTGTTTGAAATGAATTATAGAAAAAGTAAAAAAAATAAAAAAATAAATAAAAATTTTTAAAAAAGGAGCGTTGACTTGGTTCTATCTAGTGGTTGTTGATTTGACAGAGGCAGGTCTGAATGCGAGCTTGAGGTTGAATTTGAAAAGGGAGCGGGGCCTAAATGATTGGAGAAGTCTGGCATACGTCACACCAGAGAGAATTCGAATTATGACAATTTGATTAAAAAAATGAAACATGCATGGAATTAATCATTCACGGTAAGATCAAGAAGATGCATTTATAAATTAGATTAATTTAGGGTGAATTTCCATGCTAAATTTAATATCATTAAAGATCTTATTTTGACCACAGCACTGGAAAAACAACCACTATAAAATGTAACACACCTGTGCAGAGGAGCCCATCCCGATAGTAGAGAGCATATACTCGAGCACTGTGTCCAATCAGAGAGCTTGTCTCAAACGCATCCTCCTCCCTCAGCTGCTTCATGCGCAGTTTGGCCTTCAGATAAACACCCTTCCAGTGCACCGCATCCTGGATGGACTCGTCGATGCGCCAGCCGAGGTCTCGACACACGCTCTGCCACACTTCTGTACAGGCATTGATGACCTTATTCCACTGTTTGCACACTAGACAGCAGGTGAGCAGGGTCTGGGGGTCCAGCCAGCGGAGTAGGTAGAAGGCCAGCTCTAAAGGCAGCAGGCGCAGAAAATCCCGCTTCAGCAGCGCTTCCAGCCCATTGGACAGGTGTCGCAGCTGGGCGGCACCGCTCAGTGAGATGAGGTGGTCCAGCGATTGGTTGCGCTGCTGGTCGCTTAGCGCCAGGAAGGAGGTAGAAACTGACTCCAGCCACCTCTCGAAAGCCGCCTTCTCCATGGGCACATGAGGGCGTCTACCTGTTGACAGATAAACCAACCAGGTCAACATATCAGAAACATACTTTTTGCATTGCATATAACAAACAATGATGTGGAATAAAGCAGTGCATTTTATAAACGGAGTAAAAACAAGACTATAACAAATGTATCATAAGAAATGAAAGAAAAATCACCTTCCGATTACATAATGGATGTCTATCAGAGAAAACAAACACTTTCCACTCTGAGGCAACCTTTGAATAATGTAAATGTCGTCTACATTGCTTCAAAGCGTATAAAACAGGATACGAAGGTACTAATTTATTTCAAGAGCAAAACCATGACGATGTTGTGTCGAAGTCTGTTCCCCCTATGCATCCTATGGACTGTCTCTAATCCTAACCCTACCAGTAACCCAAGTAGAAACAGATTTCGACAGAAGAACGGTAAAACAAGACTGAGAAGAAAAAAAATTCCATGATTACTTCACTGACATGCTAACACAGCTCTCTGCACTGAAACTGTCATGTTACCTGAATGCAGCTCTCTGGTCTCCAAACACACTTGCCAAAACAAAGTCGCTAGCTAGCAGGCCAGAAACTTGATTTAAAATATACATATATATTCATGAAGTATATATATATTTTGACCAACTCAACGTCAATAACAAGGCCAGCAACCATTCAAAGATAGTATATCTTATAAACACAAGCTTAACGGTGAATATAATATAGAGCAAGGCAGAAATACTCACCATTTCCAGTAGAATCAGTCTGAGGAGAGCGCTAGCTAGCCGCGCTAGCTAACAGGTGTCAACACAAATCAATATCGCCCTACAAAAGAGAAACTTTCGTTTTTGCGGTTGAGTCACAATCTGGCCTAAAATGTAATTTTAGCGACGAACAAAGAAAACGTGAAACTCTAAGCTAGCTGCCATCAAAAAAATATCTAGAGTCCTGAGCTAGCATTATAACATACAATACAGTATGAAACTAACGGAAACGCTTTGACTCTCTAATCGATCTCTGTTCGTTCACATTTTAACGCCTGTATTATTCCGGAACGTAATATCATACGTTAACTTAATACACATTATTGTTGTGTTTTTTTTCTGTTTGTGGAGTTAGCTGGCTAGGCTAAGATAGGAAGCCTCCGTTAGCAATGAGGAATTACAGCGACAGGAAGTTGCGCGATGAGCAATTTGACACGAGCGGGAGGAAGTCAGGAGGAGTGTCTGCCGCCTGTCACTTTTTCAAACCATGACTTTGAATGAGTTTGCATTCCTTAAAAACTGTATGCAAAAATGATGTGAATCATTGTGCATAAAACTCATATGATGCTGTGGCTTAAATATCTTATTCGAGTTAAGATCACACAGATGTTGTTTGTTTTTTTGTGACGCATCGTTTGGTGGTCACCAGGGGGCACACTATGCCAACAAACCATAGGAACAAACTGAGAAATGTATAGGCCTACATGGCTAAAATATTAAAGGGTTAGTTCACTCAAAAATGAAAATAATGTTATTTATTACTCACCCTCATGTCGTGGAGGGCAATACATTTTTTAATATTTATTATTATTATTATTATTATTATTATTACGTTAATAATTATTATGGTTTAGTTTGATTATTAGGATTTTTGGTCTGGTTTTAATACAATTCACCAAAACTATTACACTATTAATAGTAGGCCTAACCATTGGAAAAGCAGTTCAAAACAATATGCCTATTATGTCATAACAAAAGTATAACTTTACAAAAGCACTTTACAAAAAATAAAACAACATAAATATAAAAAGATAATTAAAACGGCATTTAATATTTGAATTTAATGTTTTCATTTTCACAAGCTGTTTATACTCTAGGCCCTATACAACGTTTTATTTTATTTTTTACTTTTAACTATTTTTAACTATTATTTTGCATTTTAGACACATTTTAAGCACAAAGTTGCAAGTGTATTATTATTTATTTTATAATTATTATTTTATATATTCATGATATCTGAGTCTACCTTCACCACGTGATATAGTTAAGACTTTTTTCGGTCTTCTTTTACTGTTCTTCTGTCGAAATCTGTTTCCCCTTAGGTTACTGGTAGGGTTAGGATTAGGGACAGTCCACAGGATGCATAGGGGTAACATACTTGTTCTAGCTTCATGAAGCTTCGGAGCGTAATGAATCAGCGTGTCGAATCAGCGGTTCGGAGCGCCAAAGTCACGTGATTTCTGCAGTTTGGCGGTTTGACACGCGATCCGAATCATGATTCGACACGCTGATTCATAACGCTCCGAAGCTTCATGAAGCAGTGTTTTGAAATCGGTCATCACTATATAAGTCGTTATTTTGTTTTGTTTTTTGGCGCACCAAAAATAATCTCGTCGCTTTATAATATTAATATTGAACCACTGTACTCACATGAACTGATTTAAATATGTTTTTAGTACATTAATGGATCTTGAGAGAGGAAATGTCATTGCTGGCTACGCAGGCCTCACTGAGCCATCGGATTTCAACAAAAATATCTTAATTTGTCTTCCAAAGATGAACGAAGGTCTTACGGGTGTGGAACGATATGAGGGTGAGTAATAAATGACATTATTTTCATTTTTGGGTGAACTAACCCTTTAATGTTTTAGTAAACCCAATTACTCGTTGTAATTCGTATATTATATAGCCTACATTACATATACTCGTTTTATTTTATATTATAGGCCACTACCATTCGAAAGTTTGGGGTCAGTAAGAATTTTAATGCGTTTGAAAGAATTAAGAAGCATTCTATTATTTGATCAAAATACAATATATTTGTAATAGTGTGAAATATTATTACAATTTAAAGTAAATGTTTTCTGTTTGAATATATTTAAAAATTAACTTATTTTTGTGATGGCAAAGCTGAATTTTACTCCAGTAAAATTAGCTCTCCTCAGTGTCACATGATCATTCTAATTTGTCGATTTGGTGCTCAAGAAACATTTCTTATTATTATTAGTGTTGAAAACAGTTGTGCTTCTTAATATTTTTGTAAAAACCACTATATTTTTTTTTCTAGGGTTCTTTGAGAAGGCTACTAGAAAGTTTAAAATAATTTATTTATTATATTATTATATTTATATTAATTATTTTATTTATAACAGCATTTATTTGAAATTTAATGTTTTGTAACATTATAAATGTCTTTGCTGTCAATTTTGATCAATTTAATGTGTCCTTGCTGAATAAAAATATCAATATCAATTTCAATTTCAAATTAATACCAGATATATTTCCGTATAAAAGTTTGGGGTCAGTACGTTTCCTTTTTTTTTCTTCTTTTTTTTTCTTTTTTGAAAATAATACTTTTATTTGGCAACTTTATTAATACTTTTATTCACCCTAAATGATGAATCAATTGTTTTAATTTATGTAACAGGTTAAACACAAATCAATGTGACAAAATGAAAAATAGCCAGAAGGCCTGTGGTAGTCTGCTCCATGTATGTGGGCCATATAGTAGCATCACAATCCTAATCAAAAGTCTTAATTCTGACCCCCAAACATCAGTGAGACCAGTGAGACGTGTTTAGTGTGTGTGTGTGTGTGTGTATGTGTGCGTGTGTTTATATATACTGTATATATGTATATATATATATATATACATATATATATATATATATAGGAAAACAAGATTCAGGGAGGAGTGTTAGTAGAACGACTGTGCATCTGTGCAACAGAGATAGTGTCTCTGCTGCATGTAAACACAAAACAGTCCCACCCTACCATACTGATACCTACCACCTGCTGTTAAAAACATGTCCACCGAGGCATGACATGACAGAAGCGAGGTGACCCTGCATTCCAAGGGCTGAGGGTATCTGAGCCCAAGCAGCCCATTAAATTGATGGACTGTCAGGTGAGGCTGAGCCCAGATAGCAAGAAAGTGTAGATATCTGATATAATCAGGCAGCGTATTCTCATATGGGCAAGAGTAGCTCTGACAAGGAGTAGTGTTTGCAATGAGTCATGATAAAGATGTTTAGTAATATCAGCAGGGATGCATTTAATGAAATCACGTTTACATTTGACCATGTGTTAATAATGGGATCTGATCATTTTGTAACACTACAGATTTAATTGAAGGCGTATGAATATAACAGCACAGAAGAAGTTAGACCAAATATGAAAAGGCCTCATTTATTTTCTCTTTTCTAGTGGCTTTCATTTTCTGTACCAGCTTCTATTAATCATGAGACTGATATTTTCCATGAGTAAAATCTGGTTGGTTTAACTGATTATTGAACAATGCCAAGTGTTCCATTGTGTTATGCAAGCAGTAAGGTTCTGTCTGCCAGCTTGAACCTTTCCATCTCCATTTTTGGTCCTTTTAGCCTGGAATCCTTTCATACTGCATGTCCATTACACCAGTTTTTATTGTAGGGTGGCGTGTGGGATGAATGATTGAAACTAACTGGCAGGATATATATAGTCTTTTGACTGAATAATAATACAGACATTTGAGTTGAAAATGAGTTAAAGATACATAAGACTGCAATTTTAAAACATGATCTTGTTGTGGCTAACGAAAAATATATTTTCGATCATACACAGCGTTGATTCTCTCTCTACACAAAAATAAGATATTGAATCACTTATTTTATAGCATATAGATGGTGATTATTACCTATCACATGCAACATTTAGGTGAAATTACTGCCCCAATAAGACCCTCCAAGATATTTTCTTAAAAATGTTTTTATTTAAAGAGACCCCATTAGCATTACATTTCATTAACATTACTCCATAACCATAATATTTAATCTACCGCAGTGTCTGTGTGACATTACGACAAACTCAGCAGTGCATTTTATAAGTGAGAGCAGACAGACCTTGTAACATTTCCAGATGACCATATTAGAAACATGAAATGTTGGCTTTAAAAAAAAATACATGAAGGTTGTTCATTTGGATTTTAACCACACCCTGTCAACATTACCAGAAATCTAAATATACCAACACTGTGCAGAACTTTGAACACCGTGGGCATGTGCAGTGCTGCTGAATGCTATATATGCTATTGGTACATCATGAATCTCATTCTTTCAAACAAGCTATAGGTGCAACACAATAGCTGTCTGAGAAGAGCACGTTTGCCTGTGTTATATGCATACGCCCACACCATCACAACAGTCATGTGCAATACTGTAGAAAAGTTGCATTCTACATCACAAGGTATACAGTAAGACTGCCTGTGGGTCAAGCATAGATACAGGTTCAATATAATACATCATGACTGACATAATTTTACAAGGCTGTCAGAGTTTCATAAGGACTAATAATCAGATTTTGTTTATTGTCGAAGTTTGCTGATTCACATAGACAGGTTATATAAATAAATACGACTGAATGCATGTTGTTCAGTGCCAGTGCTTGCTGAAGCTCCGTGGAGCGGTGCGACTTCATCTTCCTTCATCATGTAGTAGTGAAGGCTAGACCAAAATCCAGCTAGGTCCACCCTATCACTTATTACAAAGACCACAGCAATATAAGGAGCTCATTCATTGGTCTTTAGAATATTTGAGTTTTACATTTAATAACACTGATGTGGATGCCCTCAAAGTCACTGTCCGTATGAGTGTCTCTTTTTCTTTACAAAAAGGGCACTGAACCCATCAGACCTCATTAGGTTCTTTTACTGTACATCACTCTTCCCAAATGAGTTCTGGAAGGGTTTGCGTTGTCTTGAGCGGCTTTTGGTTTTCCAGTGACAGTGGAGATGAGTGATTGATAGCTGATCCCCTCTCAAGAGCAGCACCCACAATGCACCTTCGTGTTGGCAGGCCAAAGAGATTGGTGACAGGTCAGCTTTCTTCTCACAGTGCCAGCAGAATGACATAAATGTATTGTATTGATTACCTAGATTGAAATGAAAGACATTTCATTCATTTTACTTTTACACAGAGTGGGTAAATGATTAATAATGATTGCAATATTATACCATTTATTTGATTGGTGCTTTCAAACAGATGCAACTGTCAAGGGCAAGGCCTAAACTGAATAAATTCAAAGGCCTTGATGTCGTTCCATCAGAAAATATTTTTCTTTTGCCAAGCATTTTTTTTTTTCAGTTTACGCTGAACTGTAAAGATGTGTGCCAGTTGTTATATTTAAATCTATTAAAAATCATTCTCTGTATTTGAAAAAAGGCTGAAATAAAACAAAAAATAAAAATATAAAACTAACTAAAATTAAAAATTTTGCGTGGCAACTAACTGAAATAAGCTGAAGTACTAAAATTACTAGAATTAAAAACATTAATAAATACTATAGTATATAAATAATATTAAAATAACACTGATGTGTTCATTTATAAACTTCATTGTAGTCAGCAGGCTGGTACATTGCTGTTATCAGCATTTGGGAAAATGTGAAATGGGACTCACTGAACGCCACTTTGAGATGGGCCTATACCAGGCCATCATAAAGGGAGAGTGCCTGTACAATAGAGGGGTCCGCCTTGGAGCCCTCCTGAAACTCCTGCAGAGTCAACATCCCATCTGCATTCTGTTGACAAAAGGAAGACAGTCATAAGTCGCATCACTGTTTTCAACCACACATACTAGATATTAAGTGCTTACAGTTGGTGGTGGAACATAAGCAGGTAGAGACATTTTTTAAATAATGAATTCAAATCTCTTTTTCTCTCTCTAGAGCTCCGTGTTCTTTCAAAGGTTCTTTTATCAAAGCTTTCCGAGAGCCTCTAGAGCTACAATTTTGCGTCTTTCATGTGGCGCCCCTTCTGTGTTTCTAGTGCCTGACAAAGGACAGCTCTCCTGACAATCACAGCAAAAATAAGCCATTGTATTGAACCTATAGCTAAGAATACTTAGTCGTAGGAAGTCTTGGGATTGGATTGTTAAACAATGACTGAAAATGATCAAAGAGTGCAATTCACTATAAATGCAGTACATTTTCCATGTTTATTTTTAAATAGACAACTATTTCTACAAGTAATGGGAGAAATAAGGCAGTGGAAGACAATAAATACACAGAATTCACCTTATCCATCATAGCAAAGATGCGGTCGACTCTTTTCTCTGGTGTGTTTTCCTCCTCAGGTAAATCCACTGTGTTCCCCTGCAACACATGAACAAGATGTGAATTCCTGGGACACGTTATACACCTGGCCTTTCACAGCAGGATAAGAAACAACCCTAGTCAGAAACAAATCATCTGTTACCCATTCATCTCTTTATGTGGAAAATAAGAGAACTATACAGTAAATGTGTTTATGTATTAACATTTTGCCAGCCAACTGAACAAAAAGAACACTGCAATGAATATAAACTGACTGCATGTATTAGTTTGAATTGACGGAGAAAAAAAATCAATGTAAGCAATTCCAGCAGTTAAAATATGGTGAATTATGTCAATTCAATAGCATTCAAGGGCAAAACACAATACTTGGCCAAATCTAAAATGCAGTTCTGCTGTATGTAAATGGAATTTTACAGTAAGGTTCTACAACATTATTTTATGTATTTGATATCATGAACTATCAATGAAATTTTTTTTTTATTATTTACTAATGTTAATTTATGAAAATTACTTAAAAGTTCTGTTAATTATTAGTTAGTGAAAAACCATATTGTAAATATATAATATTATAATGAATAGTAACTATAATAACTGGGATTTGTTATACAGCACAGGTGAATGCCTGTTTGGCAACTGTATATGATCAGAACGGCATGAAAACATCTTGTCTGATCAAAAAGCACACAATGCTATTAAACTTCCTGGAAGCCAGTATTTGCGAAGGTTGTCACTGCAGTCACTTTATCAATAAGATGCTCATAATCAATTTTTAGAGTTTAGGCTTTACAATAAACACCACGTTGGCCTTCCAAGAAAGCACTTTCATTTACTCAATAGAAATAGAAAGTTATGGTTCAGTGAGAAGCAAATGACTCACCACCATCTGGTAAATGGCGTCCACGATGTTCAGCATCTCATCTCGGGTTATGTAGCCATCATTATCAAGATCGTAAAGTTTAAAGGCCCCTGTGACAGCAATAACAAACAAGCACATTAAGAAACCTCTCTCTCTCCTTCTCTCTCTCTCGCTGCAACATCTTCAAACGAGCTGAGAATAACAGTGTGGCTTCTCATTAGAAAACTAATGTAACACTTTTCTACTGTTTATTTTGACATGATCATCTTTTCATTAGTCATGATGATAAATTAAAATAAAGTGGCAGAGTTCAGATTCTAGTAGTGGATTCAGTGTGGGTAAGAGCTGTCTTAAAATAATGCAGAATAATGCTTTGATGCAGAAACAAAAAACCATTGAGGTACTGACAACATTATGAGATTTATAAAGAAATTTTGGTCTTACATCTGAGTTTTTCATCCAGTGTCCCTCTAGATGTGACAGACAGAGCTTGTATAAACTCTGAGAACTCAATGCGTCCATCCTATGGATACACAACAGAAAGACAGCAGGAGAGCTGACAAGTGTAAAAAGAAGTCTAAAGGACTGATAAAAAGGTTTGATTTTATGCAGCTTTGTTACAGCCTCACACCTGAGATGAAAGAGACACTAAAGATGGCAAACAACTGCAGAGTGACACAGCAAAAAAAACTGCAGTTAAATGCGGTAACAGCAAGGAAGGCTGTTATCTTACCTGTGTTCAGTACCATCGTACAGAAAGTTTTATATATTGGAAATGTCATTTTGACATAGTGATTCTGAAGTGTGTCTAAGTGTGATGTGATTGTAGCACACAGTGGAAACTGAGAATCTAGAAACATCTGAGAATACTCAGGGGCATCGGCAGTGCTGTCTGACTCACTCACTCATTCACTCTCACACACACACACACACGCACACACACACACGCACACGTTGGGATTCCAAGTTTCCATAAAAATGTCTCCACAAGGTCAAAGATTTCTGGTATATCCTTATAGGACCATTTTGTCCTCACAACGTAAAGAATACCTGAAGTACACGTACACACACTTACACAGTCTTGTGTGTAATATTCTCTATAAAGCTTCCAAACGCATTATCATTTTGCTCAGACTCAGAAAGCAAACTGCTCAACCAAGAAAAAAATAGTTCTGCAAATCTGTTAAAGCTGCATTGATAAAACCAAAATGGAAATACATAATGTCCCTGTCGCTGAGTAAATAAAAGTGAATGGAGTGTTTACACACTGTATTTTGCTGTTCAGCCAAACAGTTCTTCAGGGACAGATTCTAGTGGCAATAATTTTCCAACTCAGTAAAGAAGATAACAAATGAAAACATTTCATATCAAAACATTTATTGGTAAACAGCAACTTTAAAAAGCCCCAGTAGGCTAATATAACCGTGCTTTCTTTTATTGGACTTTTCATTTTTTTCAGCCTCTTGTTACCTTGTTCTCGTCAAAGACGTTGAAGACAAAGGTGGCAAATTTGGTGGGGTCGCCGAAGGGGAAGAATTGCTTGTAGATCTTCTGAAAGCCAGCTGCGTCCAACTGACCACTGGGGCAGTCTTTAATAAAACCCTTATACCTGCACACGGACAGGAAAAAATGAAACAGGATAAGAAGAGTGAGGATTGAAGAAAAAAAAAAATACTTTTTTTTTTCTAAGAAATTGCTAGTTTCATTCTGCAAGGATACATTAAATTTATTAAAAAAAAATTATTTTCAACTGTGATAATGATTAAAAAAAAATTCAAGAGGTCCCAAATGCAGTTACAACCCAAAGACAAAACACAGACATCTTCCCCCTGTATATACACCCCTGTGAAGATAAACTGATAGCACCCAAATGCACTGCTAGCAGTGTTACAGAACATGCGGTCAGGGCATTTTGAGACAAATTGAACCTCTGTCACTCTAGCCTGTAATTTTCAGAAACAACACTCGAGTGCTGTTTTTTTTCTGTATGCTAATTGATCCCTAAAAAATCCGAGGGCTATCATTGCGGATCATTTCCGAGCACTTTGGGGCAAAGGGTGAAATGGTTGCCCAGCATATTACAGGGCACATCAGTCTTCAATTGCAAATTAATTTCCAGGCACATCAGTTTGGATTCTGTATTTTAGACCTCATTCTAGGACTCTCTCTTAAGTATTTGCGGCCCAGACTTGCTAGTTGCAAGATCTGTGAACTGATCTGAAATATTCAATTCTAATACCGTTACTAGCATGTGCAAACACTTTTTAAAAACACTGACAAACAATGAAAAGACAATTTTCTGTGAATACTTAAGTCATTATACAAAATGGCCCTCACAATCATTATAAAAATCTCCAGCATATGTTGCGGTTAAAAACGCTTCATTAGCTAATTGTTCATTACCTCCTCAGAAGGGCTTTCAAAGAGAGATTTTTTTTTACATTATGCTAATTTACAGTAGCTTCATGACAGAATACTGTCACAACATATGTGCAGCACAATTTAATAAGTAATCTGAGTGCTTTAAATGATCAAAAGTAAATAGCTGTTATCAAGAAAATCATTTAAATTGTGTTTCAGATGGGAATATAGAGTACCTCAGGGATGACGTGTTTTTGTAGGCCAACCCGGAAGTTAGCGGCGCACGGGTTCCCTCGATCGAAAGCCAGTGCATTTTTCCCATAGACTTTTGGAAAATCGCAAAAAAAATAAGCTCTGTGTTTAACAAAGGTTTATGACACTTACACGTTTTGTCTATCAAGATAATCTTTACAAGTTAACACAACATTTATACATTTTGAAGCCTAAATAAAGTCGTCAGATATAAAAAGCTAACAGTAGGCTATAAACGGACTACAGCACACCATGGTCGCGGATCAACGTCACCACCACCAAGCTTCCTCAAACTTTATTTAGAAAACAACTTTATTTAAAAACATGCTCGCTGATTATGATCTGCGCTGTGTATGAATACTTATCCACTTTTTTATGAGATATGCTGTCCAAATGTCCTGTTTGTCATGATGACGTCTAAAGTCCCTGCCAAAGGAAGAAGTCCCTTTTAGCAAGTTGTTAGCAACCGCCGTTTTTAAGACACAATAAAGCTTTAAAAAATCACAAGCGGGTTATAACTGGTGTGTTTTATGTCATAGATCAAAACGTGAAAATATTTAGAGGCTTTGTTAACAACAGACCTTATTTCAGGCGATTTAGCAAAAACCCATTCAAAAAACCCATTGACTTCGGGGCGATGGAACCGGAAGTCCTAAAATGCTAACTCGCTTCCGGGTTTTGCCTACAAAAACACGTCATCCCAGAGGTACTCTATATGCTATCATACCACTGTTATACAGTCACATAAACATTTCAGACCTAACAATTACGTTTACTGAAGCTGTCTTGAGTACTTGATTCTGAGTGGTCAACTGCAACATTCTTTGGTGACATGTTTTTGTATATTTACCACTGACCATTGCATCTGCAACCAATCTCTTAAGGCTAGTATCTTGTCTCTTGGATCCCTTCACGTTTTCTTTCCTTTCACATAATAATAATCTAAACTCAAATCACTATTTAATGCACAGTGATTTACTTGCTAGCCACATAATAAGTGGGATGATGTGCAGTTAGTCAGTCATTATCATAAAATAAATGTCTTCAGGATGACTGACTGCACATTATAAGTCACATTTTTCCTGAATATTCAAATATCTAGTTTAATTTAATCAGAAAGACATAAAATCAACACTGCAGCTATAACCCACAAAACTCTGTCACAGCAACTCCTATACTAGTTTTGATCAATTCACTCACTTTGCTTAAGAAACTGTAAAAAGCTTAGGACTTTCTATCTTTCTATCTATTGCTAAACAATGGAACAGAAAAATCGTGTCTGATAAAATTTCCCAGGAATACTCAGAAATTGCATTTGTAAGGCTTCATCTAACGATCCTCTGAGGACTCGATACGGATAGCTCAAAGGCAAGTCTACTTCTGGTATCAACAAACATACTTCTATATCATCAGAGAAATTGAAGAAGAAAGTGATGCACACCTTGAGCTGTGTGTGTGCATGTGTTTGTGTGCATGACTGGCAGGCATGTCTAGGCTTGCTGTTTAGTGATCTGATCAGCGCCAGACTGAGCTCCAAGGGGCTCCGCTTTCAAGACAGTTGCGCCTGTCTTTAACAGACCTGTCTCCAGTGAGATGCCAGTGTATAAAGTACAGTGCAGTACATTATCTGTGAGTATAAGAATTAGACATGAAGTAAAGAGAAGGTGTCTATTGTCTATTGTATAAACACATAAAAATACAAGGCTTTTTGAACAGTCACAGAAGATTGGCCCACCCTTGTAAATGTCATCAAAAAGCAGAAAACTATTTTCCAGTACTCTGTGTACTGTAGACTGGCTCTATCTGGATTGTTAGTCTCACTTCTTTGTTCCATGATTTTAGTTTTCTTTTCCTGCTCTTTCACTCTCTCTCTCTTCATCCTTCTCTCTTTCCCTACTGGGCACCCTGCCTAGAGTCAACCATTCCCCATCTGCCATGAGAGGCATAGAGCAGCCAGGAGGAGTATAGATGTTGGCATGTGAAGTTAGGAATTTATGGAGAATTTGTGCTCTGAATAGGCACTGAATACCTACAATTATGTGGTACTTTACAACATCCCCTTCCCTGGTGGCAGATATTTTCAAGATGATTCAGTCAGTGTAGTAAAGAAGAGAGGTACGGCCATTGTTTGCTGTCAGAAAGTGTCCCATTTCTTTCCCCCTATCTATTAATTTTTTTTTTTTTTCAAAAATACACTTAAAATGCAGTTCATATATGGTTAATTAGGTATGAATAAGGTTAATATGTCTTTTAAAATATAAGATAAGGGATCTTTAATGGCAAGGCATGTGGTGTGATTCTTATCTATGAATGAATTATTAATACAGAAAATGAATGAATTAATAATTAATAAATAAAAAGTCTGTCCAATCAAACCACAACATGAATTCATATTAATCTACTAAAGCAGATAGTCTCTGCAGCATTTTCTGCCCATGTCAGAGCCATGTATGGCTAAGAAAACAATACTGTGCACTATTAGTAGTAATGGAGGAGGATGGAAAGTTACATTCTTTAAACATTTGGATAATAATATCTTTGTTGAGATTTTAAGTGACTGATTGATTTCCTGTTTATCTCTCAGTTTAACTCATGATGAGGAAAGGTGAGAGCAGGGAATGCTTACAGAGAGAGGACATAAAGAGCACACTTACCACTGCTGAACTTCCTTCTCTGTGACTGCAAAACAAGACAGAGTACAGGTGACAGTTAGATTTTGTTCAGAAACTAGATGAAAGTATCTGAAAACTTTACATGCTAGTCTGGGCTGGTTTGTGCTGGGTAATGCTGGTTTGGTGCTGGCGGACCAATGTAACCACTGTGGGTTGAATTTAGAATGAAATTCCAAATCAATTTCTGACTCTGAAATTAGGTAGTTAATAGAATGCTGAAGTAGAATTAGAATTTAAGTTGAATTTAAGGAAGTAGAAATAAAATGACTTTAGATACAAATAAATGTAGACCTGCGAAAAAGAACATTTGTCAAGACAAACTTTGAATTTTTGGCATAGCCTAATTTGAATGTTTCAAAAACGTTTTTATGTTTGAAGGCTTTATCAATACATAAATATATATCAGTTGATGATAACTCTTGGGAGTTAATTATTTAACCGGCGTTTATTGGCATGGGGCATGGAATTTACATAGGCGGACGAGATCTGCTACCACTGCTGCTGCTGAGCAAATACAAGAATTTCTTCAGCTTAGTTAAAATAGCATACATAAAAGAATCTTAATATATTTATTTCTGCTGATGGCAATGCTGATTTGGTGTTTAAGAAACATTTCTTATCATTATTATTGTTGAAAAGAGTTGTGCTGCTTAATATTTTAATGAAAATGGTCATACTTTTTCAGGATTATTTAATGAATAGAAAGTTCAAAAGAACAGCATTTGAAATTGAAATCTTTTGTAACTATGTAAATGTCTTAAATGTCACTTTTGATCAATTCAGTGCATCATTGCTGAGTAAAAGTATTCATTTCTTTAAAGATGGACAGACAGATAGTCAGACAGGCAGATCATGGAATGAGTGAATTATTGGCATTGCATTTCCAGCAGACAACCAACATCATATTGCTGCTGAGAAACTGAATGGAGACAGAGAAACGTGGAAACCTGACAGGAGAACTGCTGTAGCCGTCTCTCACAGCTTAGAGGCAGACTGCCATGTCAACACCGCTAACATCAGGCCTGTCACTACACTGTCACTACATTTGACAGCCCGAGCCATCGCAGAGAGAGCTTTTTCCACAAAGATTTATTCCTCATACATACGCATGAGCAGACACATACTTTTAGATCCACTGCTACAGTAAACGGACCAGTAAATGAAATGTAAAATATAGTTATACATTATATTTATTTGTTTAGCACATTTATCAAGTGAATTCAAACACTGATGCATTCTGTCTGTATCGTTTTGTACACACACACACAAGACAGATGTGTTTGGCCTTTGCATCTCGCTGTATCTACAGCAACTTACGTCATAAGCGCAGAGTTCTTATGTTTAAATCTTTCAACAGTGTGTCTCAAGATGCCCCAGAGAGATGATACACTAGAGGATGATGCAACACTTTTGCATTTACTGACCAGATATAATCTCAATATGCCATTGACTCAGATGGTCTTTACGGTTTGTGTTAATCCACCGTTTACATCTTAATACTCTTGAGTACTGTGTGCAACTGTCTACACCCCCCCCCACACACACACATATACACACACACAGAGAGCTTTTTGTCTAGGGCAGGAGTGTAGTCATTACCAAGGTCAGTGATGTGCATCCATGTAGAGCGAAAGGTAGAGAGGAGGAAAAAAGAAATGGGGAAAAGAATAAATTGTATGAAGATATTTAAGATTGGATCAGCTTTTCTTTGATTATGAATGAGAAAGAGAATTGTTGAGGTCTATGACACAACTAGGCCTTGAGGAGTGAGTTCACTAGATGAATAAGGAGGCGAATATTATAATAAATGTATAAAGGAATAAAATATTTACATTACTAAAGGATAAATGTAACCACTGGGTATGACAAAAATATGTCTGGACAGGGAGAGGGCAGAGGGCACTTGGTAACACAGGTGTGTCTCATCAAAACTCATGACCCAACATGACTCCAGCCAATACATACTTCTCCATCTGCTACAACATAGAACAACAGAGAGAGAGAGAGAGAGAGAGAGAGAGAAAACAGAAGAAAAACCTCCTTCTCCATCAAAAATGGAATTAATAAGATACTGAATATAAGACATTCTGCAACCTTACAAACCATAATAACCCAGCCCATAACAAACCCCAAAACATCTCATCTAATCTGCCCGTCACGATGAAGGGCACTTCTACTCATTCTACAATGCCACTTCTCCTCACTGTCTGTATCGTGGGCCGTGGCAGCAAATTAAGACCAGCAAAAGAGCAAGACAAGAGCAAAAGACAGAGACAGGCAAAGAATAATGAACAATCTGGTGTCTCTATTCAAACAAATGTTTTTTAGTAATGGCTGCTGAAAATTCAGCTTTGCCAACACATGAATAAATTACATTTTTAAAACATTTTAAATTGCAAGAATATTTCACAATATTACTGTTTTTACTGTATTGTTGTTAAATAAACGCAGCCTTTATGAGCATAAGAAACTTCTAAAACTCTCAAAAACATTTAAAAAAAAATCCATTGTAACCCAGCAACCACTGGATTCAATCCAGTCATAGACATTTATTTTGTTTGTTCATTTGTTGTCTTACTCCCATCTGCTCTTAGTAAATTATTATTTTATTTCAAGAGATTGTGAGTGTGTTACCAATTACCATAGCCTTCTCCCTATTTAGTTTAGTTTTGCATCGGAAAGACTGACTTTTAGATTAGATTCTCAACGTTTGAGCTCCTGCACATACATCATTATGCGACAGGAAGCTCGCGCTGCAGACTGTCGTGAATTCGCTCAGGACCGTTTGCCGAGGCTGTGCATTACAGGTAATAATAACGCTGCAAATAATGTTCAGTTTCTTGCATAGTCCGATCGTTTCGCTCCTTAAAACCTCAATGTATCGTCAGGAGCCTCGGGTATTAATTTTATTTTGCCTGTATATGTTTTTTTTTAAATCTCAAAGTGACGGCACCCATTGACTTCCATTAAATGAATCACAGAGGACCACGGTTTCAGCTAAAAATCTTCTTTACTGTTCTACTGAAGAAAAAAATCACCTACTGTACATCTTTGATGGCCTGAGGGTGAGTAAATTAACAGCAAATTTTTATTTTTGGGTAACCTATCACTGTAAGTTAGAGATATCAGTGCTTGCATGCAATAGTACCAAATTGTGACTAACGTGAGCAATATGCACCAAAAAAGTACTCAGTACTGAATTGATCCATTAATAAAAAACACCTCATGAAAGTAAAGTGCATTGCTGATTACGTGAATCAGAGGACATCCCCAGCCAGGCTGCCTGTGTGGGCCACATTCTGTGAAGCAGACTCTTGGTAAATCTCCCTCCACTGCTGTATTGCCTCTCATGGGCCACCCACTGTGATATTTGATTAAGCCTATTTGTGGACATAAATTTAATGTGAAGGCTGGTAAGGAGACTGACCGGTAGCCATCACCACTGCCGGGCTATCCTGTCTGTCTCTGTCAGAGGTCACAGCATGGGCAATGAAGGAATCATCCAACATATACAGTATCTCACATAAGTGAGTACACCCTTCACATTTTTGTAAATATTTTATTATATCTTTTCATGTGACAACACTGAAGAAATGACACTTTGCTACAATGTAAAGTAGTGAGTGTACAGCTTGTACAACAGTGTAAACTTGCTGTCCCCTCAAAATAACTCAGCACACAGCCATTAATGTCTAAACCGCTGGCCACAAAAGTGAGTACACCCGTAAGTAAAAATGTCCAAATTGGGCCCAAAGTGTCAATATTTTGTGTGGCCACCATTATTTTCCAGCACTGCCTTAACCCTCTTGGGCATGGAGTTCACCAGAGCTTCACAGGTTGCCACTGGAGTCCTCTTCCACTCCACCATGACGACATCACGGAGCTGGTCAATGTTAGAGACCTTGCGCTCCTCCACCTTCCGTTTAAGGATGCCCCACAGATGCTCAATAGGGTTTAGGTCTGGAGACATGCTTTAGCAAGGCAGTGGTCGTCTTGGAGGTGGGTTTGGGGTCGTTATCATGTTGGAATACTGCCCTGCGGCCCAGTCTCCAAAGGGAGTGGATCATGCTCTGAGGTTCCCTCAATGAACTGTAGCTCCCCAGTGCCGGCAGCACTCATGCAGCCCCAGACCATGACACTCCCACCACCATGCTTGACTGTAGGCAAGACGCATTTGTCTTTGTACTCCTCACCTGGTTGCCACCACACACGCTTGACACCATCTGAACCAAATAAGTTTATCTTGGTCTCATCAGACCACAGGACATGGTTCCTTAGTCTGCTCGTCTTCAGCAAACTGTTTGTGGGCTTTCTTGTGCATTATCTTTAGAAGAGGCTTCCTTCTGGGACGACAGCCATGCAGACCAATTTGATGCAGTGTGCGGCGTATGGTCTGAGCACTGACAGGCTGACCCTTCACCGCTTCAACCTCTGCAGCAATGCTGGCAGCACTCATACGTCTATTTCCCAAAAACAACCTCTGGATATGACGCTGAGCATGTGCACTCAACTTCTTTGGTCGACCATGACGAGGCCTGTTCTGAGTGGAACCTGTCCTGTTAAACCGCTGTATGGTCTTGGCCACCGTGCTGCAGCTCAGTTTCAGGGTCTTGGCAATCTTCTTATAGCCTACGCCATCTTTAGAGAGTTCTTTGCCATGAGGTGCCATGTTGAACTTCCAGTGACCAGTATGAGAGAGTGAGAGCGATAACACACCTGCTCCCCATTCACACCTGAGACCTTGTAACACTAACGAGTCACATGACACCGGGGAGAGAAAATGGCTAATTGGGCCCAATTTGGACATTTTTACTTACGGGTGTACTCACTTTTGTGGCCAGCGGTTTAGACATTAATAGCTGTGTGTTGAGTTATTTTGAGGGGACAGCAAATTTACACTTTTATACAAGCTGTACACTCACTACTTTACATTGTAGCAAAGTGTCATTTCTTCAGTGTTGTCACATGAAAAGATATAATAAAATATTTACAAAAATGTGAGGGGTGTACTCACTTCTGTGAGATACTGTATGTGCCTCTAAAAGGCCTGTTCACACCAACACAAATGTTTGGCATGACAATTTGGTCCTATTTTTGCATGTGATTTGCTTATAGAAAAGCAGAAATACCCTGGTTACTCCAATACACAAATCACTGTGCAACTTTTCATTTCTGACACCCGATTTTCAAGGAAGCCGAACAGTATTTACATGTTTTCAAACAGCAGTTCAGATTATTGTATTCGCTATTATATTAAACAACACCAAATAAAAGAGAGAGATAATAGACTGTCTGCATTTTTCCTCTTCTATTTACTGTCACTTAGTAAAATAGTCCATTCATGAGTGCCACCAAGTCATAGTTTTATGTAACAGCAGCAGCTCTGGCATGTAGAAAAACTGAAATCCTATTGGTTGCTCAGGTTTCTTCACAGTTTGATGGAAAAGCGATTAGAACTCTTTTTCTGGGGGAAAAAATGTCACACAAATGGCTTGCAAATGTTTTTTTTTTTTTTTTTTAAACAGGTTTTACATGCAAATTAAAATGTTTATTGCACTGAATTTTGACACTAAATATATGTCTTGGTGTGAAAAGGCCTCAGTGCTATAAAAACGTAATGGGACAACGTGCACCCTATCTGTGGAGAGTACTCTGAATGAATCAGTGGCTCATAGAAGTCATTTACTGTAGTCCAATGGAAACAATGCTTGATCATTTGCAGAGCAGGTGGAAATAATCTGAAGTCTAGCAAGGAGGGAAAATCTATCATCCTATTTCTACTTATGGGAGCAGTGGAAGGCGTACTAGCACTCTTTAAATGGAACAATGGATACAGGCTAGCTCATCGTCATGGTGACCATAGAAAATGAACGAGAGCAGAATGAAGAAAAGAATGTGTGTGAATTAACGACACACTAAAACAATCTGTGTAAAACATTATTATATTACAGAGAGCTTGCAGATGTATTAAGTGAAACAAGCAGCTGTTTGTCCACTACTATAAGTGAATCAATCAAGAGAAAGTTTACACTTCTGGATGAGAGAAGCTGGGAGAGGATGAACATAGCTGATGTGAAACCAGTGGTAATGACACAAAGACTGAGAGGTGAGTGGAACAGAGAGTGTAGACACTAGGCAAAGAGAACAAGAAGAGACAAGCTGCAACCAGGCTGAAAGAGAAAAGATGAGAGAGGACTGGAGTGGAGAAAAACTGAAAAAGAATGTGAGAAGAGAAGGACAGAGAGAGGATACAAGACTAAAGGTTGATTACAGCTTGCTTGTGTGTTTTTGTGCTTGTACATAAAGCTGTTACTGCAATGCAAATATTTAAATGCTTTTGGTACTCTTAATACTCTGTATGTAAAATAACTGGTATTTGTACGTGTAAGTACATTCTCTTTGTTTATTGTAATGATCGGAGAGCAAAGAACTCTATCTCTGCCTTCAAGGGTTAGTTCACCCAAAAATGAAAATTCTGTCATTAATTACTCACCCTCATGTCGTTCCACACCCGTAAGACCTTCGTTCATCTTCGGAACACAAATTAAGATATTTTTGATGATATCCGAGAGGTATATGACTCCTTCAGACAGCAATTTAGCCACCACTTTCAAGGTTCAGAAAGGTACTAAAGACATTAAAATAGTCGACGTGACTACAGTGGTTCAACCTTAATGTTATGAAGCGACGAGAATACTTTTTGTGCACAAAACAAAAATAACGACTTTATCCAATAATCTCTTCTCTTCTGTTCTCATTGTTATCTTTAATCAAAATGTCATTTAAGCCATTGTTTTAGCAAATGATCTGGCTAATTCTCATATTTAACACCCACCTTTTACCATCCAATCAATTCCAAAATCAAGTCCCACCCTATAAATATCCTGTTGTTTTCATAAATGCACATCTCACATTAAGAAAGGAAAATAAGATGTGAACATCAATTCACATTGAATTGACTTTGATTATAGGTCATCCTGTTCAGCAGCTCATTATAGAAGGCTGGCTGAGGCACAGAGGGGGAGCTGCCCATGAACACTGAAAAACTGGAAAGAGACCACAAAGAGACACGTAACTCCAACCCAGTTCTTCCACAGCACACTTTGAATAATGTGATGCGATATTAGGGTGACATCCGTAAAATCAAAGTCTTTAGTGTAAAACATTCATAGAGATTTTTCAAAAATTCAATAACAGGTGAGAGATAGTAATTGGTGTGACCACACTAGCCCACAGCATAGAAAGATGAAAGAGGGTTGAAATGGATCTGTTAGACAAGGGTTCTTTCAAACATTCTCTCTTAGTAAAAAAAAACTAACCGACGTCAAAGAAATGATGCTGAGAAAAAAACATCTTCAGGTCTCTTACATGACTAGTGCATTAAAACACTTGTCTGAAGAGTGACTGACATGAGGCTTTGGCTTCTATTGCAGACATGGTCTCATTGAAAGCTTGTTAGATTTGTGAACTGCTCCCACATTGATCTAACCCTGCAGTGAAGGAGGAGGAAATTATTTCCTGACAGCCCTGCTTTACCCCCCGTAGTGCACAAAACCGACCTCTGAAGATGCTCATTAAACATGGTTCACTACCGCTGGGAATGTGCTTAAATTCCATTCAAGTTTAAAGGAGAACATGGTAGAACGTTAACCAAGTTACCTACTTGTAGCAAGTGGATCTTTGACAATGTCCTAGGAAACTGAAAATGTTAAATGGTAGGCCTAGAGAGTCATTCTTTTCTTTAGCACCACAGTTTTACAGTATACTAACTGCTGAATAATGACATAACTGGTATCACTGTATTCAGAGGAAAAATAGTTTGTCACAATTAATAACATGCGTAATTTATCAACTTAGGTCCTTAAAGGGATACTTTCTGTCATAATTTACTCATGTTGTTGTAAATCTGTATGATTTTCTTTCTTCTGCTGAACCAAAAAGAAGAAATTTTGTTGTTAACCAAACGGTGTTGTTTACGACTGACTTCCATTGTATTGACATAAGATAGATAAATAAATGAATAAATCTTTTATGTTCCGCATAAGATAATATGGAATGACATAATTGGGTTAGTTCACCCAAAAATACAAATTCTGTCATTAATTACTCACCTTCATATCGTTCCACACCCTTAAGACCTTTGTTCATCTTCGGAACACAAATTAAGATATTTTTAATGAAATCCGACGGCTCAGTGAGGCCTGCATTGCTAGCAAGACAATTAACATTTTCAATGCCCAGAAAGCTACTAAAGACTTATTTAAATCAGTTCTTGTGACTACAGTGGTTCAACCTTAATGTTATGAAGCGACGAGAATACTTTTTGTGCGCCAAAAAACAATATAACTACTTTCAACAATATCTAGTGATGGGCGATTTCAAAGCACCACTTCATGAAGCTTCAAAGCTTTACAAATCTTTTGTTTCGAATCAGTAGTTCGGAGCATGTATCAAACTGCCAAAGTCACGCCCCCCAGTGGTGAACCATTGAAATTTCGAAACACTTATCACGTAACGAAGCCTCGTTTACTGAAATCACGTGACTTTGGCAGTTTGATAAGTGCTCCGAACCACTGATTTAAAACAAAAGATTCGTAAAGCTTCGAAGCTTCATGAAGCAGTGTTTTGAAATCGCCCATCAAATATTGTTGAATAAAGTTGTTATTTAGCTTTTTTGGCGCACAAAAAGTATTCTCGTCGCTTCATAACATTAAGGTTGAACCACTGTAGTCACAAGAACTGATTTAAATATGTCTTTAGTAGCTTTCTGGGCATTGAAAATGTTAATTATCTTGCTGGTAATGGAGGCCTCACTGAGCCATCGGATTTTATCAAAAATATCTTAATTTGTGTTCCGAAGATGAACGAAGGTCTTACGGGTGTGGAACGATATGAGGGTAAGTAATTAATGACAGAATTTTCATTTTTGGGTGAACTAACCCTTTAAGCCAAGTAAATTAAGAACAGATATGGACAACAGGATATGAGGACACTATAGGGAATCTGTTTTAATAAATGATAAATTATAAATAAAATACACATATATAAATATATCTACTACAATTTCCTGCAACAATGCAAAGCATGCTTCTATGAAATTTGTATTCTTTGTATTGAGCCAGAAGGTCAATCTGTGACATTTAGATTCTCTACAGGTCAAATCTCTTTGCGCTATGGCAATTCTCAGGTCAGAGTTTACCAGACTTGAACTTTTGTCCCTCGCTTAAAGTTGCGGACACACACACACACACACAAAAAAAAAACCTGTCAAGCTTACACTGACTTCCATTCATAAACATTTAACATTTTAAAATTTTGAAATGTTTTTATTTGTGACTTATTAAAAACATAAGACCTAGAGCACGACATAATATCCTGTTAACTACGAATTCTGAAAAAGAAAAGAAAAGAAAATGCACTCAATAGTGTGACCACAGCTAAACGAATCCTCTTTGCATGTGCTTGCGTTTCCGCTCTTCTCTGGTTCTATATGTGTATGAATGCAAATGAATTGAACACAAGGTCTAGTGTGACCGTGACTTTACACTAAAACAAAACAAAAACAGTTGTTGGTAATCCAGTCATGTAGACATAATTATGTCGTAATTGTCATCACTGTTGTACCTTCCCCTCTAAAATTTGTTTCACCTATTTCGTACTATGATTAATATGCAGCATTAGCGAGGTCTCAAAGCCTCATCTCATTTCAGTAATCTAAATCAAGTCAAAGCCAGTTGATGTGATAATGACAATGCTAATATGTTTTCTCCACCTCAGGGAAAGATTGATGCAACACAATTTTCAGTTAGCCCCACACCTTATTGACTCGACGTGAGAGTTGCTGCCAGCTGTTCATGTAGGCACCTTATCTTCTCACAACAGAGATGCAAGCCAGTCAAAACAAGCTTAATGATTATATGATTAGTGACAGAGGAAAATCAATGACCCCAGAGACGAAATGATGATTCCATTCGATTTATAGGGACATGAACATAATCGCTCATAAGCAGGCAGGTAGGACACACACACACACACACACACGTAAACAAACAATCAATAGTGCAGTATCACAATACAGCTTAGTCATATTAAGCTTATACTTCAGCCAAATGCAACTTCATCAGATCCTCCAATATTTTTAAAAAGATGGTTCTAAAGAAAATACAAAAACAAACCTGTTTCCACTTAAATTAAGAGAAGGAATAAAGGCAGAATAAATAACATGCAATTAACCAGCACAAAATAGCACTAGACATGGAAGAAATGACTAAATAGCAGTACTCACAGTAGGTCTTTCTGCACAGCTCTTCCACTACCTCAGGCTTTAGTTTGCTGTTGGATTTGCCCATCTCTCCAGCTGGCCTCAACGGTTTATCCCCACTCCCTAAATCACTCCCCCCAATCCCACCTTCCACTTACATTTAAAGAAAGAGAGAGAGAAAGGAAGAAAGAAGGAGAGAGAGAAAGAGGGAAGCACAAGAGATGCACAAGTCCTCCCTATGAATCGTGCCTTTCCTCCTGACGGCAGCAGTGTAGGAAAAAAAAGAGGAGGAAGGACAAGTAATTGAGAGGAGCAAATTACACAGAAGCAATGTGATTATAGCATGCAGTGCCTAGAGTTGTCTCTCCTCACTCGGAGGGAATGAAAGAGAGAGAGAAACAGAGAGAGCTTTAATCTGTTAACCGGTGTCCCTCCTCCCCTTTCCTCCACCTCCTCCAGTCCTCCGGCCAGTGTCTGCGGTTCCCTCGTGGAATCGGGCTCTGGGCAGTGCTCGAGCCCTGGAGAGGCACTCTTCAATTGGGTACTCGTCTGGTTTGGTCCACTAGAAGAAGAATCAATTTACAGACTGAGTCAGACATGCAGACGCATTTGTTGGCTCTCTGTGAGTGTGTGTGTGTGAGTGTAGGAGGGTGCGGGCGTGTGGTGTCACCACGCTATGTGTTGATGCTGTTGTCCTTGACAACAGAAGCCACTCCCCCAGTGCTCTCGGTCCTACTGCATGAAAATATCCTTGTTCTCCCAAATATATCCCTGACAAAGACTTTTTTTTTTTTTTTTCATATTTAGTTTCTTTAAAAGGCCCTAACTAAAATCTAAAACTTTATATTTGACCATTACATTATATTTCAAAAATGAATCATGGGATAGATTTTTGCATCTATTTGATTTCATGTAAATAATCATAATTATTTCAAACACACTCCAAATGGATGGAAATTTCAATAAAAACTAAAATATATACATCTATAGGGTAAATATTCAAATATATATATATAGGGTCAATGACATGATGGGTCATTTTTTGTCCAAAGGCCTTAATAATAATAAAAAACAAAGATATGACATCCAAAGTATGTAAGGTAGTACAAAAGGTGTCAAAAGGTAATTCGGTTTAACCGTCCAAAGGCCAATACAGCCATTTCATTTGTGATTAAAATATCCTAAAAGGTAATAAATGTATTTTTTTTTTTTTATTCTGGCATGATTTTATAACATCATATATTAACATAGTGCAAAATGGTATTAAAATTATGTGTAGAAGTCGTTGCTTTGTTATGAGAAAGAATGTCCGGAAAAAATGAACTTCATTGATGTCATTTGGAGTAACCAATATAAAGGGACCATTTTGGATCAAGTCATGCGGTCAGTATCATGTGACAGGATGTGACATCATTCAGACACCTGCAAAGGACCACATGGTTGTGAAGCAAAGTAACTAACTCTTTTAACTATTTGAAATATTCATGTTTTCACTTGCTCATTTGCATGTCCCGAAAACATCAGGTCATTCGGTACAACCGCTATAAAACATGGAAAATGTTGTAATATTTTAGAAACTTGTACTAAATATAAAATGTTTAATTGTCCTTTTGCTTGCTAGCTAGCAAGCTAACTAGCTAGCTAGCTAGATATCAGTTAGCATTGTTCAAAAATATCGTAATTCGGTAAAACTGAAATTTTGGTTACACTGAATGAATTTTTTGGTGACAAATTTTGTCCATCTTGTAAAAAAAGACAAAAGCAGTGTTGATTGATTATAAAAACTATAATCTCATTTTTAACACTTAATAAAACTTCAAAATGAATTATATCTCCATTATTTTTATTTTTTTTTTTGCACTTTTAAAAACCTTATTCATCAATGACTAATATATATAGCCTATATATAATAGCATTTTCAAATTATGTATATATAACAAAGGCAAAGGCTAAAACCTCTAAGGATTTAATATAAATTGATATTCATGTACATTCATAAGAATAATCTCAAAATAGGATTACAGTTGAGATTATAGTGCAGCTGCAGAGTAAAGGCTCATACTCTGTCATATTCTGACGAAGCCATGGCTATAATCTGCTGGCCCAGTTTAAGTCCAGGCCAATTCACTCCTCAGGGGAGGTTTAGTTTGTGCAGTGCTGTTAAAGCGTCAGAAAGAGAGAAAGGCAAATGTTTGATATTTGCTTCTAAATGAAAAGGCAGAAACAGAAGACGAGGATGCTGAGTCAGCTTCATGCTGCTCCATAAACACCCAGCGACCTTTGCCAACAGCATCACCTGCTACAACATGTTCTGAACTATAGTAGACATTTGTACCATTTAGCTGAGTAACTATCTTGTAGATTTTAAAAGTAGGTTGTAGACAATTCAACTTGTATTTGAGCCAAAGACATTAGCCAAAGACATTTTCAACAAATTGGTTATTGTTACTTTGTCATTTAGAACTAACAAAAAATACCAGATAGTAATACAACATATTTGTTGTGCATGGTAGTTTCATAGTACATTAGATTAGATATGATTATGGTAATCATTCAGTAGTACATAGTAAATATAAAAAACACAGTATTACCATAATAGTGCCACCAGTACCTTTTGTAAAAGCATCTAAAACAATACAACAACACTTAGAACTGTATTATAACTATCTCTATCTCTATAACTGCCCCTATTTCAGATCAGACCTCCATACTATAGTATGAAATACACTTATACTGTTTAGAAGAACAGTGGTCTGGTCTCTGTGACATATTGTGATTAATTTAGTTCCATCAGAGCATGAATAGCAAAGTTCTAAAACAGGACCTTTCTGGGAAAAATAAATTAGACAAAAAATTGGAAGGTAGAAAAAGGCGTATAAATAGCATCTAGGCAAAAGGGGAGAGAAGCAATCGATATACAGATTGGGGTATTGCACAGCAGGAGAACAGACTGGAAAGTAGCCAGGAGTTTGAAAGACACTTTTAAGTAGCCTATTTTGCAAACATCAGGTAGAAAAAAGTTTTTATCTCATCATAAAATGACATGTTGTGCCAAGCATTTGGCTTGGCAAGCACCACTTTCTAAAATGATGTATGCTATATTTGGTGACATTTATACAATCTGCTGTAGTATCTCAAAAGAGACTTTTATATTAGATGCTTTCCTTTTAACGAAAAGTTACGAGAGATTTTTCTAGTGAAGTTTCCCTGGCCCACAATACAATGGCTCAGTCAAAGTGTCCGCACCACTGAAAATGTTTCTCTCTCTGAAAATTAGACCACAGACCACCTAGGCCCACTAAGCTATATTAATATCGTGAAAGTTATTTTGGACTGCTTTTCTTCTGCTTTTCTTCATGTGGCAGGCGTTTCCTCTCAGATCATATTTAGTGAACTTGCCACTTTTCAGACTTTGCGACTGTAATTTTGCCAGTATGACAATGCTTTTAACAGTTTAAAAAACAAGAAATTAATGAGTAACTTACATTTTAAACAAACTTTGCTCCGCCAACGAAAATACTTCCAAACAAAGCCTCAGCAGAAGAAACCATCGCGTCTCTCCAAGCGACACACAGTAGTGATGTTTTGTTATGAATGAATGAATGAATTGCTTGAGTGAATGATTCAATGAATCAACCACAAAGACAGTGCAGTGCAGTTGTTGGTTTCATAAATTAATCAGTGTTTATAAGGAATCGGTTGATTGAACGAATACATGACTCATTTCAGTGATAGTTCCACTGGGCGTAACGATAGCAGAAAAAATCGCTGATGAACATGGCTCAGCCAATCAAAATCAAGGTCCGGAAGGAACCGTTGAATATGATATTTACAATTTAATCTAACAATGTAAATAAGATCAAGTTTTATTAGTCTTTTTTATTGATTATATTTACAATTAAATGTTCCTTTTATTATTTAAAAGAACTAGATGTCCCATTTCGACAATGAAAATGTCAGAGTTTGCCACTTACATAAAAAGAATTTAGTCTAAATATGAGGCATTCCTTTTCATTTTGCTAATGGAAAAAGAAAGAATGTTCATTGCTTCTTCCTAGACACTGGAGTTTAAACAACCCTCAAACCATTCCTTATGCTATTGCACAGACAGCTTTAGCCAGACAACTAATCTTTAACCCCATTCACCCTGGGTACAGACTAATATTGTCAACTGCTATCTAATCCTGCTTCCAGTCACTCTCTTTTACATGAGCTACTATCACCACCATAAAGCTAACCCCTGACCTCCACGTGTTGAGGTAAACGCTGCGCAATTAGCCTTTTAAGATGATAAACAGCTTCAAATTGAGTAATTTAGTTTTAAATAATAATATTTTAAAATAATTTTAAATATGTGATGTGTTAATAAGACAAACCTTTAATTAAACCAGATAAGAATAAAATACATTGCAGTATATCCCATTATCTTTTATATAATATAAAAGATGAACATCTATTAGCTAGTTTAAGCAAATAACTAAAACTTCCTTATCACCACACAATCTGGTTATAAGTAGACCATCCAAGTGACATAAGATTCTCTAATCAAGACTGGCACAAGAAAACTGATGAATATGAAGTAATCAAGTAGCACAGAATCACACTTCTGGTAATTATTACTGATTCCAAACAAGGAAGGAAATTTGCAAGAATAAATTCATCCAATGCATGTCAGCGTTTTGTGCCTCACTACATCTCTTCCAAACTGCATTACTGAAGCTTCCATCTGTCCTCATTATTATCATTAAGGGATAATGGATAGAAAATGAAATTAATTTGAAACATTTTTCTCACACTTTATTTTCCAAGCTGACACAAGGGGAATAGAATTAGCATTTGGAATTCTCCCATCCTCAGCAGCCAAAGCTTTTCATTAGTCCCTCTCTGACATTTTGTCAATATCAGATGCTCTTAATGGCACTTGAGAAGAAGTGAGCACAGCACTCGAGAATTGTGAATTAATTATAAGTGAGCCGTTTGCTTCAGTGCTGTGAAATGTTCACAGTTCGTTTCTAGTAAACATGAAGAGGCGTGGAAAATTTTGTCCTTCTGTACATTTAAAAACAAAATCTTCATGTAAACGAAATCATTAAAAATGCAGATAAGAATTTGAGGGTTGATTTCTGATCAGTTCTTTTATCATATAGAATGACATGCAATTTCACATGTACACACACACACACACACACACACACACACACACACTTTTAGCCAAACATAAAAGACAAATGCAAATGAAACCATTACACAATTTAATACTGAAACACATAATTTCATAAAGCTTGCTCAAAGATATCCGAAAATAAGCAAAATATTAAACATCAAAATAAAATCCTCCATTATATTACTAATAACCATAAATTACAAGATCCCTGAAATCATTTTAATCCATGTTTGATACATTTGAAACACGTTTCTGGACACCCTGGAGCCATTTCATGAAAGTCCATCATCATCCATACTAATAACCCACAAATACTGAGAAAATACAAAGCAGATGTCATCAAATCCTGACTAAGCTTGAGAACTGTACATTTAATACTTTGTAACATTAATCTGGGTTACGTATGTTTTTAAGGGCCTGCATATTTACATAACAATTATTAATTCTGAGAACTCAGAGCAGGAAATAATCATTTAAATAACAGCTGCAAGAGACGTCACTGGCACGGCAGTTTTCTACAGATATCCAGTGACCTCACATACGCTTTCACTCGACTGGAGAGTACCTGTTAAAGTGCCACAGCGTGTGTAAGATCAAGCAATGCGTAGGAAGGTCATAAATAAATAATAATTAAAAAAACAACCGAAAAAAACAAAATTATAATAAAAAAGCCCACACACACAATCATCATGGTAAAATGAAAATAAAGCACAGCACCTAGCACTTCAATTAAAACTATTGGCTAAAGGAATCATGGAGCTGCGTACCATGAATTCTCCATAACGTTTGTGCAACATTTACAGAGATAGACATATATGTGAATATGGAACGTGGTGTCGTCACATGTGATCATTAGAGAAGGTCCACAGGGAATTTTGCACATGAAGCTGTTAAGCTCTTCAAGAATGTCCCACATGTCAGTAGCTGGCCACAAAGTCCAGAGGCACACAGAACCGACAGAGATTTGTATCTCCCATCATGCCATGCTCTCCCTCTCCTCTGATGGTCCGTTTGACAGTTTCTTCACCTTCTTAACGCCCTCTCCCATGGCTGTTGAGGTAGTTACCCTGAAATGAAAGAAAAGAGCATCATTAACAACAAAAACAAGCTCTATTTTGTAGAATTATGTACTCTGTAACACAACAACAGGGATGATTTGTGATTTGCAGGTATCATTTGAAGCCAAACACTCTTATAGAGTTGTCAAAAGTATCGATTTTGGTACTAAGTCGTACTGAAATTTTAAAAATGTGACGCTTTGAGTGCTGTTGAGCAGATTCGTAAACACCTCTGATTGGCCATTGTGTTCACATGCTCATAGGATATGTCTGTGATTGGCTACAATGATCAATGCTTCAAAAACATGAAAATAGTCATTAATGATGCTCTTCACCGAGCGCTTACACAGATACACTCCCGCTCCCAAAACGCTTTCAAATTCAAACACTTCCGTGTGCTTTCAAACGCTCCCATGTGTTGATCATTGAAGCCAATCACAGACATATTCGCCTGAACACAATGGCCAATCAGAGGTATTTACGAATCCGCTCAACAGCGCTCAAAGCATCACATTTTTTAAATTTTAGTACCGACTTGGTACCGAAGTCGGTACTTTTGACAACTCTACACTCTTAAATATGCAACCACAAAACATTCAAGAGCTAAAAACGTTTCTACAACAGATTTGTTTTTGTGCTGAATATCAGTGTGGACAGAATCTGGATCAGTAATGCTGTTCTGAAATGGCTAACTAAAAACAGGTCTTCAAATAATTTCAGACTGTCCCAATTTTCTGAGGAAAGCCCTTCAGCGATCTTGCATGCATACGACTAATGTTTAATTCATAAAAGACAGAATCTGTTTCTTTAAACAACCTTTCTCTTAAATCTTTGTTTTCTAAGAAGATTGCAAAAACTTTCAAAACAAGTGTGAAATTAAAATGAGCATTTACATTTTGGCATGAATTACAAATTTAGCATCTATCTGAATCTTCTCCCTGTGAGCCACAAATGTTTGAATCACCTAAACTAAGATCACATTTGCATTCATTCTTTTCTTATTTAACACAAACAGTGCTTTATTTATATAATAAACATTTCCAATAAAATGGGATCAAGAGTTCACCAGTAAGCATTCTGCATTAGATGCGAACGTGGACAGAATGTTCAGAACAAAAACTGTGAGAGCAACACTCGCATAAACTCTCTTGCTTACATACTCTGCCCTTCTGTTCCTAATAATTATTTGAGCACAGATTGGACTGCATATGGCCACATTAGTACCAGCAAACTGTTCATGGCTCAAATGCACCACACATCTACTGTTGTTGAAGCAACAAGATTTATCTATTTGAGGTCCATTTTAATTCACTCAAATTATATTAATGGTGGAGAAAACAAGAGTGCAATGTCAAATTGGGTGCAAACATGTCACTGAGTGTTGAGATACAGAATAATAACTTGTTCAGCGATTTAAATGCAACCCATAACTAGTGCTACAGAACAGCATCCCAGCAGGGATCACTTTCAAGGTTTTCAAGACATTCACCACACGGCCAGAGACCATAGCACCAGTCCATGTCTCTCCTCAGAAGACTACTGAGACACAAAGCTCAAAATAAAGGCTGTGAGAAATAGCAAAAAATAAATAAATAAAATAAAAAAAACCCAGCTAGAATGCTGAGAGATCAGCTTCATTTTTTGGCACTATGTGTAATAATGTACCTTTGATTCAAGAATAAAAGACCCAGTTTATACCATATTAATAGTTCAAGATGATTTAATATAATACTTTACAAATGAGGGCAACTCTGTGACCATCCACTTTTTCAGTGCCATGAACAAAACCAACCAGCTCCAAGATGAATCGCAACATTACAAATTACAAAGTGAACATCTTTTATGAGGCAATAAACTACAATCCCATAAAGCATAGTTAATAATATTTATAATGCTTATAAATTAGGCTTATTATTAGGCTCTGATACATTTGTTTTTCAGGATTCTTTGAATAGAAAGTTCAACACAGTTTCCAAAGATATATTAAGTAGGTGGGCGATCCCCTCAGGATTCATGGGTACTGTAGTTCTTCGGAATTCGGCTATTAAACAATTTTAAAAAAATTTGAAATAACCATGACAGAAGCATATACTATCGATCGGAGCTCAGGTCAATAAAAATGTTTTTTTGTTTGTTTGTTTTTTCAATGAAGAAAATGAATGGAAAGTTATGTTTATAATCAATCTGTTGCACTCTATTAAAAAGGTGCCCGAGATGATGTTAATAATATATTATTATTATTAATTATTATTTATTAATATTATTATTATTAATAATAATAAAAGCACACAGGGCAGTTTGGGCCTAAACTCTGAATGCTCATGAGAGCAATGCTCTCTATTCTTGTGGTTACCGTCATCCATCTTTTCTGTGTTCTTTGCGAGACTCAATGAGGACAGCTGAATCAGGCCGCACCCTAAATCACCCAAAAAAAAGTTTGGGGAAAATAGGCCACACAAAAAAAGCGCTCTGCCCATTCAGCTTAGGAGTAAGACAAGCAAGAGTTAGGCACAATGTCCTGTGTATGGCAGGTGAGAGAGATACTATGGGGAGAGAGAAGGAGAAGAAGAAGATGGGGGAAAGTGCAAGCAAGGAACAAGGACATATGGAGTCACAGGGCTATTTTGGGAAGTGCCGGGGTGGGGGGTGGAGAGAGCACAAGCCGCCTGAGGGGACGCTGAATGCGGGGTGAATGGGAGATGGGGACTTAAGGGAAGGAGGGGAGGATGGGGGTTGTCATGGAACAGAACAAGACTTGGACATCAGGGAGTGGAGAGAAACGCAATCCGCCGAGACCTTAGCGACAAAATCACGAGGATGGAGAAAAAAGAAGAAAAAACAAAAAACAAAGCCTATAGAGATGAAGCAAGAGAAAGATATTAAAACACAAAGAATCGTCTGACCGCCGTCGGCTGAGGTCATTTGGAGTAAGTAAATGGCACGGCTTTAGAATAAGCAGGAAATGACCAGCATGGATGGGAGCGTGTGTAAATAAAACAGGGCATAACAGGTGCTCTCAGCTAGGGCATGTCATGAGGATGGCTACCAGGTCCTCCAATCAGAAGGAACCCCTTTGGGCTTCTTCTAGAGCCATGACAGGTGGCTGGATCATTGTAAGCCTGTCCGTGTGACCAGGTAGCAGCTGGCAATGGAGCGCAACAGGGTTACGGTATGCAGAAGAGCTGCACGCACACATGCTCTTATAATTGTAAAAAGTAAAAATGAGAGTAATAAGCTTTTAAAGGGATAGTTTACCCAAAACGGTTGATGGGCTCCATTGACTTCCATAGTATGGAACAGAAATACTATGGAAATCAATGGGGCCCATCAACTGTTTGGTTACTCACATTCTTCAAAATATATTCTTTTGTGTTCAGCAGAAGAAAGAAATTCATACAGGTTTGGAACAATTTGAGAGTGAGTAAATGATGATAGAATTTTTTATTTTTGGGTGAACTATCCCTTTAAATTGAGACAGTCTCATATCATCTCTTGTGTGTGATTATGGTCATCTGACATCACTGGCTCTCTGTGCTTTGAGTGAGTCACACCATCTTGAGGAATCAAATTGCTCAATCTTTTGAAATAAAAGAATGACGCACTATGAAAACATGTCAAGTTACAGACACAATGAACTCCAAACACTCACTGTCTCTTTCATGTTAAGTGTTGGGTCAGTTACTCTAAAAAAGTAATTAATTATTAACTACTAATTACATCTTCCACAGTGTAATTAGATTACTGTACTAATTACTCTCTTTAAAAAGCACTGCATTACTTATTATTAGTAGTTACTCTCTAAATCCCATATCAGCCACGACCAGTTGAACAATACAAGGATAGACATGAAACTGCTCTTTTAATTCTTTCAAATAAATAATATAGAATTGCATAAATTATTCTCGAACTGACCAAAGTATTTAAAGGGAGAAGGTTACATTATATAAACATTCATTTTAACATTAGACATCGATTTAATATACATTTTAACATAGAATGCTAAATCCACTATTGTTTTATATAGAATTGTTCTAAAGTATTTAATGCAATTACTTCAGAAGTAACTATAATTAAATTACAGAAAAATTAAGAGTAATCCCTTACTTTACTTTTTCAAGGGAAAGCTAATTAAATTACAGTAATTAATTGATTAGCAATGCATTTTTCAATGCGGAAGTAAGCTATTTCCTGTGACTGTGCAAGATTTGTGATTTATTAGTCTCTATGTAAAAAAAATAGAAAAATAACAAAATGCAGTGCACAATAAAACTGTTTGCGCTGCAGTGTGTATAATTAAGATAATTATATATTATGATTAAAAAAAAACAGTCTGCAACACAAAGCAGCAAAACAGACTGTTTTTGTACAGATAAAATAAATGGAAGCAGCTGACAACAGAATTCTTGCACATTCAAGTACATTGGCAATGCCTTACATTAAAAATGAAGTGGACATGCACCAGTAGCTGTGTATTTAAGTATGATTTCTTACACATCGTCCATCTCCATGTCTTCTTCCTCCACAGACAGCAGTAGGTAGGGGTTGTAGGAGGCCGGTCGGAACTTGTGTCCGGTTAAGAAGAAGAAGGTCAAAGTGGCCAGCTCATCCAGCAGCTACGAATAAGGAATAAAATACAAAATAAAACTTTGAATGGTTATCTTATAGAATCAAAGCAACAGATGTAAAACTTAAAGTCACTGAAGTCGGCTCAGAACATTATTTATGAAGTGCACTACTTCCAAAAAAAGGTCACCGGATAGTGAGTGACCTTGTATATGTAGGGTGACCACCTGAAATTGGGAGCTTTGTCATTCGTCCTCCAATACTTAAGCAGTGTCCCACATTTCAATTATGTCTGTATTATTATTTTTTTCTTCCCTGAAATTACAATACCACAATAATAAATATAATACTAAAAAATTAGTTTGGTGTTTAAAAATTGATTTGTGGAGCCGTCATGATCTAGCTAGAGCTGGAAAATTAACCAACCAACGCATTCATAGAGAGGTTTTTTTCCACTAATGATGACTGTGTGGACAGAGCAAAGGAACCAGTTATTCTAGACACATACTGAACAACATCCTGATTAAACATGCCAGATACAAGTTCAAGATTCACTGAATTCGGTAAAAAACATTTATTGTCTGCATAGTCTAATAAAAGGAAAATTAACTAGCCGCTCCTTAAGGAAATTTTATATTATGTGATTTTTACCAACTACTAGCCTGTTTTTCAGTTCATTATATTTATTATAATGAATAGGTCCTGTAGAGTAAAATACACTGTATCACGTGAACCAGTGCCGGTCACAATTAACAACGCTTATTTGGCGATTTAAAAATTTATCATCCAACGTGATGGCAAATAGGCTTCCCAACTAATGTAAATCAATATTTACATAGTATGATAGTGGTAAATATATCGCATTGTACCGCAAAATCACATCTACTGTCCTGCAACAGAGCAATAACCAGGTGGTGGTCACCCATCATATAGGTGACCCCTCACGGCATTGGAAAATTGGTCTATTACAGTCAAACCAAACAAAAAATTAACAAAGCAAAGGCCTCGACATTCTATATGTTACCTTGGTGATGCTGAAGAATGACTTTAGTCTCCATTAACTAAACTAGCTTTAATGTAAAACACTAAATATTGCTAAAATATTACATATATGAATATCTGTGTGAATGAATCGACAGGAAAGTTTATGTTTAATGTGAAGAATGTGAAGAAGCTGCCATCACTCACCTGGTAGAGCCACTTCCATTGGAAAGGGACAATGACCTTGATAAGACTGGCAATGATGCGGGTGAAATAAATATAGCACACAATCTGTGACAGAATGAGAGAGTGAGAAGAGAATAAAAAGAGAGAGGAGAGATACACTTATCTAAAATATTAGATAACTGTGTTTCTAGTCTGATTTTAATTATGAAAAAATAAAGAAATTTATTTAAGGTTTTGGAATATTTAAGTCACAAAACTAAATGTGACAATGATCATGTGAACTCCTCACGGTCAGATGTTCTTGCTTCCACTGAAACACTGAACAAAATACTACAGAAATTCATGTAACTTCATGTAATGTCTTTTCTATCCTTACAAATGAATTAATTAAGTTAGAAAAATGCCAAATAGAAGGCTTTTGGCTCAGACTTTTGGACATAGACAAAGCTGTAGACATAAATTTAATGACAAATTCAGACAAAGGTGAAAAATACAGTGAAAAAACAATGTATAAAAACAGTGAACGCAATGTATTCATGCACAGACCTTCATGAATATATTTATGCAATTAAAGAGAGAGAATGACTTAAAATCAAGCAAAACTAATAAGTCTAATAAGTCTATTGCCATAAAAGAACACCAAAGTGAGCACCAGACACGATTTCTTTTAAAAGCACCGTGTCTAAATGCAAGTGAAAATGACAGCGAGGGGAATACATACCATCACATAGTAGTGCCTAAAAAGTTTCAGTTGAGCCAGATTGATGGCAGCTACAAAGGGAGAGAGAAAGCCAAACTACGATTAAAACAGAGGGAGTGAGGCGATGAGCTGTCCTTTTACCTTTCATGCTTCAATTACTATGGTTCTCACTCCTGCTGTGAAAATTGTCAAAATCAGTAGGCAATCAAAGTCTATAAATTTGTGCCCTGTGAGGGAAAGGCAGAAGATGAAAGCAGGGAAAAAAAAAATGTGATAGGCAGCAATGAAACAATGACTATTTGAGAGGAAAAGAAAGAGTGGTCTGATTGTCTGAAGAGAATATTTTCTTTTCAATATAGGATTATACAAAGTCATAATACACCAAAGCAACATATAATGGTGCTATATGTATCTCATATTGTGCCTACATATTGCCACTTTTGTAACTTATGAGAGAGAGTCATTTTTCTGCAGTGGCAAAATTGGGACACAAACATTGGGGCTAAGGGAATAACCTGCTTCATTTTGTGCTGATCTCCCCCCCAGCCCCCCCCCACACCCCACACACACCTGCTCTTGTTCATAAAGCCTCAAATATTGGTGGGAAAAGTTACTGTAAGCATGTTAGCTTTTTGGAAATAGGCATCCTCAGGGATCACATCAAAGATATGAAATAAAAGACAGCACACATTTATTTCAGGCCACCAACCTGAAATAGCATCATTCAGCAAACATCTCTATCGCAGAAGCTCAAGGCACAGCAGGACGCTGTCATCAAGACCTGTACACCTCTCTTCATTAAGCATTTTTTTCTTAGCAGGAGGTTAAAGGGTTAGTTCACCCAAAAATGAAAATAATGTCATTTATTACTCACCCTCATACCGTTCTACACCCTTAAGACCTTTGTTAATCTTCAGAACGCAAATTAAGATATTTTTGTTGAAATCCGATGGCTCACGGAGGCCTGCATAGCCAGCAATGACATTTCCTCTCTCAAGATCCATTAATGTACTAAAAACATATTTAAATCAGTTCATGTGAGTACAGTGGTTCAATATTAATATTATAAAGCAACGAGAATATTTTTGGTGCGCCAAAAAAAAACCCCAAAATAACAGACTTATATAGTGATGGCCGATTTCAAAACACTGTTCCAAGAAGCTTCGAGAGTTATGAATCTTTTGTGTCGAATCAGCGGTTCGGAGCACCAAAGTCACGTGATTTCAGCAGTCTGGCGGTTTGACACGTGATCCGAATCATGGTTCGACACAAAAGATTCATAACGGTCCGAAGCTAATGAAGCAGTGTTTTGAAATCGGCCGTCACTATATAAGTCGTTATTTTGTTTTTTGGCGCACCAAAAATATTCTCGTCACTTTATAATATTAATATTGAACCACTGTACTCACATGAACTGATTTAAATATGTTTTAGTACATTAATGGATCTTGAGAGAGGAAACGTCATTGCTGGATATGCAGGCCTCACTGAGCCATCGGTTTTCAACAAAAATATCTTAATTTGCGTTTTGAAGATTAACGAAGGTCTTACGGGTGTGGAGCGGCATGAGGGTGAGTAATAAATGACATTACTTTCATTTTTGGGTGAACTAACACTTTAAAGGGTTTTATATGTAAGATTTAAAGAAATTATCTGATTATTTCTGCATATTTTAATAAATTAGAGTCAATGGGAAGGGGTAAAAAAAGCTCTTTAAGCAAAGCATACTACAAAAATATAGTTAAGAGATACAAGGACTTGTGATAGTGCCAAAGCTTTGGTAGTAAAAAGCATGCAAATTTCTTGTATATGTTACTGGTTAAAACACATACAATTAGATTAATGTAGATCTGATTAAATGCATGTTGTGTATAAGCTATACAAATACAGCTTGGAGAAAAGGAAAAAACAAACAAACAAATAAAACAGTCCCAGTCAATCAGAGAGGACAGGCTGAATGTCTGACAAATTTCTTAAGTTATGCAGAACACCAGATAAAGGGTTAAACTGTATATGTGTAGATGTGACTATTCACATCTACAATTCTACATCAGCTAATAATGTTGGTGAAACATTATATGTATTAAGTTTAATATGGTCTAGATAGAAGTTTTTTGAAAGAAGTCTCTTATGCTCATCAGGGTTGTATTTATTTAAGCAAATATACAGTAAAAACAGTAATACTGTGAAATATTATTTCAATTTTAAATAATTTTTTTTTCTATTTTAATATATTTTAAATGGAATTGATTCCTTTGATGGCACTGGATGTATTGGTGCTCAAGACACAAATTATTATTATTATTATCAAATGTTGAAATCAGTTGTGCTGCTTAATATTTTTGTCAAAAAAAAAAAACACAAAAAAAAAACACCTTACTGACCCCAGACTTTTGAACAGTGTACCACAGAAATAACAGATTTCCTTCAACATAAGAAATATAGGAGAATACAGAATAATATAAATAAACAATTATTCATTATATTTTACAATAGGTTATGGAATTTGCATAGATCCCTTGCTGCAGGGTCAAATCGGTCTATGGATTTGTGGGTAGGATAAAGTCATAGCCCAGGCTGGTTTCTCTGAGCTATGACATTTACAAGCTGCCTGGCATCTGTTGTCACAACAGGCAACAATGCACGGTGGCAGAGCACATGCCAGAAAGAGCATCTCTAGCAGGATCTGTTTTTTTCACCCTAAAACTATCAAGACACAATAGAGAAATACTGTGCGTGTTGTTTGATGTTAGTAACACAGCTTGCAGATCAGGTGAATCAGGGGATGACGCATGTACGGTTTGTTCAAGGGAATGGGATACTAACCCCTGACCAAACACTGGTTCATTCATGACCACTGTGATCAACGGTTCGAATGATGATCAAATCCATCAGTGTTTTCAGCTTAGGATCAGTACATCTGATTTATGACATCATAACATCACTCATAATGAGCAAATCATTAGAATGGATTTTCCCCCCTAATAATTTCACCATATACACTACTGTTCAAAAGTTTGGGGCTGGTAAGAATTTTAATGTTTTTGAAAGAAGTCTCTTGTGCTCACCAAGGATGCAGTTATTTGGTCGAAAATACAGTGAAAACATAAATAATATTACAATTATTTATGCTGAATAAAAGCGTTAATTTCTTTAAAAAAAAAAAAAAAACTTTTGAATGGTAGTATCCTCATAATAATTCAGAGATTACCACTGTAAGTGAGGACATTTACATGGCAGCTTTTACTGTTTGGTTATGGTATGACTAGAGCAGCATGTCTAGAACTGCTGCATTCTGGAAGACAGCACAATTCAATTTCATGCTGTAAAGACCAAGTCTTTTGAATAGCATGTAGAGAACAGCCACATGTGAAGGAGTACAGCTCAATCAACGAAGCAAAGCATTTGGAAAGACTTAAAATATGCACTTTCCACAATATTTCATTTAAAATGGCAACACTGTGACACAAATGACGTCTTTTACAACTGGTCATAAAAAAATTACACCCCAAATGGTAGATGTGATGATTAAGTTTTATATCAAACTTGACTGAACTATCGACCACAAAGTGCTCTGACAATGTTACTTCGACATACCTTTGCCATCTGTTGCTGAAGCCTCTTGTAAATGTCTTATGGACCTACCAAACAAAAACAATTGCTTTTAGACTTGAACTACTAAAAATAAAAAGCCAAAATAGCCTGCCATTTACTCATATAAGACAGACATCAGACTTTGGTCTATTAGTCTACAAATGATATCATTTATGATACAGAAAATTAAATCTGGGCCACATCAAAAGGATAAACAGAGAGCACTTACCAGACGACTGGGAAGAGAATAGCCCCGCAGCATAGCAGATCTACAAGAAACAGGATCTCCATCCACAGACCATACTCGATGGAGCCCTCCTCTGTGGACTCAATAATGATGTACGCCACATTGGCCAGAACCTGATATCACAAGACCAACAACATCACATTACAGTTATAACTGTACTTATCATGGGACAGCAGTAGTTTAGCTTAAAATCCTATTAACAACCTTCTCTTTAAAAATAATGTGCTGTCATCATCTTCTGTGTTGTGCAACACATAGAAGAATTTGTATATGAATATGCATTTTAAATGGGGAAGACCAATACCTGCAGGGGAATGACGATCATGAAAATCTTTTTGTCTTTATCTGAGAGGATATGCTTGACAAAGGCCCAGCCAGTTCCTATTAATGCTATAGTGATGAACAACAGTGCCCCCTTCAGCCTGTACAAAAGAAAACATTCAGAGAAGTCAAACATTTAGCTTTTTTTTTTTTTTTTTTCAGTTATCAAGACAACAGTATAGAGGTTCATCCAAATCACAAGTTCACTACCCACCTAAAACAAGTTAAACAACCTAAAGAACTTTTTAAAAGTTTTTTTTGTTCCGATTTGCAGTCTGGACAAGTCAATACTAGTTGCTGTCAAAGTCAAAGCTAGTCTGTAGATTTTGTGTTAAGAATGACTTGAAAGTCTGGTAGTGTGTGATCTTCAGACGTTTATGATGTATGATGCCTAGTTTTTTTTTCCTGTAACCATTTTCAAAGTCAGCAAGTGTATAATTTGAATGGCTGTATAGTGTGTTACAGCCTTAAGAGCAAAAACATAACATGTATCAAACTTTTTTTTTTCTTATATGACAGTACTTCACCCTATTCATGTCTTATCCAGTTTATGCTGATGAACTTACAGGTGAGTAATGTAATAGACCACAGCCCAGCCTTCAATAGGAAAGCCCTGATTGGAAATGTAGTAATAGTCAATCTGTAAAACAGGAGTATAAAGGTTAAATCAAAGGAAATGTAATGCTCCTCTTTGCCTTGGGTATCTAGCTAAAACAGTTGTGTGGTTCATAGCGCAAAATGGAATTGCATTTTCCCTAAATTACAAGGTTTTGGTGCAACTATCATGGTTTGCTAATTTATTACGCATGATTTAGATTTTTTTTTTTTTTTTTAATCTGAAAACATTTACTCGAAACATAAGCATTTTCTTCAAATGTTCACATATAAACAAAGAAGTAAAAACTCACTGCATGGAAAATAAGGGAAAGTGACTTTGTAAATGGAAGAGCAGCCATCAGCCAATGAATCTTGTAAACATCAGCACTAATAAAAAAAAAGGAGAAGTACACATTGTAATCCCAAAATTTCCTCTACCATTATTTACAGTAGACAATCTGAAATATGATTTTGCTGCTCTCTACTGGTCATTTCTTGTAAAATGTATGACACTGTTGAATAGAAAATGTACATAAGCTCTGTTATTGTAGCACTTACCTATGGGTACGCAAAACATGAATCCACAGTGTGCCGATGAGGAAGAAGAACATGGACATACAGATGTAAAGCTTAGGTAAAGGAATCTCTCCCGCTGAAAGGAAGCTGTCTGGATTCTTCTCTTTGATGTTGATCTGAAATTATATTTATTGCCTGATTATATGAACTGCATGAATGTGTTATTATAAACTGCATGATTGCATTATATTGATGGACACAGTATTTTAAAACTCAGAAAAACACTCACATCAATGCTGAAAGGCAGCATTTTTGACACAGAGCTGTCTTTGTTCATTGGCACGGAGTAGCAGTTGTAGAAATAAAAGTTATAAAGGCCTTGCTGCTCATCTGTTGTGATGTTGAAGTAAAACTAAAACAAGAGCAGGTTGAGTAAGTGGGGAGCACAACTGGGAAAAGGTTGAAAAGTAAAACTAGAAATGGACAAATATTAGTTTAGCTCAGAACTAGCTTGAGTCTCATGAGCTTTCAGCAACACCCTTTCATGTATGTACTACCTCAAAGGAGTAGGTATTCTCCTTGTTCTGAAGAGGATATGTATCTTCTGCCTTGCTCTGTGGGAGTAATAAAATTAAAATCAGTTCACGCAGAATTAAGAGCATATTTTTAAGACGATGCCCAGTCCTAAATAATTGAAAAAAGGTTTTAGGCAGATCTCACCTCAACATCTCGCTTGGATTTAGAACCCGCTGCGAATAAATAGGAGAGAAAAGAAACTCTAATTGAAAAGCAGACTGATACAAAATAGGAATGTGTACCCAACATTAAAACTGGCTTAATTAAAAGGCTTTCATGTACAATACAAAGTAGATGAGAACAGTTTTGCTGTACTATACTAAAAATATAAAAAAAACTACAATACACAAATAACTTAAGTTACTTCAGCTTCTGAACAAATAGAGCAATAATTGATGTCAAATACACAAGCCTAATTTGTTTTAATTGTCAGAATCTATCGTACATGATGAATAATACATGATGCTTAGCTTACCTAATAATTTATAATTGAATAAATAAATAATAAAACAATAGTATATATCACCAACAATTTATTAATATGTAATGTAATTTTATTTCAAACAAATGAGGAAAATTAAGTAGGTTGAAATCCAATCGTTATCTGAAGCTAAAAGCGGCATCCGCAAGGCACACCGCCTGCACTCCTCCTTTGACGGCTCTGTTGCTGCAGACCATTTAAAAATAGTATTAATTAGCTACTTAAATAATATGTTTAGGTTACAACTGCATCTGTCTCTGAAAAAAATCAGCAGTGATAGATTTTTATTGTTATTTTCAAAGATTATTAGCAAAATACTCTCATAAAGCAAACACTATGCTGTTCTAATTTCGCTCTGGAGCCTGAACAAAAAACACATATTTGCTAAGAACAAACCAAAATGAAAACCATGTATTTGACAGCCTACACCCGTCCATCTGACTCCAAACTTTTGAATGGTACTGTACCACATGTGATTTACAGTACAAGATAATAAAAAAAGACTTACTCTTAGACTGAGATCCATCATCTGGCCCATTGTCTTTGTCTTTCCCCTTTTCAGTTTGCAGGTCCTCTGCAATGCTTTTGGGCAACACAGCTATGATGTTGGGAAACACACCAGCCTCCACTGAAGTCTTCTTCCTCACTCTGAGGATATCGCAAGTCATGGCAGAACATATTCACAAACTAGATAATACTCCCAAATTCATTCTAATTATAATGAATTAAAAAAGTTAAAGTAAAAAATAAAACTTACAGATTATTTTTGAAGTCCAACAATAGAAGGACCCCTGCAAAATTACTACTTGGATCCTTTTTCAGAAGACAATAGTCCAGACCCTCGTCCTGTGTGTTCATAAGAGAGGATATCAATTATCGGACTCAGTCTGACCGAAAGATCATACAACGAATCAATGAATGTAATATTAGCTTTAAACTAATATTATATTATATGAATTATACTGTATGGCTATAAGGTCCTTAACTGAAGAGACTAATTTATGGTAAGTTATGCAGATTTACAAACAATAACAAATCTACAGACAGTCATCATGCAACTCTGATACAAACTATACAGCAGCAGCATAGAAAAAAAGAAGAAAAAAAAAAATCATATGAACACTGAAAGACAGATACTGACCAGATATGTGGAAAAGCCATTATTGCTTGCACGATCTAGGCTGAAACCAATCTGCAAAATAATATATGACAAAGATATTTCATAAAGAAACCCTGCATGTGACAGGCGATTTCTATTTACTTATAAGGTGAGATTAAAAAGTTCCATTAATAATGTACAAGACATTTTCATATTGTATTATTTTATCATATTATTAAAGTGCATTGTATGAATCTGAAAGCCAATAATTTGACAGACAGACAGAAAGAGAGAGAGAAAGAGAGAAAGAGAGAGAGACAAACACGCAGACTCATGCAAATGTTGATTGATTGTTCTACTTTTTTTTTTTTTTTTATTTATATGTACATTTGTTTTGATTATTTTGCTTTGGCAATACTTTGTAACAATTGTCATGCCAATAAAGCACACTTTGAAACAGAGAGAGAGAGAGAGAGAGAGAGAGTCTGACCGTGGAGCTGTCAATGTCAATGTCCGTCTTCCCTTCAGGGAATCGGAGGCTGTTCATGCTTATACTCATGTAACCATCTTTATAAAAGCCGAATGTATTCAGATGGACCCGCTGACGGATGTCGTCCTAAGAGAGAACAAATGTGTTTAGTGGCGCATGAGCATTTAGCTTCTGAGATCCGTGTGAATTACCTGTTTAATGGTACTTGCTTTGTCACAACAAAACGATTATGACTGATAAATCTAATCTGTTGGCATTAAACAACAATAAAGACAATACAGTGACTATACGAATATCATCAAAAAAAAACATTTTAAGCACAGCACACACATACCTTAAGTATAAGATGATGGAGTCGACATTGACTTTCTATGATAAGAGCCGTAATAATCACATTAATAACTGTAAACATACATCTCTTCCCAGACGCCATTTTTAAAACCGCTTCAAAAATAAGAGCAGGTCAATCGTACTATTATTTCCGGTTCACATGTTTGATGAACGACGCCCTCTAACGGACAGAAAAGAGAGTTGTGATATAATACCCACCCATAGACATAAAATACATGTATGTATTTTGTATGTCTATGATAATACCAGTCAACCTGCCTGTAAAAAACGTTCTTTTTAACGCCAATCAAAATGTTATTCCAAACATACACCAGCAACTGATTTCGAATTAGTTTTCTTAATTGTTTAGCAATAACGGACTTTTCTGATAGATAAATGAAAACTACGTTTTGTATGTTAATCTGAATATGTATGATGATTAATATGTGTTTGTATTAGGATAAATAGTATTTAAGTCTCTACAATAATGTGATTTGCCGTTCTACACACTGAAGTATGGTGTTATTTTTCTTTTTGTGCATCCAATTGTTTTTCCCTCATTTTCTCCCTTGTTGTTTTGGAGTCTTAAGTTTGTCAAGTTTTGCTTGCAATATTATTTTTTCTGTGTTGATATTAGTAAGCACGTCATAGATAGATAGATAGATAGATAGATAGGTGGTTCCCTGTAGGCTGAGTGGGCGTGGTCAATCTTGATTGGTGAACGTAAGACACGATTCTATTGGTCAGTTTCCACTGGAATGAGAATGAGGTCTCTGCGGAACAAAAGTGGGCGTTCCTGTATTTGTGGGTGTTTTCAAACTGGTGGGTGTTTATATATCATGCAATGAAAATATTCCCCTTCACCCGACCCCACCCCTAAACTCTACCCACACTCTGACGCGGGCAAATCAGGTAACGCTCTCAAAAACGCCCCTCTGTTTATGGCCTCGCCCGCTGATCATTAGTGTCCTGCAGAGACCTGTACTTGACTGGAATGCCAGGGCTTGTTCTTCTGACTGTGCGTTGTGAAGTGGCGAACAGAAGAGAGGAGAATTAATATCATTTAGGTATGTTTGCAGATATCTAATCATGAATTTTAGCTCAGGTTTGACAAAACATTCATGTGGCGTGAATGAATTTCGCAATTGTCGTAAAATGACTGAATTCTGCCGTAAAGCGCTCCATGACAACATGCTGGTGTCCCAATGAAGTCTGTTTTACAGTCAGTCATTACTGTCAATATATGTGCTGACGGTAGTGAGAGTGTCACTTAAGGTGCTTACATTTTTAGGCACCTCTTACACGATAGCATATTTTCTTTAACGTAGATCTCGAAAAGATGCAGGGCGTTGCATGAGAAATGTCACGTAGATGGTGGATGACTGAAAACTGTCATTTGACCTGCCTTCACATCCGTGGGCTTTACAACAAACTCACCCATGCCTTTTGATCTCATTATAAAAAAGTTCCAGTATTGAATAGTATTTTTATCTGAAGCCGATTGATAAAAATAATAATAATAATAATAAAAAAAAAAACATAAAAAACATTATTGCACTTATTTGCCTCTCTAATGCCAGTGTCAAGATGAGCATCCACACTCTTCTGGTTCTGTACGGGAGTCAGACGGGAACAGCGCAGGACACAGCCGAGCGGATCGGCCGTCAGGCGCAGAGGAGGCGGATGAGAGTCAGAGTGGAAGCCCTGGACACTTACAATGTGGTCAGTACACGTTGCTTACACAGTCTGCAGTCATACACAGACATGCGAAGCTTTGCATGGTGTGGGGGTTATAAGTTAATTAATAATAGTATATATAATATAGTTAATATATAGTTAAATAGTTCATATGATCTCCTTGCTTTATGTTATTATATGTCTCCTCATTAGGCCAACCTGATCTCAGAATCTCTGGTAGTGTTTGTCTGCGCCACCACAGGACAGGGGGACCCTCCAGACAATATGAAGGTCAGTCTACAAACAACAGAATTTCGCTTATAAACTATATTTCACGCATTACATATATGTAAATGTTAAATATTTTTATATTTGCTTCATATAGAAATTCTGGAGATTCCTGTTCAGGAAGTCGTTGCCTGCTGATTCTCTTTGTCGGCTTGACTGTGCTGTGCTTGGCCTCGGAGACTCCTCATATCCGAAGTAAGATGACAGATGTTCTGCTTACAAAGCCTTCATTATGCTTTGATATGTTGATATGATATGTTATGTAAGTGTAAATTCTTTAGAACTGAGGACATAAATGTTTACAGGCTGCACAATATGATTGATACAACAAGACCTTTTCGGTCAACTTTCCAGGTTCAACTTTGTTGCGAAGAAGCTCTATAAGCGTTTGCTTCAGCTCGGTGCAAATATGCTTCTGCCTGTTGGACTGGCTGATGATCAACATGATCTGGGGTGAGCAGAGGTTTCTCATACATACTGACCAAATATCTCTGTTATTCTTCTGTTGTAATACCAAATTTTATGTTATAGGGCAAACCACATTCAATAATCTTAGGGTCCCTTAATTAAAGGGTTAGTTCTCTCAAAAATGAAAATTCTGTCATTAATTACTCACCCTCATGTCGTTCCACACCCGCAAGACTTTCGTTAATCTTCGGAACGCAAATTAAGATATTTTTCATAAAATCTAATGGCTCAGTGAGGCCTCCATTGCCAGCAAGACAATTAACACTTTCAATGCCCAGAAAGCTACTAAAGACATATTTAAAACAGTTCATGTGACTACAGTGGTTCAACCTTAATGTTATGAAGCGATGAGAATACTTTTTGTGCACCAAAAAAAAAAAAAAAATAACAACTTTATTCAACAATATCTAGTGATGGGTGATTTCAAAACACTGCTTCATGAAGCTTTGAAGCTTTACAAATCTTTTGTTTCGAAGTCAGTGGTTCGGAGCGCGCATTAAACTGCCAAAGTCACGCCCCCCAGTGGTGAGCCACTGAAATTTCGAAACACTTACGACATAACGAAGCCTTGTTTACTGAAATCACGTGACTTTCGCAGTTTGATACACGCTCCGAACCACTGATTCGAAACAAAAGACTCGTAAAGCTTAGAAGCAGTGTTTTTGAAATCTCCCATCACTAGATATTGTTGAATAAAGTCATTATATAAGTTCGCATTCTGTACAGCTGATATTTCTTTTATTGCTCCTCAGGTCGGATGGTGTGATTGACCCCTGGTTGCTTTCGTTCTGGCAGAAAACCCTGTCTGTCTACCCTCCTCCAGCTGGCCTCGCTCCAATCCGTGAAGAAGAAAAGTATGAATGGCACATAATCTAACACCTATAGCTTCAAAACACTTAGATTACTTAAATGAAGTATATAACAATTAATATAAAATGTCTGAAAATCTTTTCAGACTTCCACCCCGATACGTTTTCCACTTCCTAGATGAAGTTCCAGATAAGCAAACTGAGCATCTCCAGACACCTGATAATAAGGCTCCTCCTACCTCGCTGCAGCCTTTTCCAGCTCGAGTCGTGTTCAATCAGAGAGTAACTCATCCCTCACACTTCCAGGATGTCAGGCATATTGAGTTTGACATCACAGGCTCCAACATCCAGTGAGCAGTATGAACCATTTAAAATAACATATAGAGATGACATCACAAAATGGTATTAAAAGATTGTGTCCATCTTTGACAGGTACAACCCAGGGGACGTTGTAATGATGAGACCTTGTAATGCAGCAGAGGATGTGGAGCAGTTCTGCCAACTATTGAAACTTGACCCTAAGTGCTACTTCACACTAACTCCCACTGACAGCAGCACAGGTAAGGTTTAAGATGTTAAGTATTACTTAACCCGCATTTTAAACATCTTCTTTTGTGTCCCACATAAGAAAGAAAGACATACCTTTTAAAGTCTGAAAACGTCTGTGTTTTTCTCCTTTCTGTAGCAGCAGTTCCTGCACGTCTTCCTCAGCCCTGCTCCGTTCGCTTTCTAGTGGAACAGTTCCTGGACATTTCTGCTGTTCCACGTCGTTCCTTCTTCGAGCTGTTGGCCACTTTTGCCACTAATGAGCTGGAGCGTGAAAAACTTTTGGAGTTTAGCTCTGCTCAGGGTCAGGATGCTCTTCACTCCTACTGCAACCGACCCCGCCGAACAGCCCTGGAGGTCAGAGGTCACATTGACTGTTAATGTGATATAATACTAGTACAAGTGATATTTGAACAGGTTTTGTGATCTCTTTAACCTTTATACTCTTGTTGATCAGGTACTAACAGACTTCCCACACTCCACATCCGAGTTAAGCTTTGACTACTTGTTGGATCTTTTTCCAGAAATTCAGCCTCGCTCCTTCTCTATTGCCTCTTCTCTCTTGGTAAATCATTTTTAATGTATTTATTTATATAAATATTTTTTTTTCTTGAAAGATTTGAAAGAAACATTAAAAACATTTTGTAATATTATAAAAGATTTCTATTTCAAATAAATGTTGAACTTTCTATTCATCAAAGAATCCTCAAAACATGTATCATGGTTTCCACAAAAATATTAAGCAGCACAACTGTTTGATAATAATAATAATAATAATAAGAAATGTTTCTTGAGCACCAAATCAGCAGCAGGTTTTGAATGGTATTATACATGTATAGTATTTATATAAATATTTGTGTCTGATTCCACAGCAACACCCTGACCGAATCCAGATCTTGCTTGCTGTGGTGAAATATAAAACCTTGCTTTTTAAGCCACGCAAAGGCCTCTGTTCTTCCTGGCTGGCATCTCTGGACCCCTCGAAAGGTTGGTCTGATCGACCTGAAAGAATTAAGAAGTCAAAAACAGCCAATAATGCAGTCAGACAAATAAAAAAATTGTATGAATCTGTATGAATCGATAGTTTAGAAATTCTGTCTTTATTGGTGTTCAAAATACTGTTTAGGAGATGTTTACGTACCGCTGTGGGTGAAGAAGGGGAGTTTGAGTTTCCCTCATGACCCAGACACCCCTGTGATAATGGTGGGTCCAGGAACTGGTGTGGCTCCCTTCAGATCTGCCATACAAGAGAGGGCTGCTCAGGGGAAGATGGGTGAGTTTGTTGGATTTGGTTGTTATTCAGAAGAGAAAAAGATGAAAAGTGATGGTCAAACATGTATTTTGCGAATAAAGTTTATTGTGAGGTACACTTCCTCCTCATAAGGCCTGATATATTCTGATTTATTTGTGCAGAATTGGGCTAAGGGTAAGAATCAAGAAATGGGGGGGCCTAATTTTTCTAATTATATCTTTGTAATATGTGCACTTAATGGCTAACACTCATAATTTGATAAGTAGTGACCGAATGTGTGCCATGACGCATATTGCTGTTGGTGAGTCTCAGAGTGTTTAGTCATAATACAATCTAACTTAAGCCTCATCTCCTGTTTCAGCTAATGTGCTATTTTTTGGCTGTCGCTCTGAATCAAAAGACTTCTACTGTCGATCAGAATGGGAGGAGAAGGTGCAGGCGGGCCACATGATCCTTGTCACAGCCTTCTCCAGAGATCAGGTCAGATGAGTATTATTTAGCTCTTACCATAACTGTACTGTGCAGGTGTGTCTAATAAGAGAAGGGAGGAACCAGGAACACTTAAGGTGTGTTTGACTTCGTGCGGCTCTGCACAAGACCTGATCAACGTCTGACTTGAAGCAGTGCATGCCGGTTAGAAATTGTGTCTGATTTGAGACCGCGCCAAAGCCAGGTCACTGTGTGACGTTATGGCATCAACATACCACGAGTGCTTTGAGAGCAGACGGCCGACTCAGCCTGCGAGCTTTTCCAGAGAAGCTGCACAAGCTCTGATGACGACACAGCTGTTCTACGATTGGTCGGTTCACTGATTACAATGACGTGTTTTGTATTTTATTCTGACACCTTCAGTATACGTTGGAAAGTTTATAATTTCGTTGTATGTATTTTACAATGACAATAAAAGAAGAATTATGAATTAGAATTATGAATTTCTGCTAATGCTCACAAATTCATGTTTTTATAACAGTGAAAACTCTTTTCATGTAACCATAATGTTATATTTTGTCATGTTTATCAAAATAACACTGATAAAAATACATAGACTCACTTTGTTGGTATGCAAATAGTATAGACTTATGATACTTGTACAGATGGCGCTGTATTAAGCAGTACATGAAAAGTATTTTTGTTGCTTCATGAAAACATTTGTGTATTTGACAAATATTGCATCTAATCCACTTCGTCTGTGATAAAGTACGCAAACACTGCGCAAGCGTCGCTACGGGAAGCAGAAAGTGTTTAACTTGATGGCTCCGTTTTTAATTCTGTCTCTGACTGCAAGCGTCAGCTCTCGCCGATTGGTCGCCGAACACACCTATTGTCTTTTGTCATACGGTAGTATGCAGGTTATCTGGTCATGTGACTATTGAAATCAAATGTGTTACATACTGAATGTTTTTACTTTAACAGAAGGCACGTCAATCTTTTTTAATGTATATGTTGTAATTAATAACATGTGTAACTGAAACATTATAATTACAGTGTTCATTTGATTATTTTTGCAATAATTGTTGCTGGAAATATTTCCTTTTATAGGCTGTGGGATATAATTAGGTAAATTTGAATATGGTTAATTTACAGGAGGATAAAATCTACGTTCAGCATCGTGTGAAGGAACAAAGCAAACTTTTATGGGATCTGATAGCAAAGAAGAAAGCGTTCTTTTACATAGCGGGGTAAGTCTGTTTTTAACATCAAATTAAGGCATTCAACAAAATAGCTAATTTTACTGAAATGTTTACATTTTTATGGAATGTATATGTGTGGTTGGTTATAGAGCAATATTACAGCATATATGAGGAGCAGGACAGAAATTAGCTAACTTTTCCCTTTTTCATAATTCCAGAAATGCCAAGCAGATGCCCACAAGTGTATGTGACGCGCTGAAAGAAGTATTCCAGAAAGAGGGTGGCATGTCTGAAGACCAGGCACAAGAGATGCTGGATGACATGGAGAAAACTGGACGCTTTCAAAGTGAAACCTGGTCCTGATCTCTCCATTAAATCCATTGCCTTAATAAACAAAACATAACCTCAAGTGTGAAAGTGAGCTGAACTGAGATTAAATGGTGTTATATAGTGCTTTGATTCCGCCAACTTTGAAAGGAGAGGGTCAAACCTCAGTTGTGGTCAGACAACTTTCTTCTCCCAACAAGTTTTCCCACTGTCTTTGACAATGTTACAGGGACCTATAAGCATAACTGAAGTTGATACAAATACACACACTACCAGACCATGAATTTGATCTGTTAGAGGTAATATATGTTGTTACTTCTTTAATATTTATTGTATTAATTTGACTAATTGAAGTACAAAGTAATAAAGAAACCAAATCAATAATGACCGAAATATAAGAACTGATTCTTTGTGTAATTTTTCATTGAAGAGTCAAAATGACTTGTTCATGTGGACACAGTGTGGACCAGTCAAAAATGAGTATGGATGTGCTCATTTAGAAAAAAACGTAACGCAGAACTCTTACTGGTATATTTTTACATTAGTGATTCTCAACTGGGGGTCTCTGCAAACTTCCAAGGTGGCCAAAGGATGAATTATATTTATACATTATTAATATAACAAACTATAAATTACATACTAAAAATACATAATCAAGATAATAACTGATATCATATTTCTTTTTATTCCCTAATTAGGGGCCAAGCACCAAATGTACTGTAGCTTTGTAATTGTTAGGTTTTAATTGTTTTTACTGAAGAACATAAAATACATAATATAACCTCTGGAATGAACTGTGGTTAATTCAATATATTAAATTTACCAACTACATTAATTAAATATATCAATAACTTTATAACAATTACAGCAGATAGACCAGAATATCTTTGCAGTGATGGGGGAAGGTAAATATTGTGTCTGAGTCAAAAAGGTTGAGACCACTGTTATAAACAGTTTCATACAAGGACTGCTCCAAAATATTAATTTATTCAAGGCAAAATACAACATGGTTCAGTTGAGAGTTTTCTGTCAACAGCTGTAAATTCACACATATTAAAATGGAACATTCAAATTCTCAAATAAGTTATTAAAAGGTTTTACACACATCGTTCAGTGCCACAGACGTGCTAAACTCTGATTAAATAGTCTTAAAGGGATAGATCACCCCAAAATGAAAATTCTGTCCGTATGACTGTCTAACACAAATGACAACATTTTGAAGAATGTTGGTAACCAGACCAATGACCTTCCATTGTATGGACAAAAAAAAAAAAAAAAAACACTATCATAAATATATTTTATATTCATCAGAGGAAAGTTCTGAATGACATGAGGGTGACAAAATGATGACAATTTTCATTTTAGGCTGAACTATCCCTTCTTTCGTCTTTAGCGCACCCACAGCTAAAAATGAAGCAGTGTGTGAGGTTTACATTTTTTCTTGATTGTTCCTATCTTCCACATATTTTTCCAACCTTGCTGAGTCAGACAGAAGACTTCAAACCGAGGATGAACTGGAGTGTGAAGCTGTTTGGATCTCTGAAAAGCTACCATTCGCCACTTTTACATTCACATTCATGACAGCTATGAGCCCTAGCTGCCATATTACAAACTCTTGAGGTAAAATCCCAAGCTCCCAATATCACCTTCAAGTCTTGTGCCTTTTTAAAAAAACGGCGATCACACTGACAGTAACACGCAGCTTCTTGTGTAGCTAACATTGATCCTAATTTCCTTTGACATCATTGGCTTCAGAACAAAAACACAAAAACATGCTCCTGCAATGCTTGCAGCTATCTGAGCGCTAGAGTGTGAACCTGATAGATCTCCTCAGGGAAGTTCTGCTGCTGCTCCTCACAGATGATGTTGAGTCCAGCCTTGGATACCAGGTGACGTAGTAGATTCAGGTTCCGACACACACTGCTGTCTACATCATCAGGTATTACACCCTCATACGCAACATTATCCTTCACCACAATCAGGCCATCTGGACGCAGACCGCTCCGGCAACGCCTCAGGAATTCCACCAGGTGGTCGTCGGTCAAATGACCTAGAGATACATGGAGCGACTGGGGTTTATTGTGTTTGCAAAACATATTACATCTGGTCAGTTAAACTGTTTCCATTTTATAAAACTGTTCTTATGATAGATGGTGTAGCAAAATAAATCCATTCTATTGGCTTACCAATCACCCACTGAATCCATATGACATCATAACGTTCTGGCTGGGGTTGAAAATCTTGCAGGCCACAGCAGAAGTAGTTCTCCACCCGCTTGCCTTCCTCACCCAGGTATGTACGAGCTTTATCCAGGAACTCCTGCGTCACATCCACTAGGTCCACTGTACGAAAGAGCGGCAGGAGCAGCCGCTTGGTGATACGGCCAATTCCAGCTCCACAGTCCAGAGCACAGCCTGTCCCGGTCTTACCCTGGCCTTCCTGAGAGTAAAATAGGAAACCAGACGATTTCTCATGTACTTTCATTTAAGGTTTGGTGGAAACTGGGGGCAAGATTACCATCTTACTCAATTTTCAAGATATTTCATTCAAATAATCACTATAAGACCTAGCAGTGAACTAGAATTTGGAATAGTAGAATATCAAAAGATTTACATTACCGTTCACAAGTTCCTTACGCTCACCAAGGCTGCATTTATTTGATCAACAATACAGCCTAAACAGTATTATTGTGAAATATTAAAATTAAAAATAACATTTCTATTTTAATATATTTTAAAATGTAATTACTTCCTGCGATGGAAAAGCTGAATTTTCAGCCGTCATTAGAAATTCAGTCTTCATTGTCACATGATCCTTCAGTGATCATTCTAATATGCTCAAGAAACATTTCTTCATATTATCAATGTTTAAAACACTTGTGCCCTCTTACTGACCCTAAACTTCTGAATGGTAGTGTATTATAATGTAGAATTACTCACCCCAAGGAATTTTTGAAGAAACTTTTTGGAGCCATTAATGTCAATGTTGGAAATGCTGCCATAACCTCCCAGCATTCCATCCACAGTGGGCGGGACTTCCTTCCAGTAGTGTTCTGCCTTCGAGTAAAAGGTTGTCTGGTCTTCTATCAAGCAGTCTTCCATCTTTGAGCAACTCCTGACAACAGAGATCAAAAGAAATTAGTTTTACCACATATCTGAGTGATTAAGTCAGAGTTCATCTTCACCATTTATAATGAACTTTTATCTTATTTGCATTTTCATAAACATACAAATTCAATTGTAAGTATACAATTAAAAGTATATTTAATTATATTTCATGTTTCTATATTCGTTATTTTATATTTAAATCAATTTCACAGCAATTGTAGTTTACGTGTAAAAGCATATGCTGCATTAAAGGGATAGTTCACCCAAAAAAAAATTTTGTTATCATTTACTTACCCTCAAGTAGTTCCAACCCTGTATAAATTTCTTTGTTCTGCTGTACACTAAGGAAGATATTTGGAAGAATGTTTGTAACCACACAGATCTCACCCCTCATTGACTACCATAGTAGGAAAAAAATACATGGTAGTCAATGGGGGGCGAGATCTGCGTGGTTACAAACATTCTTCCAAATATCTTCCTTCGTGTACAGCAGAACAAAAACATTCATACTGGTTTGGAACAACTTGAGGGTGAGTAAATGATGACAAAATGTTCATTTTTGGGTGAACTATCCCTTTAAACAGTATGCAAATGCAACTTTTCATTGTATATATGCTGCTTCAGATGAAGCTTCTGTGTATTGTAAAAATGCTTTAGTATCTAAATGCATAAATGAATCAGCTGCAAACTCCATTCTTATAAAACTGTTATACCCCATTGCAATTAGTCAAGTTTTTTGTTTAGTGCTTTTCACAACTCAGAAAATGTTATTGATGCCCCAGTGAGAAAGGTGAATGTGGCAAGGAAAAAAACCTTCTCATATGGCAAGGCACACTTTACAATAAATACACAAATGCCAAATATTATTCATAGTATGTAAAACTAGTCATGTGTTCACTGTCAGTAAGACAAAGTTTTAGTTGTATACTGAAATGATACATTATAATTTCAATGGAATGGTAAAGAGCCAATCCTTTAGCTTGTAATGAGACCTAACAAGCTGAAGTTGTCAGATTCAGACACCTGGGTCCAAATGTATCTCTGCTGTTTGAGCTCAGCTGTCAGGAAGCATCACTTCACAGTAGACTGACAGATAAATGACTGGTAAAATAAGATATTACAACATTTAATCTCCTAACGAAAATGGAAGCATGAATAAATACACATACAGAGGACATACCAATACCCATACCCACGAAACATTTTTAGTCCACTGCATAGACTAAAAATAGGCATATTTACTAAGTAATAAATGGTAATTGAAGAAAGAGCAGTCTGTGTTACTGTTATAGTCTCATTACTTACTGGGTTTAACGTTACTTGGACAAAAAAAGAGCATACATGTGGCCTTGCTAATGTGCTGTCGTTAAACGTGTCTTATCCTTTTGCTATATTTAGGGGTGACAAAAAGTTACACGTGTTGACACACGACCAGCTCTAAATCACACGCTTCCACTGAGTCTCTCTAGCCTGTTTCTGTCTTAACAGAAATTCAGACAGTGAACACTGACGTACCTTTGCTTTCGTGCCCTCGCTGACTGTCGTTTCTTACAATCGGTCATATCACGACTTAACAATTGTAGCAGAACTGCCCCATGAAGGCTTTCCTAGCTCCCCTTGCTTCTCAAAACAGAAATGCCGAACACCGCACGTCATTTCCTTATTTGACTGTCGTGTTTCCCCTCAGCGAATTGTTTTTCATTTGTCTCCATCTTGTGGCTGCATTTAAACCTGCGTACGTGGCTAAGAAACTAATTTCTTAAAGTAGCCTAAATGTGTTTAATTTTTATTCAAAAGCTCTTAAATTGTCCAAAATGTAATGGTGTTTTACGCAATGGTGTTTTTACACAAGGTTAAGGCTGCATAGTGCAGTAGTTCTCACCCTTTTTGACTCAAAGGCCATTCCCCTATATAAGGTAAGATATTTCCTCCAGCATTTCTGCTATAGTTATGATACAGCGGCTTGTTTTAAATCTTTTTTTTTATAATTGTATCATTTTAATTGTATTGACAGTAATATTAATACTGACAGTTAATAATATATTAATTTGAATAAGTTTGCTGAGACCCTCTGGCATATGAGGCATAAATGCAGAAATGGCCTTCTGAGGCGAAGTGATGCGTTTGTGTAAGAAAAATATTCATAATTAACAAGTTATAAAGTAAAATATCTAGCTTCCGCCAGACCGCCTTCTGTATGCAACTAAAAATGAAAGGGTTAATGAAAATATAAGATTATTTTATCATTTACAGACACCTAAAGCATTATCATTTTAAGAAAAAAAGTGCTTTAAGTAGTAGGCTATTATAGACACTAAAAGGATAACTTTCTTATAGCTTTTTTTAAGCATGTTTGCACTAGAGCAATAGGAGTTAGTTTTTACTTTTCCTAGTAGGGTTGGTCTTTAGGTATTTTATTTTCACAATTCATCACATTTTCATCTTCATATTGTCTATTTATATGGGTTTACTCTTATAAACATCCTTTCACACTCATTTCCCAGAGATCCCCAGTCTTTTAAATAAATGTTTATCTGAACGGTAGTAAAAATAGTTCATCCTAACAAGCTTGTATTTATTTTGTATTCCATCCAGCCGCTTGTTTTCCACTGTTGCCGTTTCTTTCTTCTCATCCTGTCTCTTATTTTCACTCCCCTTATTACATGACAGCATGCTTTCTGTCTCGACTACTTATGCTCATCTCTCCTGCCCCACAAGCCCAACGTTTCACTGCTCTCCTCACACTCCCCTGGGCAACTCCTCTCTTCCTCTTTCTCCCTCCCGGCTCTGTCTGCTCATCCTCTTTCTGTCTTTCGTTCTCAGCCGAGCTGGCAGGGTATACATATGATGACTCAGTACACTGCCTGTCTGCATCGGACAGCCTGAAGTCAGTCGATATTTAATCTGATCTGCTCTCTTTCACCCTATCTTCTTCTGTCTACTCCCTCTCTGGCTCCTGACACCTTTTACATTCTCATTAGAATTACAAAGAGGCTGGAGAAATGGAGCGGAAATCAACACTTTTGAAATGTCCTGAGTCAGCAGAGCTGGCCGGCTCTCCTCCTTACCTGTCTCCGCCTGTGGGTCCTCTCTCTCTCTGTGTGTGTGTGCCCTCTTCACGTTTCTCTTCACTCTTTTAGATTAATCTCTTTTCCACTGCTAAATATGTTTGACAGTATAGTCACCTAGTTTTGACTCATTCTAGACTCATAATTTCTTATCAAAGGTCACATTTTGAAGAGAGTTTAAATATTAATAATCGTCTTTCAAAATCAACTTGATAAGATAAAAACAAATGTTAAAAAAAAAAAATATATATATATATGTGTGTGTGTGTGTGTGTGTGTATGTGTTATTTTAGTATTAAATATAGTGTTTGTTGATATTTAAATTAACCTTTATTTAAATATATTCAGTTTTCATTTAAATTTTAGTTTAAGTTTTAGTAAAGTTGTTGTTATTTATTATTTCTATTAATTTCTGTATTTATTTTTGCAATGAATTAATTTCTATTATTTCTGTATTGTTCTTTATTGTTATTTTCATTTGTAATAAAATAACTTATTTATTTTAATTGTTTGCCAGGGCAAAACCTAAACATTTTGCATCTAATATTTTTTATTTTATTTTACTTCAGCTCATTTGAATTAATGAATATGATTTTTTAAACAGATTTTTAGATAGCTAGATACAGAGCTAGACACAAAAAAACATTTTCTTTTTAGAATTATAAAGTCATACAGGTTTGAACTACATGAGGGTAAGTAAATGTTGACAGCATTTTCATTTCAGGATGAACTATCTTCACAGAGTGTAACAGATAATGTATATCAATATAACATACAGATTATTATATGCACATCTCATAATTTTCTCTGAAATCAGGTCAGTCAGCTGGAATAGCAGCTATTTGAAGCTGTCTTGTAACTAAATTACACTGCTACACACTGGCTATGGCTATCAGTTACACAACAATGACAACAGTACTAGAATCTAGTCAATAACAGTGCTAATAATAGAAGTTGATTAAAATTTCAATGTAAGTAGTTTTTAGAAAAGAAAGTGTGGAGTGATTTCCAGCTGTTGCTGAGGTGCGTGGTTGAAGTGAAAGGTGTGGATATGTGTCTTGCATAGGGTGGAGGTCACAAAGTAGTTCTTAACTCGTTCTATTCACATGTAGACCTCCAGTCACCCTGACTCAGGCACAAGGACACATGCATCAATCTATAAATATACTGTGCTTACTTACACATAGAGTGAAGTGAACTCACCCTCATGCTTTCATTAAGGCATTCAGTTAATGCAAAAAACCCTGGAAGAAAAAAATGGACAATATCACTTACGAACATGTTTGCACATACACTGCAACCAAACACAGTATCTAATTAATTGCACTCAAAGTGAGTGTTAAACTCACTGCTACTGTTTGAACATTGTAAAATGACATGATACAGCTTGTGCTACTAGCAGATGAACCAAACAATGTCTCCTGCAGAAGTTTCCTTAAAGTCTGCTTAGGTCATTTATGAATACAAAAGTGACACAAAATAATAGAACGTTCTCAAGTTATTACAATAATAAGTATTTGAATGTACAGATTTCTTTGATTAACTGTAAGAAAAACATTCCCCTGAATAAGTGTTCAAAAACATGTGCATTAATTCATGTAGCCACGTGATGGCACTGTTGTACTGTATGCAAGCTCAGTGGGACAGCTTGAGGTTAAAATCATTCCTTCATTCACTCAGTCAGTCAATCTATAGTTCTCTCAGGCAAACACTAACAATAAACACAATGCCCCATAGTGGTCAGAGCTCAAATCACAGTGGGTGAATTTCGGATATATGTTGTCCTATTTCCCCTACTACCCTGAAATTAAATGTTTTATTGAAGACAATACCATAAAATGTACGAAAAGGTAATTGTTAAATGTTAACACTTAATTTAAAGTAGATATTCTATAGGTACCCTTGGAATTGTGTTAAAGATATTGGAATTATGACTGATTATTCTACTGATAAGTTTCTGTTACTCCACAGTTCTTATGTTAGATAACCATGAGGACTCCTCATGCTAAACCTGACAGTTAAAATAGCTATCTATATAACGTTATAATGCACAGCTGTATAGCTTAAAATAGAAATCTATATAATGTTACAATGCACAGCTGTATAGCTTAAAGCCATTTTATTCAGCAGATGGCTATTTTTATATAATTATATATTTTGTATGTAAGCAATAAGGTACGAGAAGCTGTGCTGTATCGTGAATTAGTCACGGCTGAAGGGCGTTGTTGCCTGCAACTCCTTCAGCCGTGACTTATTCACGATACAGCACCAGCCTCAAGTATCTTATTGCTTTTATAAAACGGTTACCACACAATACAAATATTAAAGCCAAAAATATGTATCAATGCAACTTTCATGAAGTAAACTTTCACTAAAAGCCTTCCTTCCGCCGGAAAAAATAGTACCTGACTGTGAACAGCAACAGAAGTTACATTATTACGCCATTAGATGGCAGGCAAAGACTGTCTTTATGAGTGTGTCAGTCAGTAGCGAAGACTTTTACATTGAAAAGACTGAATTGTTGTGAACACTGAACAAGACGCAACTGACAAATGCTTTGACTAGCGCTGTCAGTCGAGGGAAAACCCCTTAACTGTTAAAAGGACAGGATAATACATCGGACATTTAAACAGATTTTTTATTATGAACATAGGACTGACCTGAAGGAAAATGCTAAATCTGAATGCAAGTAATAAACTCGCTCACTCAGTCTTTTTCTCACAATATTCTTCTACATCATACAGTAAGCTTCAATGAACAATATCAATTGAGAACAAACAGTTTACGTTGCTAAGAGTGGTTGCTAAGGGTGTTGTGTAATGATACCGCTTCACCGTTGGGTGAAGCGGACATAGCCATGTTTTATCGTGAATAAAACACAGCTATTGACCAATCAGAATCAAGGACAGGAACTAACTGTTTTATAAATAAATATACAATGCATGCTAAAATACAATATCAAAGTTTTGCTATAATAATTAACTATAATGTGTATGTGTGCATAGTGCGTATGATAGCACAGATTTGCTAACATGATACAAGCTTGTGAGCTGATATGTATCAGTGTTTGTTGAATTTGTCTGTTTATGTACTTAATTGCAGATAAGTTTGATACAGACTGTTGCATTCCTGTGTGTTATTTGCTACACATTCATATGATTGTGCTTATTTGTAAGCAAATGTTTGTGTTTCTACACATAGAAAGGTCACAAGGAGGTTTTATGCCTTATTCAGGAGGAACCATATGGCCTGAATGTTTGTGTCAGAGCCAAAAGGCAAAAACAAACAACTAACAAATGTTAAAAATCACTAACAGTGTTTAAAAATGATTGGCGTTTACCTCAAAAATAAGTAAGAAGCAAATTTTAGCCAAACAAACATTACAAACGTCTTTGAAGGGTGCGTGTGTATGTGTGTATGTGACACATGACAGCTGTGTGGTTCTTTGATGTTTGGGATTACAGTTGTATTACATCATGGTAGTTTGGATGGGAGCACCTGTATTGTGATAGAAAAAAATAGTAAAATACACAGATGAAAAGAAGGGCTGGACTGAGGTATCTCCTGAAGAAGAAGAAAACAATAAGACAAGCTTGTTTTCAGACATACCCCTGAAGAGAGTAAAGTTATGCTAGTCTGTGTATGTATAGATGTGAATGTGTGTTTGTACCTTTACATGTGTTTGTACTGAATGTCCCTGTACGATTTCAGTATTATGTTTGTTTTAGAAGCAGTAAAGCTTACTTGGTATTATTTACACAGCTATCTGCAATACTTGATTCTGATTGGTCAATCTCGGCATATATTATATTTCTATATTATATTAAATATTTCTGAATAATGACTGCTTATCCACAAAATTGATGAATTCATGTCCCATTTAATGTTTATATAGTACATTACATTATATTTTATATTACATTACATTATATTATTAGAGCTGTTATATTTTACTAAAACTAAAGTGAATAAAATGTTTTTGCTAATTGAAATAAAGCTGAAAACATAAAAATATAAATAGATGAAAAACAAAATTAACTGACTAACTGAAATAAATAAGTTCAAGTTGAAGTACTAAAATTACTAAAACAAAAATAAAATAAAGCTATATAGAAATGATTTAAAAAAAATGATAAAAACGACAAATTATTAAAGTTTAAAATAAAATATAAAAATAAAAGCTAAATCAAAATCTTAACACTACAATAGTATATAAATAGTAGTTAACACTAATATTATATTATAAACATACATTTTTAATCATTATTTATAATTTTTTATATCATATAATTTGGAATCAAATCCCTTGGAATCAAACCCATATTAATAATTTATTATTATCAATATAATAATGTTTATAAATAAGATGTTTAAAATATGAGTATTGTTATTTTATTTATACTATCACAGTATATATATATATATATACTGTGATAGTAGGTGCATCACATAGGTGCATAGGTGCATCATTATAGTCCTTATAGTAAAATACAGCAATATATCAGCAGCAAACTTCAAGCAGTCAACACCAGGCTCTTAATCGAAGCCAGAGCTCTGCAGTGCGTCGAGCTGAATGCTTAATGACTGAATTACAATCAGGTTTGGGTGAGAGCGGGATTAGTTCTGTCTTTGAAGGTCCGAGGTCTGATGTGGTTTCTGGTTTCACAGTGCAGCAGTGCCTTGCATATTGAGAACAGAGGCTGTGCGAGTGTGTGTGTGTTGGAATGTTGCGTGTGTGTTTATGGAACAAAACAGGATAGAATGTTACACAACCCAGCTACACGCCTTTAAGTCCATGCTATGCTTGCCATGCTAACTTCCTTCTCTTTTTCTGCCTTTTCTCCTCTATGTCTCAGTTTTCCCCCATGTGAGCCTCTGACACCCCCATCACCGCCAACAACTCTCTCTCTCTCTCTCTCTCTCTCTGTATCTATATTTTCTGAGATCAGCCATGGCTGGGTAGATTGAAGTGGACAGCGGTGCAGAGCAAACGCTCACTACTGCTTCTCTTCCTAATCCCTGACCTAGAAACAGAAAGAGAGAGAATACTAAAAGGTTACTGAGAGGATAAAAGTGTCCTGTGTGGGTGGCTTTACTTAGCTGTGTTTTGGGGGACAAACCCTCTACAAGTGAGCTAAATCTGACAAAAGTTTCAGTTAGGGACATTTAAAATTTATAATTATAATCATAGTATTGAACTCACATGTGAAAGATGAATATAATGTTCTGAATATCATGAAAGAAGTGTATAAGACAATTCATCCATGAGTTACCAAACTAGTTAGTTGAACAGGAGCTCCACACCTGGTCTGGAGGAGAATTTATACTCCTATTCCACTGCGAGACGTCTGCCTGGCACATAGTTAAAAATGCATAAGCCATTTTCTTATTAATATTTCACACAAGTAAGCTCCCTATCACCAGTGCAGCTGTAACCATGCAAGCAGTACTAAGAGAAGGGGAGAGCGGGAGAGAGATAATGTGAGAGAGACTAAAAGAGTAGAAAAGAGAGTGGTAAATTAAAAAAAGGGGGGGATGGACTCCTGTTTTCCAGTGTGACCAGACTATTGTTATTAAACCAGTTCTATGTAGAATCAAGTGAAACAAGCTAGACTAGGTATACGTAAACATTTGAGCTTTAAATCACCAAAAATATTCTTAATGAAACTGTTTCTTTAACATAAATTTTTGAATTATGCTTCTCACTTGGAACAATATGTGTACATATCAAGTAAACTAAACTCTTTTGACAGTACAGCAGAACGTTTTTTTTTTTTTTTCTTTTCATAACCATGTATATTTTCTCTTTGCATTGTAGTGAATCAATTTAGTTGACCACGTAAGAATAGTGTAGAGTAGCACCATCTAGTGGTAGTATGGCCAAACTGTATTTAGAAAGAATAAAAGACATCGACCTAAATTTAAAAAAATACATAATTTTATGTTTGTGGTTGGTAAGATTATTTTAAGGTTCTTTTGCTCACCAAGGCTGCATTTATTTGATAAAAAATACAGTAAAAACTGCAATAATTGTAATTTATTCCAGTGATGGCAAAACAGCCATTACTCCAGTCTTCAGTGTCACATGATCCTTCAGAAAGCATTCTAATAGGCCGATTTGGTGTTTAAGTAACATCAGAAAACACCAAACTTTTGAATGGAAGTGTATATATCCACACATTTAGCAAACTTGTGTATACTGTATATCCACACATCAAGTAAACTTATGTACATATGAAGCAGCATAATCAAAGCATAATTAAAATGTTAAAGGGTTAGTTCACCCAAAAATGAAAATAATGTAATTTATTACTCACCCTCATGTCATTCTACATCTGTAAGTCCTTCGTTCATCTTTGGAACACAAATTAAAATATTTTTGATGAAATCCAATGGCTCAGTGGAACTCTATTCTCAGCAAAGTTAATTTAGACTTTCAATGCCCAGAAAGTTACTAAAAATATATTTAAAACAGTTCATGTGACTACAGTGGTTCTACCTTAATATTATAAAGCGACGATAATACTTTTTGTGTGCCAAAAAAACTAAATAACAACCTTTCAACAATATCTAGTGATGGTCGCTAATTATTGTTGAAAAGTCGTTATTTTGTTTTTGTCTCGTCGCTTTATAATATTAAGATAGAACCATTGTCACATGAACTGTTTTAAATATGTTTTTAGTAGCTTTCTGGGCACTGAAAGTGTAAATCAACTTGCTAGGAATGGAGGCCTCACTGAGCCATCGGATTTCATCAAAAATATCTTAATTTGTGTTCCGAAGATGAACAAAGGTCTTACGGATGTAGAACGACATGAGGGTGAGTAATAAATTACATAATTTTCATTTTTGGGTGAAGTAACCCTTTAAAGTACACTTCATCCAAGGACAGTTTTTATTTTTATAAAATATATAATTTTATTTTTAACCACATTACCTGCCATTTCATCTCTATCATTCTGCATTTCTTCAAAAAACTGTATTATGTCCCATAATTTTAGTGATACAAGCTAAACAAACAACTATATTGTGAGCCAGTGTCTGAACGACCCTTTATTCTTATTTCAATTAGTTATTTTTTCCTCCCCACTCAGCTAGTAAAGACATCTGTGTTTATAGTGCTAATTATTTGATTAAAATCATGATCAGTTTCTCTACAAGTAGGCTTTGTGACGCCTATGGGAAAAGGTGTGTCCTGACTATTCTTTAAAAATGTTAATGTGACCTGGTTTCAACTGCTAGACACAATTGCTTAAAACGATCTTCAATGTCCTTCTAACTACCATCTCTGGTATAGTTTGTGGGTCTCCATGGCTGTTTCTTTGCCACTGCAAGTTGATTTGCTGATACTTTCATTCTAGAATGTCTTTTAGCAAATCACTTTGCAATGTATGCTCCCATAACAATAACTTTACACGCTTGCTGCTGCTGTCCTCTCCACGCAAGCAGCTTCTCAATTTAGCTCGCTAGCTAAGCTGGAGAAATGCCCAAACGAAAATGCGCTTTCAACGATGCAAGTGAAGTGTTTTTCTGTCACTGTAAACCTCCATTTTCTGCAAGCCATCAAAAGTGAATCAAACATTGCAGATCACATTTGGACAAGAGCTTTTAACACTGTCATATATGGAATTCATTTCATTGTTTATGTTGTCATATATTGTTTTAGAAATTATTTAATGAAATCGTCTTAAAATACAAGTTCACATGTAAATATCAATAAACAATACTTTTGTATTTATTTAAGAAACACGTTTGAAGAAACTGATGGCAATGGTACAAAAGATAATTTGTTGATAATGACATACTGTAAGTAACTGTTGTGCTCATGGATACTCAACATTTTGGTTTATTTTGCATTGCAAAATGCACCTATACTCTCATATTTGCAAAGACATACAAGAACAATTACACAAAGAGCCCACTTTGTTCAGTTCTTGCTAAGACAACAAACAATTTAACTTTTAAACTCATTTTAAGTTGGATATGATGAAGCAACTAACTTGCTCAGTGAGTAATTCAACCAGTTTGTCTGATTCAGTAAGAGATTCATTAGAATGATTCAAACTGATAACTCATGGGAACAAACTGGCTGTAGTTTTTGTTCCCGTGTGCAACCATAATAACACAATATAAGGATATGTTGTCTGTGTATTGTCTTATTTATTTCATAACACCTAGGAATTCTTTGCAATCATTTTCAGTTCGGATAAGGAGTGTTTCTAGCCTTTCATCAGGTCTGAAGCAAAGGCCCCCTCACCTATCAAAAAAGTGACCCCATATTTTTATACTCTTTTTTTAAATACTGTTATGAAAGTATATATAAATTATCTTTACTTGCAGTATAGAGTCTCTTACAGTCTGCTCTGGATGCCAATGCTTGAAGTGACAAAATAAAAGTACTCCCGATGCTAACTTTAAAATGCGTTCCTGAAGAAGGGAGGGCACGGTGGGCTACCGTACATGCAACATGTCGGAAGTGCCGGTGTTCTAACAAATAATGCTACTTATCGAATTTTGCTACTAATACTGTATTTGTATTTTTGTAAGGGTAGGTTTAGGGTTGGGGTAGGTGTAGATGTTAATAAAGCCTCAAACTACATTAATATCAAGCTGGAAGCATAATCTGATAGGTAGCATTTTTAGTTGTCGAATTTTGCTCCCTACTGTTTTAATGGGAGGTAGTAAAATCTGACAGGGAAGCAAAAATCGTCAGAACACCAGTACACAATGAAAACTGCCGGTACGCTATAGAGAAGTTTCATTGAAGGACATTTCAAGGACTGCTGGATGCACAATAAAGAGCTGCTTTATCGCTAACAAGCGACAGAAGATAATGGCAAGTTTTGTTTTTTCAACACTGGATTGTTAATATCCACCTCATCCAGTGCTCTTCTTGTTTTCTGTTGTATAAAGAAATCCTGTTATGGATGTGAGAAACCACTGCAGACACTTCAGTGAGAGAGTGAACTCTCTGAACTGAATCACAAACAAACCTTTTGCAAACACTTTTGACCGATTTGTTCAAAAGAGTGATTCTAGTTCTGATTCTAAACAGCTCGTGAGAAAACACACACGTGACATGATTGGGGAAAAATTATCAGGAACAATTTTTCTCAGGTGGGCATTCAGTCAAATTCACTGCCAAACAACAAGCAATTATCAGTAATATTTAACTGGGACACAGAAGTATTTCACTGGAGCTTGTGCCACAGTAAAAAGGGTCTACGATGCCCCGGTTCAGACTGCAAGCTCACATCTCAGCTAAAACATCATCTCTTCTGCACTGTATTTTTCAGTGAGAGGGGCAGGCATAACTTAAAGGGTTAGTTCACCCAAAAATGAAATTTCTGTCATTAAGTACTCACCCTCATGTCATCCCAAGACCTTCGTTTGTCTTTGGAACACAAATTAAGATATTTTTGATGAAATCCGACTCCGAGGGTATCTGATCCACACACAGGCAGCAACTACACTGCAGCTTTTGAGGTCCAGAAAGGTACTAAAGACATCGTTAAAACCATCGACTTGACTACAGTGGTTTAACCTTAATATCATGAAGCGACAAGAAAACAAAAACAAAATAAAAAATAACGACTTTATTCTGCGTCAGCATCACACGTGACCAGAGCTGGCCAATACTGAGCCGCCGTTCTGACATAAACACTGAAGATCTGCAACAAAAATGGCTTAGCAGTATGACGGAACAGACGAATTTGTTGAATAAAGTCGTTATTTTTGTTTTGTTTTTGCGCATAAAAAGTATTCTCGTCGCTTTATAACATTAAAGTTGAACCACTGCAGTCACTTCGACTATTTTAACAATGTCTTTAGTACCCTTCTGAACCTCAAAAGGTGCAATGTCGTTGCTGCCTATGTGTAGATCAGATACCCTCGGAGTCGGATTTCATCAAAAATATCTTAATTTGTGTTCCAAAGACAAACAAAGGTTTTACGGGTTTGGTACGACATGAGGGTGAGTAATTAATGACAGAAATTTCATTTTTGGGTGAACTAACCCTTTAAGAGCAGATACTTTGAAGGTTTCCTGCCAAAATGTCCTTTTTTGTCTTTCAATACTTATATATATTTATTCATTATTTGTAATATATATATATATATATATATATATATATATATATACCATGTCCTGATAAAATCTGAAATTGCACAAGAGTCTCAAACACTGTATGTGGAATTACATTTTATTGTTAATGTTGTCATTTTTTGTTTTAGAAATGATTTAATAAAATGTTTTTAATTCTAAGTTTGCATGTTAATGTCAAAATGTACACAACACATTTTAATTTATTTAAGGGAATAAAGATTGAAAAAACTGACTTTTGATTTGTTATAAATATATGGATATGAATTATCTTTGTCTGCAGTACTACGTCATTCACAAGCTGCATGTGCAAAGAAGATTTGCTTCATCGCTGACAAGATAAGTTTTGTTTTTACAGATTAAATCTTTTTTTATCATGGTCATCAGTTCACCATACTTGCATATGAGGCGATTCATAATGATGGAAATAATTATGAAATAATTAATAATTATAATTAACGCACAATCACACGCATTCAAACAGCAGTAGCAGTGACATGTCTTGACATCCTGTTGCAGAGCTCAGGCCTGTATGTCTGAGTATGTGCGAGTTTGTGTGCGTGCAGAGGATCGATCCAGCCATCGCTAGCACCAGGGCCCTGAGAGACATGAGGCGGGTAGAGCGAGAGGGGGATGGATGAAGAGAGAGAGAGAAAGCAGCAATAGCAGCAGCACAGCTATTCAAGCTAACTCGTTATGTCCAGGGCTTATTGGAAAACAGTCCGACTGAGGCTCGGCACTGAAATTAGTTATTGATCTTGCCTTCCCATCCCCAACCTGCCTCTCTCTTGCCCTCCTCCTCCCCCTCCGCTTTGGGACCACAAAAGCCTCTTCTGCTGATTCCTACTCTTTTTCATTTGTTCCCCTCTTCCTCGTTCATTCCCCGGCTCTCTCTTTCAGCAGACACCCCTTTTCGTTCCATACATACATACATCCGTGTTTTACGTTTTCAGTCCTTTGTTGCCTAGAACCAGCCTTCCGTGGTTTTGATCAGTTCTCTCTCTCTCTCTCTCTCAACAGTGATTGGTTAACCTTCTCTTTCTCTTCGTATACCATAACTTCTATCTCTTTACCTACCTATCATTCTTTTGAATTCTGTTTTCTTTCCCATCCACTGCCTTCCCTCAACCCTGTCTTGCTACCGTTCTCCCTTGTTGTTCTTTTCTCATCCACGAGTGACTCTTTCTTTTCCATTGCTCTCTTTTTATTTCTCATCTTCGCCTCCTTTCTCTCAGCTGCATCAATTCTGCAGTCAGCCGCACACACTAGTTATAATTTAAAGGAAAGACACAGCAAGAGAAAAAGAGAGAGAGAAATGGAGAGAGACAGAGCTGAGGGATAAATGCAGATGTAATTGGTGCAGTGAGGGGAAAAGAAATTAAGAACGTGTCATAATGATTACGCCATAATCCTAGAAAATAGACACATTTACACACAAAACAAAATATGTGTTCACATACTAACACACACTACAACTATGTGCAGAAACGCATTATTCCATTGTGACAGACACTAATATATGATCAAGATTTAGGTGTAGCTGAAAAATATAATTATAATATAAAACAGCAAAAAAAAAAAAAAAAATCATGTTAAACCTAAAGGTGAGTTTAAGTTTTAGTAAAGGCTTTGGTTCTGTGTAAATGAGATACTGTTGTCATGACACTCAGTGTGTGCCTTGTGTTCTGTCAGCTGTATATAAGCATTAATATGTACCGAAAAACATCTTTACAGTGTCAAAGTGGCTATAAATCATTAAACAGATGCAAGAAAGGAAGACCAATTACAACAGTGTTCTTCAAACGTTTGTGGATGGTAAGATTTTTTAAATGTTTTTGCTAGAAGCATTTCCTACATCTATTTGCAAAAAGAATTGTAATCGTTCTTCCTTGGATATACTGACCAATATACATATATAATCTACATGTGCAAATATTACAATGACGTCATTGATAATTTCAAACTTGAATCTTACATTTTCTAAAAGCATAACATTTGCAAAAACAAAAATCTAAGGCTGATGTCATCTACAAAACAAAGCTTGTATAGAGTCTGTACGAGTGCTATTCAAGCTCCCGACCTTCCTCTTGATGAGTGCCTGGACTTATCTGCTGCATTGAATGTAATTTCATTGTCCCCTGAGTTATGAAATCATATTATCACCATATTGAGGTACATAGCAAAATATGCTAGATAAAAACATGTTAAATAGGAGCCAACTCATCTTTAAATTGGACATAAGTTATACAACACATTCTGATTTGTGTCTAACATGCCATGAATATGAGTTTAAAGGGACAGTTTGTTCAATAATGTAAACTAACTATTCCTTTAAAGGGGGGGTCTAATGCTATTTCATGTATACTGACTTATTTACACTGTTAAAGAGTTGGATTCTCATGCTAAACATGGCCAAAGTTTCAAAACACGAGTTGGACTTATGACAGAGTATTTCTGTGGCAAAAATACTCTTCCAAATCCTCATAAACTTCGCGGTCTTTTTTTCGAGTATGGGCCTGTGTGACGTCAACGGGGTCGGAATTCCTTGTACGGGCACTTCTCCTGTACAATATAGTAATTTAAAAGTTATCCAGGGATAATGCAATGGTGTATTGTGTGTGTTTAAATACGTTTGTTTAGCTGACCATTGATAGCTTGCAGACGATCGCTACGCAAAAGCTGCGCATGCTCGTGACTCTTTAGCTCCGCTCACACGGCACGCCTCCAGGCGCTCGGCTGTTTTCGGAAAGACTCAGTACAGCGTATGTATCTTTTATAAAAATGATAAAACTAAAGACTTTTTGGAGATATGAAGGATGCACTACTACTCTATAGGTACTCAAGATTAACATGAGATTGGCAGAAACTGTGTGTGATACCACCCCCCGCCCCCACCCCCTTTAAAGAGTCTAAATCAAATGGCAGTTAAAAATCCCTATGATGGAAGTTGTAAAACAACGGCAATGGCAGTTGTAAAATCTCTATGATGTATAGCAAATTTGTTAATGCATCCAAAAGGCTCAACAAATCATAAAAGATTGGCTTGGATTGATGATCTTCAAATGGATGTTACAGAAAATGAAAGGAAAAAATTGTGTTCAAGCCCAAACATTATTGATCAATAATGACCCGTTTCAAACTGATTCAATATAATTGGATAATGAGAACATACATAAACCTGAAAAGTTTAATAAATTTAATCCAAAAATATTCTGGATATCTGTGGAAAATGTACAACTCATAAGGGAACACTATTTCATTGTATTTGGCAATGTGAGCACTTATAGTACTTTTGGAAAGAAGTAGTTGATGTAATATCTAAAACTATTGGTAGAGAAATCCCTGTTTGCCCCCAAATCTGTATTCTTGATCTTCTTCCACCTGCCTTATCTTTGAAAATACATGAACAGAAGTTTGTATACCTGTCTAATGCAAGCAAAATGCCTGATTGCCATACACTGAAAAAGTGTTTATGGTCCATCTTTATCACTCTGGATAGAAGAATTGCCTTGATGTATATCAATGGAAAGACTGGCTTACTCAATCAAACAAAAAAAGAACATATGTTATATATATATATATATTTGTGTGTGTGTGTGTGTGTGTGTGTGTGTGTGTGTGTGTGTGTGTGTGTATTATGTTGGGGAAAGGGAGGGTGTTCCTTGTTTGTTTATTTGCTTTGTTTTTTTCATGAAAATCTTGCATTGTGGATAATAATAAAAAGAGGGTCACATAAAAAAGCTAAATCACACAAAACTATGAAAACCATTTTGTGGCACTGTGCTGTTGCTTTGGAGCTTTATTGCCTTCTGATTCTCTTTTTCATTTTTTTTCCTTTAGCAGGACAGAGAGAGGCCCCCACATTACTTAATTTCATTCTTTCAGTCACATGAGCATTAACATATGGAGAGAACATTGAACTGGCATTCTTAAGTAGAGTTCCCAGACTGCATTGCTTTCTCATATACATTAGACACCACCAGGAAGGCAGCTTGAAAAGGACTTGGCCTCTGATTGGGTCATTAATTGAAGTGTCAATGATTTGTGCTCAAATTACAATTGGACAACAAAAATGATCTAACATGTACACTTAAGTGATTCCGTCAGGGAACGGGGAAAATTCTTTGCTTGGCAACAATGTTGTTGGCTCATTTATCCTGCTGCTGCCATTTGGCTACCAAAACCACAGTTATCTGGGAAAACAGTTGTCTGTTCATGTTTGTCAGGGTTCAGATTTAGGTTACACAAATGAAAGGAAAATTTTACATCTAAGAAATAGATGTAACTTCTAATAGTCTTAACTTCTAATTCTCTTCTTGCCTCTGAAAAAAAAAAAAAAATGGATTCCAGTCTTTGACTATTTTTTCTAATTTTACTTTATAAGGGGCTCCTTTAGGCAGTTCGAACCAAATATGAGATCCTGTGTCAAAAACTTGGGCATCCGAATCGATAATGAGCTTAAAATGGATAAACAAATTAATTCTGCGGTTCGGTCTAGCTTCTTTTATCTTCGTCAAATCGCAAAAGTTAAGCCGTTTTTACATTTTTCAGATACTCATAAAATCATTCATGCGTTTATATCTTCCCGCCTAGACTACTGCAACTCGCTCTACCAGGGTATTAATAAGTCAACTCTGGCTCGGCTGCAACTAGTGCAGAATGCTGCCGCTAGACTCCTGACCATGAACATATTACTCCCATTCTTGTCTCGTTGAATTGGCTACCTGTAAAATACAAAATTGAGTTCAAAATTCTGATCATGGTATTCAAGTCCATCAATAACCTCGCTCCATCTTATCCTAAAGACCTCCTCTTAAGTCATGTTCTCTTTAGATCACTTAGATCTAGTGATCTTGCACTCTTAACAGTGCCCAGAACTAGATCTAAACACAAAGGTGATCGTGCGTTTGTGGTGGCCAGTCCCAATCTGTGGAATAAGTTGCCAATAGCTATTAGAACGGCACCGGCTAAGTTAAAAATTAATTTATTCTCTCTGGTATTTTAAAAATGGTTTATGGCTTATGATTGTGCTAGTTTTAATGTTAATTATTATTATTATGTTAATGTATTGTGTTCACTTTGTAAAGCACTTTGGGCAACTTCGTTGTATTTATACAGGGCTATATAAATAAAGAAACAGAAACAGTCCTGTTTAATTGTGACCCCTAAACAGTTTTCAGGATTATTATCATTTTTTAAACTCATTTTTTATTTTTTTAGTTTGCCTTTTCAATATATTGCATCCTATATGACTTTCAGTTTTAGTTTTGTTTAGGTTTTTATATTTGATTTTCGTGTTTAATGAAGGTGGTTTATATCATTTGAACATACAGTATCATTTGAAGGTTTGGGATCAGTAAGATTTTTTGTTTGTTTTATTTTAGTTTCAGGGGTTTTGACATCATGAAAATGCATTTTAGTTTAGATTCAATTAGTGTTTAGTTTTACAAAATGTTTGGATTTAGTGCTAACACTGACAGCTTTACCATTTTGAGTCTAAAGCCACAAAGAAACTCTACTGAAGCAGAAGTTGTATTTTGTAGTCAAACAGGAAGTAGTAACCTCAGCTCAATTAACCCACAGCCCTCCCGCTCTTAGCGCTCTGTGCGCTCTTACTCTCTTCTGATCTCACTAGGCTGGGAAACAGAGCTCCAGGAGGAGAAAACGAAGGAACGGGAATAGTAAAGGGGGTTGGTGGAGAACACGGGAACAAAGCAGGAATTTAAATGGAACCCCTCAACCTCCCCCTCCTCTCCTTCTCCTCCTCCTCCTCCCTTCGAACCCCCTCTGCACCCCCTGCCCAAATGCCTCCCAGCCCCCGCCTTTTCATGCGTCTGTCAGGGCTCTGCAGTGCGGGGGTAGCTGTACAGCTTGGCTTCAGGGGGAGTGTGGTACGATAAGGGTCTTCACAGCGTGCATGGATGTGGGATGTGGCAGGGAGGGTGTATTAGGGTCATCGCGAGAGCAAGATGGTGAGGTGAAAGGAATGTTTACTTTATTGGGATCCCCCACTTGCTCTCCCAAATGGAAAAAAAGTCCTTCCTGGAACCTACCGCATATCACCTGGCTCTGGTTTAGCCTCTTTGTGTGTAAATGTGTGTGTGCATTTGGTGTAAAGTTCATTAGACCCCTAAATTCTAGTATGGTAGTCCAATAACCCACGTTCCAGAGAGAGGAGCTGGTCTCATGGCTAACCAAGAGTACAGATTAACCGTAATACATGCAGCTCTATAAAACAAATGGCTTACGAGCACCTACTGGAGAAATTACCTCTCTGTTTTATGAGAGAAATGGTATTCGTCCTTCTCAACAGATGAGATGACTGGTGGTGATCTATAGGAAACGAGAGCTCTTCACTCTCTTCCATGAGAGAAATGACCTCCAGAATTCAATAAAAGACAGGGTTTTCTAAAATACAGGAATAGCAGCCATTCATAGTGCAAATATATCAATGGTGAAATCAATTTGCTGGTCTTGATGTGTGATTTTGTACTGTGCTGCAAACCTTTGCGTTTTTTTAAATGTTAAAGGCACAGTTCACCCAAAAACGAAAAACATTTACTCATCCTTATGTCATTCCAAACCTGTATGCCTTTCTTTCTTCTGTGGAACAGAAATTTTAAAGAATGTTGGTAACCAAACATATTTGGTTCCCATTGACTTCCATTATATTTTTGACCATACAATGGAAGTCAATGAGGACCATTACCAACATTCTTCAAAATATCTTCTTTCGTGTTAGTCAAACAAATTTGGAATGACATGAGGGTAGATGGTGACATAATTTTCATTTTTTGGTGGACTATTCCTTAAATCAAGTTCTCTTGAAAATGTGCTAGAGCATTTCAGCACAATAATAAAAAAAGGAAGGTCAGGATCTTTTTCAATAAATATATACACTGCCCGGCCAAAATAAAATAAAAAAGTTGCTGTTTGCATTTAAATAGGCAAATGCTTAAGAGTCTATGATTGGATAATTATTGCAATGATTATTATGTTTCTAGCATATTATATGTTTGACAAAAGTTCTTCTAACCCTAATTGATGGAGTGTGTAGCTTTTCATTTCTTAAACAACCATGTAGGAAGACACATTATCAATAACATCACAACATTTATTTCCATCAAAAGGTTCATCAATTTGTGGTCAAGATCTTGTATTGACAATGCAAGAGGTGAGCACTCTGTAAAGTCTACTCCAGCACATCCCAAAGACTTTCAATGAATTTAAGGTCTGGACTCAGAGGTGCCAATTCATGTGTGAAAATGATTCTTCATGCTCCTTCCCAACCATTCTTTCACAATTTGAGCTAGATGAATCTTGACATTGTCATCCTGGAATATGACCATGATGTGTCTTCCTACATGGTTGTTGAAGAAATGAAAAGCTACACACTCCATCAATTAGGGTTAGAAGAACTGTTGCCAAACATATAACATGCTAGAAACATAATAATCGCTGCAATAATGATTCAATCATAGATTCTTAAGCATTTGCCTATTTAAATCCAAACAGCGACTTTTTTGGCCGGGCAGTGTATATTAAAAGCAGCATATAATGTCATATCTCCATCTGAGCTGGAGTCACAATGAGGTTCAGCTTCTCTTCTTCATGTCACCTATTGTCCTGAGATTAACCTCTTTCTCCTTCCACATAATAGTGATGGAATCTTAACATGTGAGTCAGGAAAACAGTCATCTCCTTCCATGAGTTCTCTTCTCCACCCACCATTTCCCCCTATTGCACAAAAACAGACAGGAAGTGCGTCATAACTAAGGAAGTACTTCCAGGAAATGGAGCAAAAGCACAAAATAAAGAGGGAGGATATGAATGTGGTGAAGATATGGCAATCCTTTCTTTTGCTTGTTTGTTTCATCAAAATGTGCAAAACAAAATAAAATTAGAATAAAAATATTTAGGTCTAACTGAGTCTGAAAATTCTTAAATAGCTGAAACTAAATTCTAAAATCAGAGTAGTGCTGTGACAAAAAAGATCAAGGCTCTTGAAATCTCAGCTGTGCAGTTGTGGCAGTTAGCCTGTGGTGGTGCTCTAGTTCCTATGGACTGTCATGTGATTAACGTAGTAGCAACCATTAGCCATCAGGTGGCACTGTTAGTTAGGGCACTTACCAGTATTCTTGACCCAGCACTCGCAAGGTACTCAGTGCTGCTAGCACAGGAAGAGATGAAGTGGACTATTTGGCCCATAAAAAGTACATGGGGCTTGAGTTCAGTGACTGGAAATCACAGAGGAGATAGGGCAGGGAGCGGAGGTGAGTCAACTTCATCTGCCTCAGCAGGACTCTAGAGCCTACTCATGCTTTTATCAGCAAGTAGATCAGTGATACGCTCACCGCCTCACTTAGTTGACGAAAAACCAACGTTGTTCCCGTTTACCAACTGAAAATCAAATTACACAGTTTTGGGAACAAGGACAAGTTGTTCAATTCAACCCCAATTAATTTGGTTTAAACTAACATCTTAAAAATGTAAAGAGCCCTTTAATGGTTCCAAAAAGTTTAAAAATCGCTATACATAGTTAGAAGCTACTAAACTACTTAAACCTCAATAGGGGTCATGTGAATATATTTTTCCTCCCCATCAAACAGACAAATCTCATGAACGCAAGTTTTTCCAGCTCAGCCTATCACAATGTTCTTCTACCACACTTGACACGTTTAACAGACCTGAAGTGCCTTTGCAAAACATGGAGGCATAAAGAAGAGCTGGATGGTTGTGTACTGTTGGCAAAACTGTCTCTGTCAGAGTTAGCTTTAATGTGAGCTCTAAAACCTTTTCAGCTCCAGAGCAGCGCAGCTCTTATTTACCAGGAAGAGAATGACGTGGGACGTTACATAAGATTGAGTCTGTCTTTCGCAAAAAGTGGTATGGAGCAATCTTTACAACCAGTTTGTTGTATGTTAACTAGGTTACACCACACCAAGTAACAATATCACCTTCTGTGTTGGGTGTGTGATGTGCTAAATAGGTTGAATGACTCTTCAGGGTGTGGCAAGGCAGGTTTGTGTGTGTGTGTTCACGTGTTGTGTACTGGCTGCAGGTAATTTAATCCAAAATATATTACTTTTGAATTAGTGATATCATTTTAATTATCTACAGTGCTGGGGAAAAAGTTTCAGAATTTCTGAATTTGTGTTCTTTTTTTTTAACACTATGTGGCCAGATTGTGGTTGTACACAGATACGAGTTACAAAAGTTTGGTTCATCTTTCATTTCTTTGGTGTTCAATGTTTCAATCATATGATCTTCAGGTGTGCAAAAGTTTTTGCCCGCAGAATGTCATGGCCAAATTACAGATCATTTTGATTGGCTGTTTTATGAGCAGCCTTTATTTAAGCTGGCCCTGCTCAATTTAAATAAGACATTTGCCCTTAGTCAGAGTGAATTTGGCAGTACTGCATTTGTAAATTTGTGCAAGTGTATCTTACCCCAAAGGAATGAAAAAAAAAAGTTGCTTATCAGCCTGGAAAAATTACGATGACATTTATAAGGCTCAGAAGAACCATGATCAGAGCCATAATATCTGAATGGAGAATGTTTGGAATGGTTTTACACCATGTCTACACTTGATGTTGATTAAATTTTTCCAAATTTATTTGCTACAAATTCAAAAAAAAAAAAAAAAACATGACGTTGCAAGGAGGATCAATCTTAGCTTACAACAAAGTTGTAGAAATTTGCCAGAAATTTGGTGTTGCGGTCGCGCAGTTTGCTGTAAGATCTCACATGGATACAGTTTGACAAGCATCGATCGTAAAGGACTATAAAAACCATAAAGTTTGCAGCTTGTTTTAAACATTTTTTGTTGTTGTTGTATTTATTAAACAAATTAAAGACAGGGAATGGTTTTGTGTCGATTTTGAACTTTTTTTTGTTAATTTTTGAACTACCCAATTTCATTTTGAGCTATTTAATTCAAAAAGTAAAAAAAAAAAAAAGTAAACATTTTATTCTACAACAGCAACAAAGTAAGGAAAAATGATTGAACAAATACATAAAAAATTGGCTAACGATGAAAAAAAAACAATGTGTGTGCATTTTAGTCACCTTCACAGTTGTGTGTTGTCAAATGTTATACACTGCCCCATTTTGTTAAATGTTTGAAACTACTTCAGTATAAGCAAATGTGAAAAGTAATGTTGCAATCTTAGTCTACTCAAACATTTTATTTTTACATTTAGGAATTATCTAGTTCTTACATTTAGGTGAAAGTTTTGAGTAAGTGCTGTATCAAATTAAGTACGAGGACCTACTGAATTAAATGATACCAGTTCTCTCATTTAATATCCATTAACTTGATCGCAAGTCAAACTGTAACATGTCTAAAATGTCTGTCATATCTGGAAGATGCTGCTCATATCTGTTTATATTAGATATTTCATTCTTACCTAATTTCTAAGTGGTTAAACTGACGGTGTTACAAGTCAATAACAGTCTCCCGTCTCCCTTATACATAAATGTAGGTTTGAAGAACTTATTGCATTCAGTGTAAAACTAAGCAAAAATACAGAAAATCAGACACTTTTTTCAGATCGCTATAGTTAATGTGACTCTCTAAAGTAAAATTGTCCTCTCTCCCCCTCCCTTCTGGTGAGTCAAACTGTAACATTTCCTTCACCATCTCAACTGCTTTGCCATTTCTCGCTCTCCCTCCCTCTCTCTGTTTGGAGATTAAATGGGCATCCTGCCAGTTTTTCATATTTCCTGGCAGCAAAGGGGCCAGCCAACTTCCTGGAGGGGAGGGGCTTACTGAAAGGTTACATTTGCACAATGTGCCTATGGAAAAACACAGAGCGGGGAAAGAACACGAGAGAGGGAGAAAAAGAGAGGGGAGGGGCAGCAGGGGAACAGATAGGTTGAGAGAAAGGGAGGGGGAGCTTGAGAGAGCGTTAGGCAGCTTGGGCTAAACTAAACGACTCTACCATTCTGCTGTGCTCGGGTAATGGAAAAAGCCCTCCAGGGGAATATTCAGCATGCAAGAGTATCGAGTTGCTCTCCATCATTACAATGCTGCCTAACACCCCCCCAACCCCCCCTACACACACTCCCCTTTCGGTTCCTCCCCCGCAACGGCCCCCTCCTCCTCCCAAGCTTCATTTTTCCCTCCTTTTTCTCCCGTCCATGCGTCTGTGAAATGAAAAGGCTTTCTGGGAGGCTAGCTGAGGGCCACAGGAGGTTGGCTGAGCCTGGCCTATTTGAAGTCGGTGCATAGGTGTTCATGTGCATGTATGTGTTTGTGTGAGAGGCAGGAGCTGGTTGATTGGTTACGGGAATGGAGCTGTAGTGCAGTTGTATTGGTTTATGTGTAGTAGATACATAATGGAAACAAACACCCTTGTCATTATCTATCCATAAAGTGGGAAGAAAGACCGATAGAGATAGGAAGTGGTTGCTGTAAAGTCATTTAGTTAGTAAAAAGCCTCAGTTAGGTGTAAAATGGCAGAGAAATAGCCCGTTCACACCAAGATGAATGTTCAGTGTGATAAACATTTTAATTTGAATGAACAACTGTTAATGCGTCTGTTCAGACCAACAAAAACATTTGCATGGTGTCAATGTGATGGTGTTTTTTTTTTTTCAAATCTCGTTACCATTGCACTGCGAAGAGAACTGGCCAAACAATAAGATTTGCGCTTTTGGTCGCATGACCAGAGCTGCTGCTGTTACGTAAAACTATGGCATGGTGGGACTTACAAACAGACTTTTTTTCTAAGCGATATTGAATAGCAGAGGAATAATCCAGAATATCTCTAATATCTCCATACTCTTGTATTTAGTGTTGTTTAAAACACTATTGCGATTACAAAAATCCGAAATGCTGTTTGAGAACATTTAAATACTGTTTGAATTCCTTTCTTCGCAGTGACAGCCGAGTGTCAAAAATGGAAAGTTGTGCAATACTTTACTTGTGTACTAACTTTTTTCAGAATTTCCATAAGTGACACCTATACTGTCAGAGAGAGAATTTTAATTTCACATTGGTCTGAACGCATTGCCTGCGAAAATCTGACCAAATTCCAAACCGTTCCAAACCTATATGACTTTTTGGATGGACAGAAATTCTAATTAAAAGTCTACACATATTTCCAGTAATGTCTTGAACATTTTTTGTTGTTGTCGTTCAATCATTTGCAGAGATTGCTACACCATATTTTGAATTATTTTGTATATAACTTAGAAATAACTATTTTATGATGAATATGATATGCCCTTAAGGGGCACAAAGAAACTAAATTGTGATTAGTTGTTTTACATGTTGTTCAGACAGTTCAAGTATAAAAAAGTGTCCTATCTAAGAACTTGAAATTGAGACTAATACTTAGAGCAAAGGACAACAAATTCCAGTATCACAGTTACGCCTCATTTACTATGCAGAAAATGAGAAATTTGTATTGAATGAGTAATTACAGAAAGCAAATTTCCAAAAGGATTTGAGACTCGACTTGACTCATGACAGAAGGCTTGACTTGCGCTCTACATTAGAGGCTTCCTTGGCCAGAATAAGACATATTTGTGGATATGCTCTGATCTTTGCATGTCCTTCTTTTACGTAATCTGTGACAAAATAGACCAGCACTAATGATAGTAGTGATGACATTTAGAAAGTCAGGCATACTGCACACTGCTAAGAATGGACTGCACCACACCCTTCCCACTCCTACTCACTTAGTATTTCAAGCGCAAGAACACTGCTAAATTCTGGCAGGACTGGCAAATCTTCAAAGGACTTGCACAACCAAAAATAAACTGTATGTACTCACGGGGGCCTGAAGTGTCAGTGCAAACATTTTGAACTTAATATTGAATGGATAGTCTTCTTGAACAATACTTCATTCTGCCTTCCTGCCCAGGCTTTGAAATCCCTATAAAGAAAGAGATGGAAAGAGTTCGAACGAGAAGCAGAGGAAAAGCTAAATTATTGTCCCCCAAATCCTTTTCATGTCTGTTTGAGTCCTAGCACTGCAGCCACCCAATGAGAAGTTAGTACAGTTTAGCACAGCACAGCAAGGCATGCTTCATCCACAAGACTCCTGCACACTCTCATACTTTTCCCGCAGTATACTTCATTTTCTCTCTGTTCCTCACTCACTCACACACACACTTATATTGTGGTTTAGGGGACTCTCCATAGGCATAATGGTTTTTATACTGTACAAACTGTATATTCTATCCCCTTACACTAAATCTACCCTAAACTTTTGGCATTTTTTGAATTTCAAAAAACACTGTTTAGTATGTTTTTTAAGCCATTTGGTTTACGAGGACACAGGAAGTGTTTACATTGTAAATCCCATGTCATTATACACATATGTGTCCTCCATATATACAAGAACCCACACATAAACACTGTTATATTCTTTCAGATATTTAGAATTATAACTAGGAATATTCATATTGTGAATGAATCACTCTGAGTCAATTCCTTTCAAAGAATTGGTCAAACTAATTAGAAAAATGGCCTGAATTGTTTTTTTGGAGTTCACTCAAAAAAATCGCTTGGTGTGGTTTCACTCTGTAAAACAGCTAACAGGGTATATATCAGAGAACATTAAGACCTTTGAAAGAAATTGATATTAACCTACAATTCATTAAAACCAGTGATAAAGAATGTTTTTAATACAATTACATTAAGACTTCATACCTTATACAGCTTTTGCATGAATTTGAACTTTTAAAGTTATTGCCTGAATTTTCAGCAGCATTACTTCAGTCTTCAGGACCACATGATCCTTCAGAAATCATTCTGATATGCTGATTTGCTGCTCAAGAAACATTTCCTATTATTATCAATGTTATTATAAAAACAGTTAATTAATATTGTTGTGGAAACCGTGATTAATTTTTCAGGATTTTTTGATTAATGTAAAGTTTATAAGAACAGCATTTATTTGAAATAGAAATCTTTTGTAACATTATAAATGCCTTTACTGTCACATATATACACTCACACAAACACACACACACACACACACACCAAGCTTATGAGCCAAAACATTATGACCACCTGCCTAATATGCTGTTGGTCCTTTGTGTACTGCCAAAACAGCACCAACCTGCCGTGACATGGTCTCTACAAGACCCCTGAAGGTGTCCTGTAGTATCTGGCACAAGAAATTGGCAGCAGATCCTTCATGTCCAATAGGTTGTGAGGTGGAGCTACCGTGGATTGAACTTGGTGGTCCAGCACATCCTACAGATGCTCAGTTGGATTGAGATCATCATGTCCCTCAAACAATTCCTGAACAATGTGTGCAGTGTGGCAGGGTGCATTATCCTTCTGAAAGAGGCCACATACACTAGGGAACACCAGGGTGTGTACCTAGTCTGCAACAATGTTTAGGTAGGTGGCACACAGGTGGCACACATCAAATTTACATCCACATGAATGGCCGGACCCAGGGTTTCCCAGCTGAACATTGCCCAGAGCATCGCAATCCTTCCACTGGCTTGTTGTCATCCCAGAGTGCATCCTGGTGCCATCATTTCCCCAGGTAACAGGTACGTGTTATACTTATCGGACCAGGTGACCTTTTTCCACTGGGGCTACTGTATATAATTTGCGGGCATCAGGGAGCCGATATCAATATGCGGGGTATTGAAATCGCTTTTGAACGTACACTCTCTTTTCACTTTGCTTTCAAATTCGCGAATACATGTATTCTGTGTATAGGGAGCAGTGGTACAGGCCGCACATTATACAAGATAAGATATTTGTCGATGTACTGTGTTGTGACACATTCCTCTCATAACCAATCTTTAAAATGTAGTGTGACTTGTGCCACAGTAGACTTTCTGTATCGATGAGCCATCGATGAGCCCAACACCCTGTTGGCGGTTTGTGGTCTGTCCCTCCTCAGACCACTGTTGGTAAATTCTCACCTCTGCTGACTGGGAGAAGCCCACGAGCCTTGCCGTTTCAGAGATACTCTGACCCAGTCGCATTGCCATAACAATTTGGCCCGTAGCTCAGATCTTTATTCCTGCCAATTACTTCTGCATCTAACACGCTGATTAAGAGATCTGATCGTTTGCTTACCATCTACCATCTTGTTTCCCAGACCTTAATACACGGCCATGTTAGGAAATGATCAACGATATTCACTTCACTGGTCATAATGTTTTGGCTCATTAGTGCATAAGCAGCTTTTTTGGTACAGAAAACACAAAGTAAATGTCTGAAAACAGTGTTAATCGATGTTTGAGGGTATAATTTTTTAATACCTTTTTCATTAACAAAATTAAGTATCTTGATTTTTTGGTTTGTTTGTTTTTAAATAATTTGACCCTAAATTTATGCTATTTAAATAGGTGTTTTTATATAAAACATAAGAACTCAAAAGATGGTCATATGCTGATTGATGAGGGTTTCCATGACAAATGCAGACACACTGCAGAGCTACACAAAATAATGCTGTAGATGTGTAGACTAATCAAGGACCATTATTCTCAGACACCAACTTTATCAGAGTGAAAACAAATCTGGTAAGCCAGGATCATTTGATCACCTCCATAGACCACATGCGAACTGAAGCTGAACGAAACAAGTCCATCTAATGCAGCTCTCATACTGTAAATCATCCACACACTGCAATCAGGCTCTGACATCCTTTATTTCACTGGAGAGATCCAGGCCGTTTGTAACTCGTTTTAATCCCATTGCATTCTCTCTCTATCCCCCTCCCCCCTCCTCTTATGCTCAATGTGCATGTCTGTTTCCCATACCAGACAGTGTCTAGACCGAAGCAATTACAGACAGCGCTTGAGCGCCTTGCCGCGGCCTGATGTTTGAGGGCCCTGGGACCGTCCTGGCAGCGGACAGTAAGAAGAGGGGAGGGAGGGAGGAGGTTTACTGGAAGGCCTTATCACCCAAACATTTCATTTGCTCACATGGTTGGAAGAACGGCTCTTATTGTTCATCTCACCTCTTAATGTTCATCTCACCTCCAAATCTTCTACTTGGAAAATCAGTACACTCTTATGGAGTCCGGGAGAAATGAGGATAAAGAGGTGAAAGATATAAAGGTTTTACTGAACCGGCTCTCCGTGGCCAGGCCTACATCTTCAGGTTTGTGCTAGAAGCTGAAAAGAGAAATTTCACATGCTGGAATAGGAAATTCCCTGCTGTATGCAGATGGAGGAGGGCTTTTGAATCTAAATATGAAGCTGTGAGAAAAGTAACATAAATATTTAATCATGAGCATCTCATTATGGGGCATCTAAGATTTTTATGCATTATGGAGCTTCAGAAAGATCACCTCTTAATTACAGATACAAAAGAAAATGTTAAGATCACTGAATTTACACATTTCTTAAGGATCATGTGTATCTCTTCCTAGATCGACAGGCCGAAATTATATTTTTGCTCTTATATAGTCAAAATTGAACAAAATTTTGGTAATAGAATATTATTTATTATCAAAAATTTGTCTATTCAATGCAGTTGAATCATGTCATACTAAAAAATCCCTGAGAATGCCCATGTGATCAACCATGGCTATTCAGTCTGGTTAAAGTTTTCACACATGGTTTGAAGGTTTTTAGATGATTTTGTGATCAAATATTTAGTTTGAGAGCTCAGCGCCAACATAATATTTTATTATATTAAGTGTTCTGTCTGTGTTTGAAAGTCAGGTTTGGAACGACATGAGGGTGAGTAAATGATAACAGAATTTTCATTCTTGGGTAAAGAATAAAACTATTCTTTAAAAAATGGAATTAGTTCAGAAATTCCAACCCAACCCCAAGTCTCTGTCTTGGTCCTTTAAACATACAAAATATCCTTGTGTCAATAATGAAAGAAATATGCCACAGACAGCATTATACATACCTCCATACCATTTATCACCCTCATTTATGTAGTCTGCCTTACCCCCATTTCTTTCTGGTTGTAAAAACTTCTTTGTCTTCCTCTTTCCATCTGGCCTTACTGTTGCTCTCTTTCTCGTCCACCTCTATTTTCAGTCTTCTCATCTGCACTTGTTTTACCCTCTCTCTCTCTATCACTATCTCTCATTTCTCTCTTATTTGTCTGCCTCACTCTATCCATCCTTCTCTCTTTCCACTTTCTCTCTCTCTCATTCTATCTCAACCCAAAACCCCTGCAGTGGTGTACTCCCACCCACTCGTACTGACACTGACACACAGAGGCGGCTGTGTGTGCGTGTGGACAGCATTGCTCTCCCATCGCCATAGACAGGGTGACTTCAGCGGGAAAGAATGCTCTCTCCTTCTGCTCTCTCTATGACTTCCTCCTTTTCCCAGAGCCTCTGCCCTCCACTCCACACAGCACAGAGAGCACGCACGCAAACACACACACACACGCACACGCACACACACTTCCATGTTTTATGGGGACTTTCCATAGACATAATGATTTTTATACTATACAAACTGTATATTCTATCCCCTAACCCTAAACCTACCCATCACAGAAAACTTTCTGCATTTATTTTATATTTTCAAAAAAAAACATTTAGTATGATTTTTTTCCTCATGGGGAGCAAAACATATCCCCAAAAGGACAAGATACAAGATATACAGTATCTCACAGAAGTGAGTACACCCCTCACATTTTTGTAAATATTTTATTATAACTTTTCATGTGATAACACTGAAAAAATGACACTTTGCTACAATGTAAAGTAGTGAGTGTACAGCTTGTATAACAGTGTAAATTTGCTGTCCCCTCAAAATAACTCAACACACAGCCATTAATGTCTAAACCGCTGGCCACAAAAGTGAGTACACCCCTAAGTGAAAATGTCCAAATTGGGCCCAATTAGCCATTTTCTCTCCCCGGTGTCATGTGACTCGTTAGTGTTACAAGGTCTCGGGTGTGAATGGGGAGCAGGTGTTAAATTTGGTGTTATCGCTCTCACTCTCTCATACTGGTCACTGGAAGTTCAACATGGCACCTCATGGCAAAGAACTCTCTGAGGATCTGAAAAAAAGAATTTTTGCTCTACATAAAGATGGCATAGGCTATAAGAAGATTGCCAAGACCCTGAAACTGAGCTGCAGCACGGTGGCCAAGACCATACAGCGGTTTAACAGGACAGGTTCCACTCAGAACAGGCCTCGCCATGATCGACCAAAGAAGTTGAGTGCACGTGCTCAGCGTCATATCCAGAGGTTGTGTTTGGGAAATAGACGTATGAGTGCTGCCAGCATTGCTGCAGAGGTTGAAGGGGTGGGGGGGTCAGCCTGTCAGTGCTCATACCATACACTGCACACTGCATCAAATTGGTCTGAATGGCTGTCGTCCCAGAAGGAAGCCTCTTCTAAAGATGATGCACATGAAAGCCTGCAAACAGTTTGCTGAAGACAAGCAGACTAAGGAACCATGTCCTGTGGTCTGATGAGACCAAGATAAACTTATTTGTTTCAGATGGTGTCAAGCGTGTGTGCCGGCAACCAGGTGAGGAGTACAAAGACAAATGCGTCTTGCCTACAGTCAAGCATGGTGGTGGGAGTGTCATGGTCTGGGACTGCATGAGTGCTGCCGGCACTGGGGAGCTACAGTTCATTGAGGGAACCATGAATGCCAACATGTACTGTGACATACTGAAGCAGAGCATGATCCACTCCCTTTGGAGACTGGGCCGCAGGGCAGTATTCCAACATGATAACGACCGCAAACACACCTCCAAGACGACCACTGCCTTGCTAAAGCATGTATCCAGACCTAAACCCTATTGAGCATCTGTGGGGCATCCTCAAATGGAAGGTGGAGGAGCGCAAGGTCTCTAACATCCACCAGCTCCGTGATGTCATCATGGAGGAATGGAAGAGGACTCCAGTGGCAACCTGTGAAGCTCTGGTGAACTCCATGCCCAAGAGGGTTAAGGCAGTGCTGGAAAATAATGGTGGCCACACAAAATATTGACACTTTGGGCCCAATTTGGACATTTTCACTTAGGGGTGTACTCACTTTTGTGGCCAGCGGTTTATGGCTGTGTGCTGAGTTATTTTGAGGGGACAGCAAGTTTACACTGTTATACAAGCTGTACACTCACTACTTTACGTTGTAGGAAAGTGTCATTTCTTCAGTGTTGTCACATGAAAAGATATAATAAAATATGTACAAAAATGTGAGGGGTGTATACAGAGATATTGTATAAGTTTCAGATATTAGCATCATTGTGGGGACAAGGATTTCAAGGGTTTACCTGAACTTGTGAAAAATATTATATACAACTGTTCAGTAACATTTCTTTTTTTGAAAGAAATTAATATTTTTATTCAGTAAGGACACTGTTTTCCACACTGATAATAAGAAATGTTTCTTGAGCACCAAATCTGCATATTAGATTTCTGAAGGATCATGTGACACTGAAGAGTAAATTATATTTTACATAAATAAATTACTTCATAAAATATATTATCAGAAAACAGTTATTTTTAAGTGTCAATCAATAAACATATATAGGGCTATATTAAAAAGCAAATTCAAATTTTTGAGTAGTATTTTGAGTAGTAACTCAAACATGCAACATTTTACATATGTGGCATTTAAGATTTTTTTTTGAGGCAGATAATTGCATGTTTGCCAAACTACCACATATGATTTGTGCTGTTTAACACAAAATGTCACATAAGAACATGAAGTGAAGTTGTGAAGATGAAGTGAACAAGATGAAGTGTGATTGGTGCTTTAAAATGACAGTTAGACACACCTTTTATATCTGAATGGACAGTTCTTGGCCAGAATAAACTAGAGTATGCTGCAGATTTAAGCTAATAAGACTAACAGTATTTTTCTATTAAGCCTGGTTCTGTAGTCTTGTTGAGCAAGAATATCTGCTGGTATGCAATAATATTTCCCAGTACTTTATAATAAAAAAATAAAAAAAATAAAAAAATAAAAAAAAAATCAATATGGAGATGTTTTTACTTTTACTCAAGTATGTTTTTGGATAGATTTGCCCATACCCATAGCACTTTACACTAAATATAACACTAACATTTTCCAATACTTGCACCCCTGCTTGATGGTAGAGATTATTTTGAAGCAATTTACTTATTAAATACAAATATTTTATAAAAAGAGTAAATAAATAAATAAATTCAATGGATATACAAGATGTGGTAAAATCCAAACATTCACTGTTTCACTTGAACTTTTCAGCCTTCTAGAAAATGTCTAATAGTCCTATCAGTGTCTGTTGTTTCACTGACTCTGCACGCTGTCCTTCAAGCATCTTCTCATTCAAAACAATCATTACGGGATGATGGCTGTGCCCTTGGTGAGACTGTTTTTCTGTGTGCAGTCAAGGTACTTTGTTTGACCTGCCTTTTCTCCTCCAAAACCCATTCTGATGCACTAGCAGCAATTAAAGACAAGGGCCCGGAGACCGACGCGGTCGGTCATTAATGATGATCAATAATGGACCCAGTGGTGTCCAAACAGGAAAAGGTCTAACACCTGCCCCACATCTTTTTCTCTGATGTGATAGAGAATAATAGCCATTGCATCTTGTTTACATATTGATTGTGTCGATGAACATAAGCTACTGTGTGATATACATTACCATTTAAAAGTTCGGAGTTTGTACTTTTTTTTTACACTCTAAAGAAAAATGGTTCTAAACAGTACCAAATCAGGGTTCTTGTAACAATAGCAGAACCCTTTTTTAAGGTTCCATTAAGAACCATGCTTTGAAAGTGCTATATAGGACCTTAATGGTGTTGTAAATAACCTCTTTAATAACAGTTTATTTTCATTAATATTAGTATATTATTATCTTTATATTATTAATATTAGTATCATTAATATTATTTTTTTTTATATATTAATTATTTATTATTATTTTGTTACTGGCCTGGTCTTATAATGTCTTGTAGCCTCTAACAGGGTTTACATAAAAAATAGCATGTTGTGTCAATTATGCACTTTTATTTTTTATTGACGTGAAATTGTAGCAAAAATGTGTGACAGTGCTCTAATAACAGTTATTAGCTGAATACATTAATAAATGACAATTGACATTGAACATGAATAAATACACAAGGAAGTAAAACACATATTAGAAACAGAAAATAGATGTAGGCCTAATGAAGACCAAGTTCCAGTGAAATATCTTCACAATCCTCAATCACGTCTTTAAGTCCATCATTTTGGTGTAATTGAGTGGCTTTTTCTCTCTGCAGATGATGAGGTTGTGGGATGTGACAGCATCTGAAATACACAATTGAGTTTAGAGTTACAGTCTGTCTCTTCCATTTGTTTATATAAAAATAATTTTGTTTATAAAGGCCAAAAATAGCAATAATTGACAGTATGTGAGCCCTTTACAATGTTAAAAGGAAAAGTGATATAAAGTCATGGGATAGCTTTAATGCTTGTTTTTTTTTTTTTTTTTTAACTGGGTATATTTATGCATAAACCCAAGTAATAACTAAAAAAAATCTAATAAAATGAATCATAAATTCAATATCTTTGTTACTTACTTAGTGGACAATAAGAGAGAAGTATCCTCAACTGAACAGAGCTGGTCACACCTATATTCTTTTAAACTAAAAAGGGGGAAAAAAACATGATTGGTTATAATTTGAAAGTTAAAATTTACAGACATTTTAATAAAGAAATCATTTACCTGAGAGTGTGTTGACAGTTCTTTGTAGTTTGATGGTTGAGCTCCAGAAAATCAGTAATGAGGTGGCTTTGACAGTTATGGATTTGAAAAACAAAAAGGCGGGAATAAAGAACCCTAACACCGTGACCTAACCAGACGTGACACGTTAATCAGAGTTTTTGTCCTAACCAGCCGCAACGGCGACACGCGAATATTCTAATTTAGAAACGGTTTCTATTTCTCCGCAGCTGGAACAGCAACACAAAGTACGGCAATGATAATATCAGGTACTGTTTATGTGCTTTATTTGATGTTAAAAGCGTCTAATGTGAGTTTGAATATCATTCTGTGTTCCCAGCTTTTTAGCTGTAATGAAAACAACACTGGCTAATTCACCTCCGATCTTGAAAATAAAAAATGGACACAAGAACGTTCAAACTGTCAACTCAGTGCGAACAAACAATTGTATTCTATAACAAAGATTGGTTCAGTCACTCCGTAATGTCCGTATGTACTTTAAATAATGTTTAAATGGTGTAAAATTTATGAATTTTACTATACTTGCCCATTTCATTGTGTCTGCTGTGATCTTGCCTGAGAGAGCCCGCCCACACTCTCTTCTGATTGGCTGTGGTTTTTGATTGATTTTATCGCTTCTCATTTTCGCATTGCGTCTAGTGTGGACAGTCAAACTGCTCATTGCTAGAATCTTATCGCATCGCGTCTGGTTAGGACACGGTGTAACATAAAGAACCATTACAGCATATAAAGGGTTCTTCAGGACCATACGGTTCTAAATAGAACTGTTACTACATGTAAAGAACCTTTAAAAGAACCATCTTTTTTAGAGCCTATGTTTTTGAAAGAAGTCTCTTATGCTCACCAAGGCAGCATTTATTTGATCAAAAATACATTAAAAACAGTAATATTGTTAAATATTAAGCACAATTTAAATGAACCTTTTTCTGTTTTAATATATTTTAAAACAATTTATTCCTGCTAATGCCAAAGCTGAATTTTCAGCATTATTCCTCCAGTCTTCAGTGTCACATGATCCTTCAGAAATCATTCTAATATGCTGATTTGCTGCAAGAAACATTTCTGATCATTATCAGTTGAAAACACTTGTGCTTTTTGTGCAAGTGTGATACATTTTTTCAGAATTCTTTTATGAATAGAAAGTTCAAAAGAACAGCATATATATGAAATAGAAATGGCAACATTATAAATGTCTTCACTGTCACTTTTGATCCATTTAATGCATCTCTGCTCAATAAAAATATTAATAAAAATAATAAAAAAAAAAAATTACTGACCCCAAACTTTTGAACGGTAGTGTAGCCATCAACAAAATGCATCAAAGATACTCAAAGTGTATTCAGGTTAATTACTAATTTGTCATTTATGTGTCTGTTTGTAATGTTGGTTAATATTGGTTAGGCTGTTGGTTAATATTCTTTACCGGGTAGGTGGTGTGCCCTTGGACAGTGTGACTTGTTTAAGTGTTTAGGTTTGTTGTTGATCTAGCAAAATTCTAGATAAACAAACAGCCTGAGTTTTTGGATTATGGCATTACAAAAAGGATTGTGGTTGCAGATTAGAGTGTCTGGATCTCTGCAGTGTATATATACAGTATGTGTGTGAGACTGTGTTGTGGTTTTATCCTCACACTCCAACTGTGTGTGCATGTGGGGGATTGTTAGTGGCAGCAGGGGGTTATGGGTAGCCTCTTGATTCAGATCCGTCAATATGAGGAACTTTTAACCCCACAGACAGCAGAGAATATAGAGAGGGGAAATACTGCTTTCATCCTACCAGTCATGTCTTTAATGATAACATCAGGACATATTGGAAATGTAAATTCTTCCTTTGTAGTTATTTTCTCAAAATTGTCAGTGTAGTTAAAAGAAACTTGAAAAATGTATCATGTTTTCCACAAAAATATTAAGCTGGACAACTGTAGGATCAGACTCATAGAAAAAAGCCAGTATTTTCCCCCCTCGTATTTTCATAATTTAAAAGGAAAGAAATAAACACAAATTATTACCAATGAAGACAGAATTATCTTTTCAAATTTTATTTACATTGTTTAGCAATTTCAAATAAAATGTTGAAATAGTCTTGCGATATCATTGTCCTTATCATGAACTATAAAATAAAGAAGCATGTCAAAATGAACAATATGGACAGGCATTTTCTAAATGTGGGTCGACTTTCAAAAATGACTGGTCATTAATTTACATATTTGGAGTGACTCAGAATCTACAAGTGTGTGGGAGATGGAACACCCATAGTGGAGTGAATGATTTAAATTATTAGAGTTTCTCTGCATTTGTCTCAAATGGTTGGTATGGAGTAAAGTGTTGGTGCTCCAGGCGGATTAAAATCAGATTTAGATTTGGCAAATCGTTTTAGTCAGAAGGAGTTGTGCGAAGAAACCGGGTTTAGGTCTTTTTGTTTATCCATTAAATCTGCTCTTCATGCGAACTTGAACTGCTTCAATTGCAGCTTGCTCTCCTTAATGTATAATGACCAGGTTAAGATCGACCCAATTAGCTACATGACAAAACTCAATAGCAGCTATTAAGCACCTGAATCTAAAAAAAGAGAAAATTAGAGGACTTAACCTGAAGTGAAATGATAAAGCAGAGTTTTCACCTTGAATTTAGATTCACAATGATCTTTGAAATATTAGCTTAGTGACTGAACACAAGAGAATCTGTGAGAATCCAGAACTGACCCTGTTTCACACCAATAATGGTGATACTTTGACCTCAACCCTGGGTCTGGACAGCAGTCTCTCAGGTGACCACTTATTGTCTCATTAGATCGAAACAGCCAAGACGAGACACACCAACATTTCTATAAAACTTCCTCTCCCCCTTTTTATTCCTTTTCCCTTTTTCATCCTGGAGGCCCTTTTCTTAGCTTTTTCTCAGTCTATTCCATTCTATTTCAATATATCTGTCACACAGTCACTGCACCACACATGGCAATAAAAAGAGAAGAACAATATGGGCTGCAAATACATGTATTTATTGCACATAAAAGAGAATAAACAAGAAAAAGCAGAGGTAAAAAAAAGAAACTCAAACAGAAAGTGTGTTTTGGTACGATCATCTCACTTTTATTATGTCAATTTCTCTGTGTGTGTCTTTTCTCTTTTTCCCTTTCCTATCTTTCTGTTTGTCCTCTGGTTGAATTCAGTCTGAGCCCAACATTTGGAACCACTTTTGGTCCGGGGCGTTTCACACTGAAACACTCCTTTTCTCTCCAGAACAGGCTGTTCTCTCTCACTCCATTTCCCTCCCTCGCTACTCTCTGTCTCTCACATCCACACAAGCACACAGCGCTCTGTTTAGATTCTGTTTATGTTGCCCACACAAAATCCTCTCTAAACTCGACTGCATGTTTGTTTCTAGTGCATTCAGTACAGAGAAGTGAGAAGCAGGAGGTTTACATCGATGTGACTCTGCTGTGCAGTGAGGGTTCACTGTGTTCATGTTTGCTCCATCAGGCCTCGGCACACTGTGGGTGATGAAATGAACAGGGGGGAAAGCAGATGCTTGGGTCTGGAATGTCTTCCGCAGCCTGAAACAATTTTAGGGTGGAGAGGAACGAACGGCCTGAGAGGGACGTATTGACAGTGCGAACGAGGAGGAATGCGTGATATATGCTGGATGTATACGTTCAGTAAAGCCTATATGTTTGTGGTGCAAGATTATATAGATGTTTCGCTCCAGTGTTTTTTAGTATTATGTTATATTCTATTATAGGATTTATTATTATATTTTAAATTAGATTCATTTATATTTTGAGTTTTCATTTTAATTTAAGTTTTAGTAATAGCATTATGTGCTTTTACCATTAGTTTTTTTATATAATATAGTGTATATTTCTTGTATAGCTTATATATATATATATATATACATACCTTAATAGCAACGAGAATACTTTTTGTGTGCCAAAAAAACAAAATAACGACTTTTCAACAATATCTTGTGATGGCCGATTTCAAAACAACAAAAATCTTTTGTTTCGAATTAGTGATTTGGATCTCCTATCAAACGGCTAAACTCATGGCTAAACTGCTGAAATCACATGACTTTGGCGCTCCGAACCACTGATTCGATTTGTAAAGCTCCGAAGCAGTGTTTTGAAATTGTCCATCACTAGATATTGTTGAAAAGTCATTATTTTTTTTATTTTTTTTGGCACACAAAAAGTATTCTCGTCACTTTATTATATTAAGCTAGAACCACTGTACTCACATATACTGTTTTAAAATAATTTTAGTACCTTTATGGACCTTGAGAGGTTCGGTGGCTTTGCTCTCAATAGAGGCCTCACCGAGCCATCGGATTTCTTCAAAAATATCTTAATTTGTGTTCCAAAGATGAACGAAGGTCTTAGAGTTGTAGAACGACAGGAGGGTGAGTAATTAATGACAGATTTTTAATTTTTGGGTGAACTAACCCTTTAAGTGCAATTACAATTAATGGGGACTGGAGCTTTCAAGCTTCAAAAAATGCAAAAGAACCATGATGTCTGTGCCTTATAAGTCTCTGAAGCCATACAATAGCTTTGTATGAATAACAGACAGAAATGCAAGTCATTATTCATTGAAAATCTTGCTCCGCTTGATGCCTTCATGAGAGAAGTAGTGATGCACAATTTGTGAACAAATCATTTTGGGTTGAACAAAACTTTTGAATGATTCAGTAATTCATTTTTACATTTACATTTGAATTAATTCAAAACCGATTAAAATGATTCACATCCCCATTAATTGTAATTGCAGGAGGGAAAAAAGACCAGTACATTCTTCAAAATATCTTCTTTTGTGTTCTGCAGAAGTATAGTCATACAGATTTAAATCAACATGAGTAAATGATGAAAGAATTTTCATTTTTTGGTGAACTGTCCCTTTAAAAAGAAGTAGATGAAAGCTGTGTGCGCAGTGTAGTAGGCATAAAGCTTTATAAAAAAGCAGCTTCGTCTAAAATAAAACTAAACTGGGTAAGCTAAAATCTCAATAATATTAAGCATAGTGTGACTGTGTCAGCTTCATCAGTGATTAAAACTACAGTCGTCTGCTTCGTTTACTTATTTATTAATTTTTGATGCCGGCCACAAAGCAGATACTAGCTTAGCATACACCCGACACCTCCGCCCGCTTCGCCTGTGTGGCTGTCGCTTTTGAAATAACAACCCTTTTTCTGCTACACTCAATCACCCACACACATACACACACACCAACCGAATCTCTCTCTTTCCCCCGCTCGCCTGCTCTCTCTCTCTCCCTATTTCTTGCTCGTTCTCTCTCTTCCATCCACCCCCCTCCCCCTCCCCCTCCCCCTCCCGTTCAGCTTCTATAATTCAAATCCTGTCAGCCCTGTTCCAGACTGCTGGCGCCAGCCTCTCTCTCCAGGAAAAAAAAAGAGAGAGGGGAAAAAAAAGCAAAGGAAGAAAAAAAGCTCTTTGAGGGACAAAGCCGACAGAGCCACACACACACACAGATTCTCTCTCTCTCTCACACACACGCGCACACACACACACACACACAGGTCGAAAAGCAGAATGAAGTTTTTTTTTTCTTTTTTTCTTTTTTAAAAAAGAGGCAGCTGTGGGTGGACTTTTCAGGACCCAATATTTTTCCTCTTTTTCACTCCCTTCTTTTTCCCTTTTTTCTTCTCTTTTGTTTTAATCTTTCTCTCTCACTCTATTCCCCTCCATTGCTCACACTCTTTGATCTTTCCACTGCCTTAACTGGTCAGTGCTATAAAATCCCACTCTGTGATATTTTCTTAGCTAGTTTTATTGACCTTTTAAAATGAGTTACAACATGAACTTAAGTGAATGTTTTAAACCTGGACTAAACTTCCATTTTTCCATTCACATTTAATATTGTCTTAAGGGCCACTCACTCAAAATGCTTTTTGCGGTTAAACGGAAAAAGTTGAACTTCTTTTAACTTGAGCGCCACATTTTTAGAACGCTGCGTCATGCGTGAGACGCTGCAAAAGACGTGAGATGTGAGCGCAACAGTCAAACACGTCCATCTACTGCATTTAGATAGAAAAACAGTAGAAAAGTAGTGCACTGGAATGGAAAACCGCGTTCTGTGTGTACGACCCCAAATTCAGATTTTGGCAGATTTTGTGAAGAGAGAGAGAGAGAGAAAAAGGTCCAAAAGTCAAACGCAGGGCCTGCCATAGCTTGTCAGAAGTTAAACTGGGCTAAATATAGCCCATGAGACCAAATCCATCTATTTCAGGTCTTAACGAGCAGTCTAGTCATGTGACGCAAACTGGCAGAAATGACAGCCAACATCCGCTCGTCCACTGACTCAAGTGTTCCTTCACTCCTCATCAGACTCTTCCACAATCCCTCACTCGCTCGCACTTACACGAACTCTGACTTTTGTCCTCCATGAGTGTGCGTGACACAAACACACCCTTGTTTATTTTAAAAGACAGAGAATCCCAAAAGCTTCTAGTGACTCAAACTGTAACATCAACTGGACATGAAATGCAAACTTGAGGTTGGAAATGAGTGTTGTTCATTCTTTCTGGAACAATAAGTGACTTTGACTACCACTTCTTCTCTCTTTCTTTATCTATTCCCACACAGACCGATGCTGAGCACTGCAGCCGCTTCTGCGGGACAGGACGACCCCTATGTGTCCCTGCTCAGAGACAGAGCTCCCATGAGACACAGAGAGAGGATGAATACGCTCTCCTTGCCCCACACAGTCTCCCCCAGCCCACCCCCGTTTTCTCTCCATCGCCCGAACAGAGTCTGAAGCTGCCGCACTCACTGGCTGCAACGGTAATTGGAACATAATGGAACATTTTTGCAGACTGAACTGAACCCTTTGCCCTTATCACCTTCTGAACCGCTCGCAAAATAGGCCCACATTCCACGGCCTACTGCGCGAGTACACACACCTCTCAGTGCTGATTGACCACTTTGGTCAGGCATCATACAAGCACATTTCACGCACTGTACCTTCATACACCAAATATGAGACACACACCAAATATGAGACACACACATGCTTTTCAGAGTTTGTTTCTTAACTTTTTCATGAGATTTTAAGAAAGATCACAAAATACATTATGTATATATATATATATATATATTTAACGCAGCATCCGTTTTTTTTTACTTTTTTTTTTATTAAATTCTTTATGATTGTATTATACTACACAAGATCCACAATTGAGAGTTGTGGCTGTATATATGAATATGGAAGTGAGTGTATCATGACCTCTCCAAGCGTCCCACCAACCAGCAGCTGAATCATAGGTGACAGGAGACCAAGCCTCATCTGGCCCCACCCCTGCGCTCAATGTCAATTACCCATCATCCTATCAAACTTAGATCACCCTTTCACTGCCGGCTCATTCTGATATCTTCGCACTCCCATCTCAAACCAAGGAACAGGGGTCCAAACTCAGTGGCCAACACAGAGTCTGCCCTCACTGTTGTCCCCCATTACAGTCACTTCATTTGTAAATTGGCTTTTACATGTAGCGTATCCCAGCTGAGCCTCCCCCTGCCCGTCTCCCTAAAGGACCTAGTCTCAGACTGGTCACCACCGCACTCAGTCAATCAGAGAACCCACCAGGGACACCAAATCGCCTCTTTCTGTCTGTGTTTTGTTTGTTCTCTTTGCCTCATGACACAAACAGACACTCAGAAAGACTTCAGCATTTCACTCTGTTTTGACGCACAGAGGCCACTACATTGTCCTACTTTTTGTCAAATCAGTTAGGCTTGTTGGTCATTTTAAGATCTTTCGATCTAATGAACAAAATAAGCTCACGCAATTCACATATGAACGCGACCAGAGACAATGGAAAAACATACAGAGAGCAGCAGCTTTCATTTTTGCTCTGACAGCCGTGCTAGAAATCAGGAATGGTGAGAGAATACTGTGCTTGGTACGTTTTTCATCTTCAAACCAAACTTGGGTCTTCAGCCGACAAAGTTTAAATCCTGTCTGGCATGTAAATATTGTCTCATTCTAAACTTGAAAAAAAAAAAAAAATCCTGTCTGGCTAGCTCACTTCCCATAATGTTTACACATTAGGTCAGCAGGCGGTCTTTTGTGGCTGTTTGAATGCAATCGGCCACGTGAGCGTTTACACTACGAGAGCAATCCGTTCTAATGCGTTTTCGACTACCTCTGGAAGTGGTCAAAAGTGGACGAGCTCAAAACCTTTTAGACCCCGCTACTTGTGATCCGGTCGGCCAAAACACATCTTAATATCGGGTGTAAACAAATCGGAACAATAGAAAATTGGAAGAATAGTAAAAATTACAAATATGTACATTCAAAAATTTGGGGTCAGCAAGATTGATTTCTGAAGGATCATGTGACACTGAAGACTGGAGTAATGATGCTGAAAATTAAGCTTTGCATCACAGGAATACATTAAATTTTAAAATATATTAAAATATAAAACGGTTCTTTTAAATTGTAAATTGTAATAATATTTCACAATATAACTCTTTTACTGTATTTTTAATCACATAAATGCATAAATAAATGACTTGGTGAGACTTATTTTAGAATCTTACTGACTGCAACCTTTTGAACAGTAGTGTATTACCTGTTTATATATATATATATATGGAAATACTTTTACATTTTAGATGCTGTCAATATGTTCAGATATCCAAATGTTCAAAAAAGTACAGGTAAACTAAACTATATCTACAAATACCTGAAAAGGTACACAAACATCTATTTTAAACAATCTATTTACAGCCTCTTTTTCATTAGCAGGCACAAAAATCTAACGCTTTTTTTTTTTTTTTTTTTAATTAGGTTGCAACTGCAAGTAACATGGAAGACACTGGAAGACAAAGCTTTCATAAGCCTTAGAAGTAGCTCATCTAATCAGATTTTAGTATGTGCATGTGTTTTAACCCAAACAGCTATGTTTACAAAAAATTAGAGTAGAAAGAAACAATACACTGAATTACTGGTGCTATTATTAAACTTTCATCATGGCTATTATCATATAATAGGGTCATAGTGTCTTCCCTATGATTACTAAAGTAGTGCTCAAACTATTCATTCATATATTAACATATATGCATTACTTGCAGTTGTTAATTTCTGAGTGATACTAAAAATAGTTCATTTTATGAATCTATCTCTCTCACGCACGTGCACGCACGCACACACAAAGGGTCTCTTTGTTGATGAGTACCATGTTAGAATATCTCTTTCAATCAAACAGTTAACCTGCAGCCCCACATCTATCACACTTTCTTATGGACAAACTCAAACACTCCACATTGATTGTCCATCCAGTCCTTCAGCCTTGGATAGTCTGGTTCCAGCTGAAGCTCTTAATAACTGAGAAGGCCAAACATGAGGGCCTGTTGGCTGCAGCCGTACCCATCAGCCCCCTCCCACAGACCCCCGGACTAACCCACAGGCCTCTGTCTGCTGCTGAGCTTTGGAAACAGCTGTGCAGTCATAACAGAGTGTGTGCCCAGACTCAACTCATGTTTTTTGTTGCTTCAAAGGCAATCTGATACACCATCCCTTGAAACATGCAGACACAGTCACACGCACATGCTTGCCCACATGTATATTCACAGTGTGCACAAATTGTTCTAAGATGAAATGTTCAGGATACCACTCCTCTGTCTTGCCAAAATCTAAAATCACATAATTAAGAGAAATTCACTTTATTTCAGGATTATTCCAAGTTTAAAGTGCATATAAACTGGAGAACATTGGGAAGATGTGCCTTTACCTACTGCAAAAAACTTACTTATACATACAATTCACTTCATTTTCCAACTGAAATGAACACTGTGGTAGTAAAACAACAACAAAAACATTTATTACTTTTCACACAAATTATGATATGGGGGCAGATTATTGATTAATAAATACAGTCCCTAACACAATGACCTCAAAACACATATAGTGCATGATTTGAAAACTAATCACATAATCAACTCCATATGTATGGCTTTTCTGAGGAAGTAAACTTGCTCAGTAGATCACCTGGTACAGCACTGCGATGAGGAGTGCTTGGATATGAGTCCCATGAAACATGAGTCACAATAAAAGATCTCAAAGAGTTGTAGAAGCAAGATAAAATGGCATGGTTGCTTTGAAAAACACTGAAAGTGTTGCAAAAGTGCAACAAGCAACACAATATTTTGCAGAAATGAACCAGGGTTGAAACTGGAACAAGACAAATAAAAAGCTAGCATATCAAAAATCTAACTTTGCATCTAGCTAATAAAAACATTAAATTTAGAGACATCGATTTTAGGCTATGTTATGTGCATGTGACTTAAATTAGAAGAAAATGGCATGAAATTGGTGAGATTACTTTGCAGAGTGAATTGTAAGTGCACTTTAAAGGGCTGATTTATGCCTTTTACAGGCTTACAGGACTTGCAGAAGCTCCCAATAATTTTCAGTGTTTAATTGGTTTCCGTTGGCTCGAGTTCATTAACTGCAGGTAACTCATATTAGATAAGCTGGTGTGAGTTTCAAAGCCTTGACAGTTTCATTTAAATAAAGCTACCGCTGACAATGAGATACCAAAAGTGTGACGTTCCCCTTAGAGGGAAGGCACCCTGCTGTCTCTAAAACAAACAGTTTTTTGTATGTTTGTCGGATGAGGGAACAAGTACATTAACTTTCATTTTACATTGAGTAAATATAACAAGGAATAATGGAATTTACTACAGAGCCACTTATATCAAGAAAAACTGCACCTAGGGGGCAGTATTTTCATTTACTACCTCATTGGGAGCACATGAAGTATGGCCTAATTCGACAATTTTACCTCATGTAAAACATGTCTTTAAACCCATTTCTTTTATGCTATTTCTAAATTTTATCAGTACATAATTGCAGAATTTACAACTAGGGAGGACATTACAAGAAAAAAAAAAACTTTTAGCTAAGAGCCTACCAAGATGGTGGCGCACTTGTATTGCTACGAATGGGAGAAACTGCAACACGCAATATGGCAGCTTCAGGGCAGCTCTAGTAATATTTTAAATAAAAGAGCCAATCAGCAACTCATTGATGCCTTACCGCAGCTGGCGTTAAAAGTGTGGGTTCTCATAGAAACTTGAGAATCATGCTTAGTACTGTACATGCGCATTGGCAGGACCAACCTGAAATATATGCTTTCTTAACGCTATTTGAACGTAAGAAATAACATATTTGAGACAGTTAATGCCGGATTTTATTGCCGAATTGAAATATTTTATTTAAATGTGAATTTGGCAACAGTTATTTCCCCTTTCAAATAGATGGAGTTGGTCTTGCATGCCCAAAATAGCTGCCCTGGAGACACTGCAAATATGGCCGCCGAGTCAACTGACCTTCCTTGAAAGGGACTTTAACTAAAACTAGTTATACGATCATTAGTGTATCGCTAATTTCACCTTCTACAATGAATTCACCTAATTCACAATGAAGCGGCTTTCTCAATTGGGGTCTAAAATTTAGGACACACTTCTTTTGTCTAACGGATGCATTAAACATGTGCAAACCCAATGAAATGTCAGCATTAATCTCTAATGAACAACCCAAAGACAAATCGCTAGTTTAAACAAAGCGAAACGCTTGTAGAAGCAGCATGCTAGGCTTTCTTTTGCGCTCTCTCCCCTCCCTCCCTCCCCCAGCAAGTCGAACACATAGGGAGAGAAAGGGAGAGATAGAGCGAAATACCGAGAACGCAGGCACACAAAGGCAGGCGCTAGCTTTCCATCGCTGGCTTACTAATCGGCTCCTTTGTTGTGCTCGATGCATGCCTGTCCCTGTCACATGACCGCGTTTCCATGGCTACCGAGGTCTGAGTAATCATTTGCGCAATGACCTTTATTCCCTTGAGGGAAGAGGAGGGGGAGGTTAGAATGAAAGCAGAGCCAGCAAAAGCAGGGAGAGGCGGGGGGAGGAAGGGAGGGTGGAGAACTGGTGAGCAGCGGAGCGAGGCAGTGGGGACCTAGACAAGAAAAAGAGGAGAAGGAAAAAAGCAAACTGATTTTCTCTTAGCAGTACTGAGAAGAATCCGTTGGGTTTGGTTAGATAACGAACAGAGCGCGCAAAAACAGGCTGAGAGGGAGAGGAGGGAACGAGGGACGCAGCGGCGCTAGAAGAGATAGCTAGAGATAGAGATGGGCCAACTGTGGGAAAAGAGGAATGAGCTTTGCGCTCAAGCCGCTTGAATGAAAGAACCTTATAAACCCAACGGCAGCCTTTCTATGGTCTGATGGTTCCCACGTTGAAGAATAACATGCTGGCAGCAAAAGCTATTGCAGATCTGATGGCATACCAGCGCTGGATACGGCTTGAGCTTAAAACTAATAGTCTACCAATGACTGCACAAACTCTGTCACGATAATCACTTCTGAAATCTCCCACACATGAACGTTATGCCTCAGAGATGAATAATGATCATGGTGGAATACATGCTAAACGGTTACTGCTGATGAGCACCTTTGTTTACATCTACTCCCCAGTTATGTTGTAGCCGTCACACAGAGTGAGCCCGGCACGGATGACACATGCTGACAGTATAAGCTCAGTCATGTTTGGGTCACTGAGTTTCTCATTTATTCTCTTTTTCGCTTAGTTGTTTCTACTTTGCCCTTTCCTGATGAGTATTATGCTAATGTTTTTGTGAGAAAATTCAGTTAGGAGCTCTCTTCGCAAACACACAGATTCAAGAGCACCTCCTATTGTTTCTTTGTAGCTTTTATATGAATACAGTATGGAGGGTTCATAAACCCAGCTTTTTTGGGGAGACAGAAGTGTCTGTTTATTCCTAAGAGATCCCAGTATTGCTTTGATCATTTCTTATAATTGAAGTTTCAATAACCTGAATGCTGCTACAATTCACACTCCTTCCTTTAGGGGGCAGTAGTCTACTTTTCGGACTGCTTTCTTAATGGTTTTTCGGGCCAGTGGAAGAGAGGGTATAGTATTTGTTTGTGTGTGAAAATGCTGCCATGAGGGCTTGTAGTTTCACTCTGATGTGAAAAAGCTTTACTACTGTATCAAAGTGTATTTTGCTTTTTTTTTTTTTTTAATAAATTTGAAGCCTAACAAAGAATAACATTGCAAATGCAATTTTTCTTAAATTTATCTTCAAAAATATCTAAAAGAAGTAAAATAAAAGTGAAAGATTATCAAATAACAGCTCATTAATTTTTATTATAAATCAAAATTTTCTCTAGGACACAATATCATTCCCTCAAGACACTATGAGTACAATACAACTAGAGTTTTACTCTTAAAGAGTTTCTGTCATTTACTCATGTCGTGACCCCACTGACTTTCATTGTATGGACAATACAAATTATTTAAATTATCTTTTGTGTTCTGCAGAAGAAAGAAAATGCAGTTTTGGAGTGACACAAGGGTTAGTACATTTTTGAGTAAATTATCCCTTTAAGACAGTCAGGCATAAGTTAGTTAGTTTATCTTTCTAAGACTTCATGGAAATAGTTGTTGTTGCTGTTTTTTTCCAGAACAGGATACAGAGGCACTTTGTTGTCCTCTGTAGAGCTTTGACTGCTGATAGTAAGCAGACCACTGTGCCGTTCAGCCTTCGGCAAGGACATCTTCTCGAAGATCATAGAAACATAAGGATTCACCATGCAAACCTCAAGAGAATGAACAGCACCTTCGTTGAACACCAATCAGACACACTATGGACACACCAAAACACACACTTTCTTTCTTGCTCTCTATCAGGCTCCTTGACAAACACATGCTCATTTTCTCCACACACACACACACACACACACACACACACACACAAGCATCCACTCTCTTCCATACAAATCACACAGACAGACACACACACACACACACACACCTCTACACACAGACTCTGCCTATCTAAAAAGACACACCAGCCAGCTGGGACACTCAGTAAAAGAGAGAGAGAAAGAAGGAGGGGAAAATATTGGGCAGGAAGTAGCACGGTTGGATGTTTGATGGGGTCGGCAAGACCGTTAATCACAGAAATGGTTCTGTTAGCCATGACAGCTGAATCCACCGCAAAGCACACAGGACGACGCTGGCACACACATGACGTCATCCTTCCTTCCAGATCCCCTGGATTAATATTCCAATAATAGGAGAGAAGGGCTGGCTGAAGGTTGAGACGACATCCCTCCATGCATTACTCACCGTTTCACCACATGACCTGGGCAACCCAGCACTCTCATGGCTTGGAGTGCTACACAGTGAAGTGCTTATCATTTCCAGTGTCCAATATCTAATATAGACTCTACTGAACTGTTATTTGTAGTGGTAAGATGCATCTTTATAGGTATTAATATTGATTAGTAGCTTTGTTGGTGCATATATGTAAGCCTTCTGTTATGACTTATATACCGCTATTAAATCACCAGGGCAGCTTGATAAATTGTTGTTTTTTTTTAAATTGTAGTTATAACCACACCTGCTCATATACAAGAAGGTCTGCATAAGGAACCATTCATTTACATTGTTGAGGGTAAGCTCACCTGAAGGCCACCCCTCCTCCAACACATTTGCTGTGTTTTCCCCCCCGTCCATGCTGCTCCTGCAGCTGTCGACCCCCTCTGACCTCCTGGTCCAATCAATAGCTCTCCTTTAAGGCCTTCTGCTGGAAGGTAATTGCTAGTCTAAGTTACCTCACCTAGACAAAAGACAAACAGGAGAGATGAATATTTTAAAGTAGTACAAGTACTTTAATAAAACTATAGTAAACATAGTATATATATATATATATATATTTATTAAGTGTATACTAGTGTATATAGTATTTTGCAGTAATTTAGTTCTCTATATATTCTACTTTACTAATACTTTTAATCAGGAAGGAAGCATACTTTGAAAACAAGTATAGTATATAAAAGTATAGTAAAAAAAAAAATCTAGTATATAAAAAAAATGAGGAAAAACAAAATGTGTGTAAATGTGTGCTGACCAGTGTTGGGCTCGTTACTCAAAAAATTTAATTTATTACTCCTTACTAGTTACTCCATTCAAAAGTAATTATTACTTATTACTTTCTGGCAACAGTAATTAGTTACGCTACTAGTTATATGACTTTCCCTTCACGCCCCAAATAAGTTGTAATTGTGTATCTTCCCCAAAAAATTCTTCTAAAATGTTACTATTAACATATTTCTGCCTCATCATTTGACCGAAATCTACATTGGATCGCAGTCAGAAGTTATTACAAACACTCAATGGTGATTGATAGTGACTTTTAAGTAAAAGTGTTGTATTAAATCTCATTAATTGTCATGTGTAGCTTGAAGCTAATTGTAGCTATAATTTCTCTGTTACCCATATATGATTATATTTCATGATGTATTTTATCAAAAGAAATCACATAAGTTTGCAAGAAAATTGTTTTGTTTTCCAAAAAGATGTTTAATTATAGTAATATAGTTTATATCGGGATCAGAGGGATGGGCAAGCCATGTAATGCCAGAGTAAAGTAATGCCACAGCTTACACAATGGTGTTTTCTCCTGAAAAAAATCTATGTAATGCCAATATTTCCATCCACTGAATATAAGCTTTTCCATATTCCAAGCTTGCCTGCTGCACTGGTGACTTAATGTGGATTGTTGGATTTCAAATAAGTAGGGGTTGAGGCATCAAAAGTAACTAAGTAATGAGTTGGTCTATGGATGGTAACTGTAATATTATTACAGTCCACTTCAAATGTTGACTACTATATTTTATATAATTTGAAACTGCTATGGCAGCAGAAGATACATGGGCATGAATTTGCATTATTTTAACATTGTTTAGATTGTACCTAACACCTACCCCATTGAGACGGTAATACACAAATATGGAAATGTCTACATTCAAGCATGTCATACAATGGGCTTAAACAGCTCGCCCTTTTAGTTCACAAACACCTGACAGTTATGACCTAAATATGATTTTCATTTCAATCCTAAAATTCGGCATTAGTAACATACTTATCACGCCTTCAGTTGCGTGCGCACTTTAAGATCCGAGGATCTTTCATTCTTGGCTCATTTTGAGTAATTCTATCATTTGATTGATCAATTCTATCATTAGTAAGTTGTTGACGCGAAAACAGACCTAATCGGATCAGTCCAATTCATGATTGAATCGTTCAGTGCGATTTGCAAAATTATTTAACAGGGTCATTGGAAAGAATTCACTTATTCATGAATCGGACACCACTATCGCTTTTCGGAGAGGGTGACGATTTCTTCAGTTCAAAATAACAAGGAAGGACATTTTTTTATAAAATGTAGTGGAGTAAAAAGTACAATATAATGCTTTGGAATGAAGAAAAAGTAAAAGTTTCACAAAATAAAAATACTCTGATAATATACAGATACTTGAAAAGATGTACTTAATACAGTAACAAAGTAAAAAATACTTTGTTACTGTTCACCACTGGATAATGATAAGAAATGTTCCTTGACATCAAATCAGCGTATCAGAATAAAATGATATTTTACAATTTAATAATATTTCACAATATTGCTGTTTATTCAGTATTTTTGATCAAATAAATGCAGCGCGCGTGCACACACACACATACACACACACACACACACACACTTGTCTGTTGGACCAGTTGCTCTTTGACCCCAGACAAGGTCACAGGCATAAAAACACAGTCTCCTTGACTGAGGGGATCCACTTTGAAGGCCTATGGGGAACTGAGGAGATTTAATTGATTATGTGGGTTTGTGTTCATGACAGAAAAATCTGTATGTAAAGAGAGAAAGAGAACTTATTCTGTGCCCTATGCTTTTCGGTTTAAAAACAGAGCCTCCATTGTGTCACTACAGCCTCTGGCAAGAGTTGGAGCTCAAGTCTAAGACTGACAATGAAAGGGCCTTAGAACCGTATGAAGTTCAAGCTGTAGCTCTGTGTATGTGTTCGTGCCTCCGCGTGTGCTGGGGGAGGTGGTGAGGCTGGTTCAGACACCAGTGCTACATGATTCACTCCACAAGACATCTGGCAAAACTGAGCAATTTGGCTGTGTATGCCTGGTTTCCCAGCAACTCACTCCTGCGTCCCAGTTCAAGAAGCCACAGCTAAAAGAGTAGATGAAGGAGGATTTTGGTTTTACTCCAGGAAGGTCACAGAGTGGAACTGGTCCTGTGATAGAAAAAAACACTTATTATTATCTAAATTTATTTGAGGTTGAGACTATATCTGACAATATCAAGCCAGTCTTATTATATGTATTTCCTTTGAGATAAAGCACAAAACTAACCGAATATCACCGACAACAAATGCCGGTTACCAGCCTTGTTGGTCTTTCCACAAGACATCCTGTTCATTCCTTGCTCGTGGTATTGTTGGACATCTGTAAACACCTGTGTTTGAACATGATGTTGCAAACAAGCAGTTGGTGTTTTGTAAAATTCAGACAACCAACAGTAACAAACATTTTGCTTCACAAGTGGTCTAGGTAGATGCAGGAAGAAGAATGCAGATGTGAGTGTTACGGGGATGATTAGCAGGATTAGATTAACATGCTCCTTCCAAACTCTTGTTTGTAATGTCATTAAGGTAAAATATTTGCCTTTATTGTGATGATCAAAAATAGTAATACACTGCATTACTGTATAATTATAATACCCTATTGTTCAAAAGTATAGGGCCAGTAAGTTTTTTTTAAAAGAAATTAATGCTGTTATTCAGCAAAAGATTTATATTTTCAGTAAGTGCTGTTCTCTGTCATCAAATAATGTATCCACAAAAATAAGCAGCACGACGGTTTTGAACATTGATAATAATAATAAATGTTTCTTGAGCAGCAAATCAGCATATTAGAATGATTTCTGAAGGATCGTGTGACACTGAAGAATGGAGAAATGATGCAAAAAATTCAGCTTTGTCATCACAGGAATAAATTACATTTTAAATATTTCACAATATTACAGTTTTTACTATATTCTCTCTCAAATAAATGCAGCCTGGGTAAGCATAAGAGACTTTGTTCAAAAACATTTAAAAAATCCAAACCTTTGAACGGTGGTGTATATGACAAATAAAATGGAGGCCAAAAGTCTGAGACCACTATTCAAATTGTTCTATTATAAACTTTCTCATTTGATACAGTTTTATTATATATCTAGAATAAGTATTTCAATGGAAAGTTTAATTGAAAAACATACACAAATTACATAATTTCTGCCCCTATTTTGTTTAAATGACAGCAGCACTTGAGCATGATTTGATATGATCCAAAGAATATTGTGTGCTTTAATGGAAGCAAGAACGTTGGACTGTCATATGGTAACAGTCATACGGTACACTACATGTACATTTGTTGATTTGATGGGATAACTATCTCAAACATTTATTCATTTAAAATTTGTTTCTGAAGTTTGCAATCCAACTTCATTTCCAATTTTAAACTAAATTCTTTCAATGTGGTCTCAGACTTTTGCACTCTACTGAAAATACCTGTGTAAAACAAAGTCTGCATTACCCAACTGATCTGTAAACTGAAACGGGAAAAAAATGTGTATTCCACAAAACAGACAGAGATCAGAAAGAAAAGGGAAATAAAGAGAAAAGGGTTTAAAGAAAGAAATGGTCATCAGTCAATCCATCTGCCAAGCTAAATCTGGTACCTCCCTCTATCCATTTTTTTGACCACAGCTGTTTAATCCCCCCTTTCCAATCGCTCGCACACGTACACGCACACACAATAAGACCCCCCGTGTAGTCACCACCCAACGCTGTCTCAGTGAGATAAAGCAGTCATTGACAGCCACGTGTCTCAGTGTTGAAGTCTGTGTGCAGGCCAAGTGTCCAGACAGCTGACCAGACATCAGTCTGCCAAACCAGCCAGCAGACACACATACATGCAGCTCAATGGGACATGATGAACAAAGATTAGCATTGGATTTCATGCACACACTCATAAACACGGGGCTGGAACCAGAGCTGGTGACCAATGTAAACCCACTCTGTGCATTTCCATTGAAGAGGGAGGTCCTGACAAGCTGTATTGTTAAAATATGTTCTCAAAACCAGTAGTAAGACTAAAAGAACTTTTTTTTTTTTTTTTTTTTGTGGCCAGGTTATGTAGTCAGACACAACCTCCTCTTCATGGAAATAAATGTTGTGATGTTATTTCCATCAAGAGCTGCATCAATTTTTGGTCAAGATCTTGTATTGACAATGCAATAGCACAATAGTCAAGCACTCTGTAAAGTCTACTCTAGCTCTACTCCATTGTTTTCCCACATGGTTGTTTTTGAAATCTACACACTCCATCAATAGTGTTAGAAGAACTGTTGCCAAACATATTATATATACACTATATTACCAAAAGTTTTGGGACGCCTTCCTTTACGTGCACATGAACTTTAATGACATACCATTCTTAATCCGTAGGGTTTAATATGGAGTTGGCCCATCCTTTGCAGCTATAACAGCTTCAACTCTTCTGGGAAGGCTTTCCACAAGGTTTAGGAGTGTGTTTATGGGAATTTTTGACCATTCTTCTAGAAGCACATTTGTGAGGTCAGGCAGTGATGTTGGTGAGAAGGCCTGGCTCACAGTCTCCGCTCTAATTCATCCCAAAGGTGTTCTATCGTTGAGGTCAGGACTTTGTGCACTGGTGCGCAGTCATGTTGGAACAGGAAGGGGCCATCCCCAAACTGTTCCCACAAAGTTGGGAGCATGAAATTGTCCAAGGGGCCAAGCCCAACTCCTGAAAAACAACCCCACACCATAATCCCCCCTCCACCAAACTTTACACTTGGCACAATGCAGTCAGGCAGGTACCGTTCTCCTGGCAACCGCCAAACCCAGACTCGTCCACCGGATTGCCAGATAGAGAAGTGTGATTCGTCACTCCAGAGAACACGTCTCCACTGCTCTAGAGTCCAGTGGCGGCGTGCTTTACACCACTGCATCCAACGCTTTGCATTGCACTTGGTGATGTAAGGCTTGGATACAGCTGCTCGGCCATGGAAACCCATTCCATGAAGCTCTCTACGCACTGTTCTTGAGCTAATTTGAAGGCCACACGAAATTTAGAGGTCTGTAGCTATTGACTCTGCAGAAAGTTGGCGACTTCTGCGCACTGTGCGCCTCAGCATGCGCTGACCCACTCTGTGATTTTACGTGGCCTAACACTTTGTGGCTGAGTTGCTGTTGTTCCTAATTGCTTCCACTTTGTTATGATACCACTAACAGTTGACCGTGGAATATTCAGTAGTGAGGAAATTTCACGAATGGATCACGGTACCACGCTTGAATTCACTGAGCTCCTGAGAGCGACACATTCTTTCACAAATGTTTGTAGAAGCAGTCTGCACGCCTAGGTGCTTGATTTAATACACCTGTGGCCATGGAAGTGATTGAAACTCCTGAATTCAATGATTTGGAGGGGTGTCCCAATACTTTTGGCAATATAGTGTGTGTATATATATATATATTGTGGACTCTTTTCTTCAGCTCATTCCACAGTATTTTTTTTGTTTTTTTTTTATGGGGTTTGGGTCAGGGGACTGTTATATCCATGGCAAAACCTTCATTCTGTGGTCGTGAACTGTTCTGTTGTTGATTTTGTGTTTTGGATCATTGTCATGCTGGAGGATCCAACCACGGCCCAGTTTAAGCTTCCTGACATAGTCAGTTATGTGTTGATTTAATATCTGCTGGTACTTGGATTTTATGATACCTTGTATCCTAACAAGTTGCCCAGGGTCTTTGAAAGAAAATTAGCCCTACAACTTTAGAGATCCACCACATTACTTCACAGTGGGGATGAGGTACTTTTCGGCTATGTTTCTGTCTATGCCAAACCCACCTCTGGTGTTTTTCCAAAAAGCTTTATTTTGGTCTCATCTGACCATAAAGTTCCAGTAACGGCATTCAAATTGTAGATACATGAGACTGCTGTCTGATGTCACCAAAGGCTTTTTTATTGCAACCTTCCCAAACAAGTTGTGGTTACATAGGTAAGATCTGATCATAGTTTTGGAGACTTTCTGACCCCAAGACCCAACTACCATCTGGGATTCTCTAACTTTTATTCTTACAGTTTGTTTAGCAACTCAAACCAGTGTATGTGGGGCTAATTTAGACACACATTCACTTCCAGGTAGATTGTTACTATCTCCAGTTGATTTAATCCTTAATTATTGCCCAGATAGTGGAAATGAGTATTCCAACAATGAAATCTTATAGCCATTTCATGATTTGTGCAGCACAACAACCTTTTATCACACATAATTCCTGTATTCTCAGGTCTTTCTCATAGTGATGGATAACTGACTATAGGATTTTGGCCCGTGTGTCACTTCATATTTAGAGCCCAATAAAACAGGAAGTTATAACTTATCACTTAAGTGTTCCTGATTACTAAGGTGAACTTAAAAACATACCATATAAATAGGAATATACTCCAGTTATATTTATCTCATTAGAATGTGTAGGTGTGTATTAAAAATAAATTAATATTTTGGAGGAAAACATTTATATTTTTATTTATATTTTGTGTAAATTAACTTCAATTAAAGGTTATATTTTGGTGAATATTTTTATGAAACTTTTTTTTATTATTATCAATGCTGGAAACAGTTGTGCTGCTTAATATTTTTGTGGAAACTATGACATTTTTTTTTCAGGATTCTTTGAAATTTATTTTAAATAGAATTTTTTTGTTAAAGTCTTTACTGTCACTTTTTAACAATTTAATAAAATCTAACTGAAAAATAAAAAGATAAAATCTTAAAAAATAAAATAAAATTCTTAAAAAATTGTACTGACCACAAACGTTTGTGTATAGAAGGTAGTGTAAAATAGAAAAAAAAAAAAAAAAAAAAAATCAATCATTAGTCAAACAACTTTACACAAATTTCCAATGAAATATGCATGACTGGTGCCAATCAAGTACAGACATGATCATTTACAAAACAAATTAAATGTTGGTATATGGCTATAATAAGCAAATCTAACATACATTTCAAAACATAAACTGGCCTAACTTGAGAGGAAGTGTTTTGCCTTAATGTGACCCTAATGGTCCACTTTGGGTCTATGGGAACAGCAGTTTACCTACGAGTGTCTGAATTTAGTGCAGTTTCATTACCTTTTTTTTTTTTTTTTTTAAATCAATTTCTTTAGCATAGTAACTATGCCCAAATAATGTCATTAGCACATAGGTCAAAGGTGAACCTATATACCATGCTATATTTCAGAAAGCAAAAACTCTCCTTCCCTCTCTTCCCTCTTGGTTGCACTGTGTACTCGCTCTTCTCCTTCTTTCTCTGGAACGTTCCACCCTCCCTCCCTCTCTCTGTCTCCTCTACATTCACTCCTCTTCCTCTCCTCTGTTTTCTCCAGGGTCATTGCAATTACTCCTCACTCCTTCTCTCTCTCTCTCTGTCTGTTTCACGCTTCTTTTTTATTCTCCTATCGTATACATGTTTGAGATATACTAAAACACATCTCTCTTATCAAGCCTCTACATCTTTCACCTCCCGTACTCGAAATCTTTTTGGTCTGTTCTAGTCTTATTTCTGTTCACCATCTCTCATTTACTCTCCTCTTTAATTGTAACTTCTATTCTAGTCTCTTCTCTTCTTTCCTCTCCTCTCCTCTTCTCTGGACTTAAACTAATTCTCACTTTTCCCTCGCCCATACTTTTCCTCCAATTATTTACCCTGCACGCCGTCCCTCGTTTCATCCGTTCTCTCTCTCTCTCTGGTACGGGGAGGAGAGCGCTGCTGCAGGACTGCAGGGCTCAGCAAAGCCACATTCTATTTTCTGCCACTTCCTCTTCCTCTTCCAACCGTTTCTATGGTTACAGCAGGAGCCCACAGAGGCCGCTCCCTCCTCAGTCATGGAAGAGGAGCCAGGGTTATCACTCTCCTTTCTCTAGAATTCTATTTCTTTTTCACTCTTATCTCTCACTCTCTCTATATTTATATCACTCCGTCCATCCATTTCTTGGTGTCTTCTCTCGTTACATTGCACTCTCTCGCTCTCCGTGTCCTTTGGGACTCCTCTCCCTCACTCTCTTTTCTCTCCTGAACGTCCTCTCTCCCGTTATACTTTCTCCCATCCATTTCATTGATTTGACATTTCATACGGTCTTCTCTTTCAGTCAATTTCCAATTTCAAAGTAAAAGTTCAAAGTATTTTATACATGCAATATTACCAAAGCATCAATATACAAAGAAACACAGTGAGAGAAGACACAGTAACTGTCCTTTCACCTCCATTTTTTGTTTCTGTCAGCTGTTTGAGACCAACATACATAGGAAAGAAGCTTTTTCAAGGGCGAGAAGAAAAAACGTGACCTCTATTCTGTTACTGAGACACACCAAACCAACCACCTGCTGAGTTACACTCACAAACATGGAGCGTGGTGACATTTCTTGGCGTTGACAGGGAGAGGCAACCAACACCGCTTGCAATGGATTTCAACAGGCATGACATTCATTCTAAAACGGGGCCTGTGCAACACGCCGCATGAGTCACTGGGCAAAGGTCAATGACAATGAGAAGGCAGCAAATTCTTCTCCATCTTTGTAGCCATTAATGTGCATAAACATTGCTTCATGTCTACTCTTCAGGGTCTCTTGCTCAATAGCGCCAGCTCCCTGAAGTAGTTCTATTTGAGCCACATTGTAAGACCCTGTGTGGTTTTTTTGTTCACAGTGCATCGTTATACTTCATGTACTTCTTTCTTGGTACTTCATTCTGTGTTGGGGTGGTGGTAAGTACTCAAGGTAGATCTCTTCTCTAACTGACAAGGTCCACAAACAATATAGTACTCACGATATGATCTTGCATTGATCTTACAGCTAAAATGAGGTGGTTTTAAAACCTCATATAGTGAGGTTTAATAGATACTAGTTATGATACCGCCTCACATAAAAATACAGTATTTTTCAAGGATATTTCAACTTCTTTGAAAAGCTTTTACTTAGTTCAATTTACTTAGTTTTCCAAGACAAATCAACGGTTTGTGTTATTTTTGTAAACTGCTCTTACATCATCACAGAGAATAATTCTCAAAGAAAGTTATTTTGATCTTAATCAAAGGTCCATCAGTCAACTTGAACAAACTTCTTTGGACTACAGCTGCTCATTTGGATATTGAGCATGACATTGTAAATCAAAGGCCATATGACAGAGATCACAGGGAGGTGGGGTCGAGCCACTGGCTGCTCATTCACTCGACAGCATTGGGCTTTCAAGCACTGACGGTCATATTGTGTCACTCGAAAGCTTAATGATGTTACGAAACACCCCACGTCAGGTGCTATTTGTTGATGGTTTTCTTGAGCTCATCAATTTATATGAGTTAGAGGGATAGTTCACCCAGAAATTAGAATTCTGTCATAATTTACTTACCCTAATGTCATTTCAAGTCTGTATTAAAGGGTTATTTCACCCAAAAATGTAAATTCTGTCAATAATTACTCACCCTCATGTCGTTCCACACCTGTAAGACCTTCATTCATCTTCAGAACACAAATGAAGATATTTTTGATAAAATCCGATAATAAGCGACAAGAATATTTTTCGTTCCGAAGATGAACAAAGGTCTTACGGGTGTGGAATGACATGAGGGTGAGTAATTAATGACAGAATTTTCATTTTTGGGTGAACTAACCCTTTTTTTGACCAAACAAGATTTTTCCAAAAATGTTGTTTTGGACCCCATTAACAGGTACAAACAGTTCTTAATAGATGTTTAATACTCAGGTATTAAACATCTTTTGTGGACATAAGGAATTACATGAGGTTGAGTAAACGATGGCAGAATGTTCATTTTTGGGCAAACTATTCCCTTTAATCTCTTTCAAAAGTGTGTAAGATACATGACCATGTGTCTGTGTCTGTAAAGAAGAAGAAAAGTTTCCAACTCAGAGAAGTCAAGACCTGTTTTTGGTTACATATTCACTCAGTGCCAAACCAGTGACTGTGTGTTTCTGTTTGTCTAAGGTGAACACCTCTCTCAAACTCTTTCTTTCTTTTTTGCTCATAGTATTTAATGAACACACAAAGGTGACTCTGTTAGTTTTTCTCTTATTTGCTCATCGGTACTAATAAATATGCATATACCTCCATCGCATTTTATTATCTCTTCTTAAAATGACACCGTAGTGTATGTCACTAATTAAAAATAAATTAATAGATAGATATATGGGTCGGATATATAGGCCATATCTGACCCATATTTCTATTTAAGCAGTTGTATGTCCTGCACAGTATAAAATTACCATAATTGCAGGTGTCTGTTTTTTATAGTCTCATCAATATCTTTGCTTTGCTTTTCTCTTTTACTCTCGTCTTTGGGTTTAATCTTCCATGTGCTTCATCTCCCCTCGTCATCCTGTTCATCTGTGCTGCTTTGAGGACACTCGGCTCAAGGTTGTATTTCATGTTGTGGTGTGAGCTCTTTTGTCTCAAACATCTGCAGGTCTAGTGTTTATGGGGAACAGGTAAGGTCTCCTAAATCAGTTTGCTTGCTGGTTTTACCAGTGGGAGAAATTACACAAAACACCCTTGTACACCACCATTACTACTCTTAAAAATAAAGCACACTGTCAGATACAAATACAGCATCATGATATGAGAGCAGTATGATGTATATAAATAAGAGATAAGGGCAAGTTGTGAAACTTCTAAGGGTTTGTTTTTTTAAAATTCAATTATAAAAAATATACCTTTATTATATAGTTGACTCTTGCCTACACGTTTTGTGTGTGTGTGTGTGTGTGTGTGTGTGTGTGTGTGTGTGTGTGTGTGTTTACTTGTTTACCCAACAGCAACAGTAAAAATATGATATATATATATATATACATACATACATACACACACACACACACACACACACACACACACACACACACAGACACTACCATTCAAGTGTCAAGTGGGTATGATTTTGGTAAGAATGTTTTTGAAAGATATCTCTTCTGCTCACCAAGGCAAGTTATTTGATCAAAAATACAGTAAAATCAGCAATATTGTGAAATATATATTCTAAAATGTAATTTATTTTGTTTCTTTGATGGCAAATCTTAATTTTTAGCAGCCATTTTCCAGTCTTCAGTGTCCTTCAGAAATCATTCTAATATGCTGATTTGTCAGCATATTAGGAGCGTTATGAATCAGCGTGTCAAATCAGCGGTTCGGAGCGCCAAAGTCACGTGATTTCAGCAGTTTGGCGGTTTGACACACGATCCGAATCATGATTCGACACAAAAGATTCATACCGCTCCGAAGCTTAATGAAGCAGTGTTATGAAATCGGCCATCACTATAAGTCATTATTTTGTTTTTTTGGCGCACTAAAAGTATTCTCGTCGCTTTATAATACTGAACCACTGTACTCACATGAACTGATTTAAATATGTTTTTAGTACATAAATGGATCTTGAGAGAGGAAATGTCATTGCCTCACTGAGCCATCGGATTTCAACAAAAATATCTTAATTTGTGTTCCGAAGATTAACAAAGGTCTTACGGGTGTGAAACGGCATGAGGGTGAGTAATAAATTACGTTATTTTCATTTTTCGGTGAACTAACCCTTTAATATTGTGGACATTTTTTTTAATAATGTTGATTGATTTCTTTAAAAAAAATCTTACTAGCCCCAAACTTTTGAACATTATACACTCAGAAAAAAGACACAAAAGATGTCATTGGGGTGGTACAAAAAAAAAAAACTACTCACACACATGCTCAACCAACTCTAATCACCACTGCTATTAAAAACCCAAAGCAAACAAACTCAATATAATTGATAATAGATTAATCATTACATGTGCTAGTTGGTTCATCATCTGTCATCAGGTAGATAGCTAACAAGTGGTAAAAATTTCTTCTTCTCAGTTGTCTTATGAAAGATCATAGCCAGTGCACGTGTAGAATTCTTACATTAGTGATCAAGAACCCATGGGTAACAGCTAAAAATCTTCAGGCAGCTTATGTACTTCACAACATCTGCGTTCAAATGAACACAATCAAAGATGAGCCAAGAACCACAGATAACCCACTAGCAAAGTGTTAAGGATTGGACACTGCACTAGATAAATTGGTAATTGGTTTATAGAGAACATCCAGGATATACTTAAAACATAACATGCAAAACAAGACAGACATTTCCACCAAAACACAACAAGGTAGACATGTCCTCAACAAATACAAATCTTTGAACAAGAAACTCCTCCTACAAGAGAAAACGTGGAGACAGAATGCTTAAAGGATGCTATGGAGGTGTCAGGTGTGTCCTCCTCCCCCTCTCATCCTGCTCAGACCCCGGTGTGTGTTTGTTCAGCTGGGTCCCAAACACAACCGTCTGCTGCTTGCTGAGGAGAACCAGGGGAGGGGAGGACCAGGAGGGAACAAAAGGCAAGCGTGGCTGGAAAGGAGAGCCTCTTGCCGGGCACAAAGAGATGCTTGGGGTGGGGGTGGGTGGGCGGTTGTTGTTGGGGGTAATGTTACCGCAGAGGTGGCAGCTGAAGGGTACGAGGGAGAGGGAGAATGAATGAATATGAATGAGAGAGGACGGCTGTCCTTCCACTGGACCCCCATGACCCAGCCAGGGGAACAGACCCTCTTTTTCTCTGTCTCCGTCTCCCTCTCGTACTCTTTGGCTGAGTGAATTGGCAGCAGGTGGGGGCACGAGAGCACATACACATATGCATGCGAACACACACAAACACACAAACACATTCAGAGAGGCTGTCTGGCACTTGTAGCCACTGTCTCCAATCGAGGCCACACGCTACAGTGAGTCAAGCCGGTAATGACGATTAGACGTACGTGTGTGCGAGCGTGTATACTGTGCGTGAGAGTGTTGGGGGGTGGGCACTCGAGGCTTGAAAAACCAATGCTTTCTATCTAATTTATGAGGTGAGGGGTGTGGGGAGAGAGAGAGAGAGTCTGACATAGGAGGGTCTGACAGTGGTTCCTCCATCCAGGATTTCTGGATCGATTCTGCAGACATATAATCATTGATTCTTGGATGGTCTATGAAAGATGCGAGTGTGACAAGGTTCCTTACAGCTACAACTCCAAACAAAGACTTGAACGTTAGGAACCGTAAAGCTCCTAGAAAAAAAAAAAAAAAAAAACTCAACCTTCTTCATTTGGACCTGCATGAGATTTTCTACCTACTAAATCTTTTGAGTATGGAATCTGACATTTTACAGATGGTTTAAACAGATACAATGGGGTCTAAATATGTGAGACTACTAATTTGGGACTACTGAAAATGCATAAAAAATTTGTGAAAAAAGTAAAACTTTAGCTTTTTTGCGAACATGAAAATCTCACCTTTTCTACAATGTCAATGTCACAAATCTGTGAAAAAAATAATAATTATACATGTATAATAGAATTTTATTAAGTAAACAATTTGTTCAACATATATAAGCCAATTCATTTTTTTTTATTTTTCATTTTCAATTATTTTTTGATAGAATTATATACAATTAAAATAAAAATATATAAATAATTATATTATATTATTTAATCTGACAAAAAAAAGAGTGAATACTAATACCCCAGACCTTAGTGTTAATGTTATACATACAACAAAGCATTTGAAGAAATATGTTGCATGGCTTTGCGGTGTGACATGAATGTTTTTGTTGTTCAAATTATTATTTGTTTGCCTTATTATTTCTATGCTATACTGATGCCTGAACACTATAGAGATCAAGAGAGAGAGTCAGTTGAACAAGTGGATGAAAAGATAGGGGACAGAGGGATAATAAGGCTGCTGGTGCCACAAACACTCACACTTTTTTTTCCTTACACACACACACACACACACACACACACACACACACATGCATGACTGACTTATGTGTGGAAGCCTTCGCATGTCTGTATGAGAGGCAGACACCATGTAAAATGGGCTTCAGTCCATGTAAAACATGCAGCTTCAGGGAAAGGAAGGACGAGGCAGAGAGAGAGAGAAAGAGAGGGAGAACTGAAGACACTTTACTGCTTCTTTCCGCCGCTATATCTGTCTTTCTCCCTTACACGCACACACTGGCCAGAAGGCTAATTACTCTGCCTACTGTCTATGTTCAACAGCAAGACAGCAGCAGACACAGGCCTGATCCAGCCAAAGGCCACACACACATCAATACACACAAACACAGGCCCATCATCCACTAAGAGTTCTACTCACCACTGCAGAAAATAAAACAAGCAGGGGAGATACTGAGCTAATACTAATAAGTGTTCAAAATTCACATCTATTGGACAAGTTACGCCTACAAAAATTTGACTTGCTCCAAAGGACACAGTAAATAGGACATATCAAGTTCTTATATACACTAATATAACACTTTAATTTTTGTTAGAAATTAAAGTGTTAGTTCACCCAAAAATGAAAATCCTGTCATTAATTGCTCACTCACATGTCGTTCCAAACCCGTAAGAGTTTTGTTCATCTTCGGAACACAAATTAAGATCTTTTTGATGAAATCTGAGAGCTTTCCGTCCCTCTATAAACAGCTACGCAGCTGAAACTTTGACGCTTCAAAAAAGTTCATAAAGAGATCGTAAAACAAATCCATATGAATTGAGTGATTTAGTCCAAACTTTCTGAAGAGATATGATCACTTTATTTACATATAAACATTGATCAGCGAACATAAACAGAAGCTCAACCGAACCCACGTGACACGTGAGAACAAACCTCTTGCTGAAGCTCAAACGTGCTGCGCAACTCACAAGAATGAACCTTATTGGTTCTCGCACGTGTCAAGCAAACATGCTTGAGCTTCTGTTTACCACAACTGATGTGTGAGGTGATGAATGTTTATATGTGAATAAAAGCCTAAATTTAATCTGTTAATCATATAAAGCGATGAAGTCTCTTCAGAAAATTTGAACTAAACCACTCAATTCATATGGATTTGTTTTACAATCTCTTTATGAACTTTTTGAAGCATCAAAATTTCAGTTGCGTAGGCGTCAACGGAGGGACAGAAAGCTCTCAGATTTCCTCAAAAAGATCTTCATTTGTGTTCCAAAGATGAACGAAAGTCTTGCAGGGGAGTAATTAATGATAGATTTTTCATTTTTGTGTAAACTAAGCCTTAAATAGTTTTATTCAGCAACTACATATTATATTGATCAAAAGTGACACTAAAGACATTTATAATGTTCCAATAGATTTTTATTTATAAGCTGTTCATTTGAACTTTCTATTCATCAAAGAATCCTGAAAAAAATGTATCACCGTTTCCACAAAAATATTAAGCAGAACAACTTTTTATATTAGAATGATTTCTGATGGATCATGTGACACTGAAGACTGGAGTAATGTCTGCTGAAAATTAAGCTTTGCCATTACAGGAATAATTATTTTTATTTTATTTACCTTGGTGATCATAAGAGACTTCTTATTTAAAAAATCTAACCAACTCCAAACTATTAAATGGTAGTGGAACATTACACACAATATAGAAAACATACACAGAATGTATGACCTCTCCTACCTCATTGCTTCTATCATGCATATACTGAATGTTGTTTTGCATCATTTTGTGTATAAATGGAATATTGGCTTTTGCTATATTTTTTTCAAGGCTTTTGCTATATTTTTGGATTTTAGCTGGCTATCTGAATTAACAAATCAGAAGCAAGGACTGAAACCAAACTATAAAGTGCAATAATAAATTGAATAGAGTGAGTCTAGCAGCAATAAATTAAGAATAAGCGAGTAAAACAAGTGCAAAAAAGCATGAGCAAATGCATCCAATGAGTGTGAGTTCTGTTCGAGTTCTAGAGAAAATGATGGGTCTTTCTCAACAGCATGAGAAAGGCATTGTGAGTAGACAAGAAAGGGTGAAGCAATTCTAATTTTTTTTTTTTTTTTTTTTGGTCTTTTCCAGAATCAAGTTTATTTTTCTGTGATTCAAAAACATCACTGTGAGATGAAAGAATTACAGGGCCTGTTCACTCAAGGACAAAAATTCTGTTGTCATTCCTTGTCATGTTGTCCTAAACCTGCACAAAAAAGAGTGTTTGAAGAATGTTTCAGCTGTTTTTGGAAGTCAGTGAGGTCCAAAAAATCATTGGACAAACTTTTACTGTATGGACAAAATACACTGAGAAAGAAGAAAGCAAGTCATACATGTTTTAAGTGACATCATTTTAACTTTTGGGTGAACTATCCCTTTAGAATTGTGAAGGAGGAACAACAACAGAAATTCAATAAATAAATAAATAAATATATCTACTATATTTAACAAAGTCTCTATATTCTAAACCCCTCGTTGACCTTGTCCTTAACATCTCAGACACATACTGCACCAGAATCGTGATACAATGCCGCTAGTCTTGGTAAATGGAAAAGCATGTCAATAGTCTTAACTGCAAAGTCATCAATTCGGTGTGGATACACACAGTAAAGCTTATATTTGAGAAGCCCTCCTGCACACACATTCACAAACGCACCCAATTCTTCCCTCTCGTCTCCACATATAAACACACATGCACCCTGCACACAAACACACTGAGAAATTGTATGGCCCCGAGCCCTCATTTGCATGGATTTGCATGAGATGCCGTATGGGGATTATTTATTCATAAGCTATCGCTACATGCAGATTTCAAACAGACCGAGCGGTTCGCTGTCCTTCACCCTGACAGTACGAGAATACAGTGTTTGCTTCTGGACAGTCCGTGGTCTGCGTCAGTTCAAAATGAGTTCAATCCCATCCAAGACATGCAATTCACAATACAAATAAGCAGGAAAGCTATTTAAATGAGCCATGAAAACAAAGGACCGTATATTTACACAAAGGACCTCATTGTTACTATTTTAAGCCATATTTTTAAAATAATCTAGATTATTTTATTTTTGCAGGGAGTTTTAAAAATAAAATATTTTTGTACACAAGGAGAATCATGATTTTCAACACTGACCGGCATGTTTAATAAAAATGTAAAAATTACAGAATCTGCTTCTACTGCTTTTGTTTCTAATGTTGCATTTAAATGGTATGCCTAACAAAGGAGCGAGGAGCATATTCATAACCATCAATCACAACCATGTTTGTAAGATGGTATAAACTCCACACAACCATGTTTTTAAGAACTCCAAACCTTCCGACTATTTTCCTACTCCTCCACCATCCTGACTTTTTCCACTGTGTCTGTTGGGGACCTTGAGTTTAAGTGTAAGGTGTAGAATCAAGTATAGAGGGAATATATAGGGAAATGTCTTTACACCAAACTTAAGAGACCAAATAACCCTTACCAATATTGTTTTATAAATGAAAATATACACAGTTCAGAAGTTTGGGATGTAAGATTTTTTAAATGATTTCCAAAGAAGTCTCTTATGCTCACCAAGACTGCATTTCTTTGACCAAAAATACAGTAAAAACTGAAATATTGTGAAATATTATTACAATTTAAAACATCCGTTTTCTATTTGACTGCATTTTAAAATGTAATTTATTCCTGTGAATTTTCAGCATCATTACTCCAGTCTTCAGTGTCACATGATCCTTCAGAAATCAGTCTAATATACTGATTCGGTGCTTAAGAAACATTTCTTATTATTATCAATGTTGGAAACAGTTGTGCTGCTTAATATGTTTGTTAAAACCATTTTTTTCTGGATTCTTTGATGAATAGAAAGTAAAAAAATAAATAACAAAAGATAAAAGTATATTCTGTAAGTTTTTGGTTATTTAAAGCATCATTGCCAAATAAATCATTTTCTTAAAAAAAAAAAAAAAAAGTTAAAAATTAAAAGGATCATACACACACACACACACACACACACACAAAAACCTCCTAAAAGACAAATAATTTTATACCAGTGCCATTTAGTCATTAATCTAAATAGGTGGAGCTCTGGCAGCAAAGCAAATGAAGCCACTCAGGCAAACAAGTGGTGAGCAAATATTTAAAAACTTTAAAATTATAATGGTGCGCACTCATTTTTTTTTTAGTCCAAAATAATAAGGATTTCTTGTTAATAATAATCTAAACCTAGCAAATAATCAATCTGCCTAAGACACATTCAAGTCAAAAATTCACCTAAAAAATCCTGAGTAGGCCCTAAAACCATTTAAGGATTACTAAATTCCCAGACATGTTTTTTCCCCCGAGCAACTGGGGCTTTCCCAGTCTGACCTTTGTCATAATGGGCTTTCCCACACAAACCATGCATGCTAGTATGCTATTGAAATACCACTGCTAGTGGCACAAGCTACCGGTTTCAATTCTGCCTTAAGACATGGTAACAGCTCATTTAAAACACATATCTGCACAGCGGTTTGCTTTTCTATTGCAATACTCTTTAAGGGTTTAAAAAGAATTGGCATGTATTAAACCTGCTCTACATTTGAGAGGTTCTCAAAAGATATTTTACTCTGATGTTAACATCAGTCAGAATAACACCAAGTCAATACATACACTAATTTTAAAAGGTACAACTGTTGAAAGTGCTTTAAGAACTGTAAAACATGACCTCATTCAGCACTACAGAGAATTGTTTGGAGAAGCATGAATTTGAGATTTGAGAGTCAGAACACGAGACGGAAATACAGAGCAACAGGAGAAAGAAAGAGAAAGGGTGTAGATGAGAGGTGAAGCTGAAGCAGACCCAGTCAGTCCATATAAGGCCAGTCTGAAGGAGGAGAGCAGCCTCAGGAACGTAAGCAAGTGTTTAAGACCTCTACACTGCAAAACATTTTCCACTGTTCCCAACAGCTCATTGATAATGCAGTGCAAAAGATGATACCTTTTTAGGCCCAAAATAACCACTACCAGCATTTTGCAGTGATATTTAATAGTCACGAGTTGTGTTGGAAAAAAAAAGAAAACAGAAAACATTGCTATGTGCTTGCTAGAGTGATCATAGCGATTTGCTATGTGGTCGCTAAACAGTTCTGAGTGTTTTTAACGAATTGTGATTTGGTTGCTAGGGAGTTCTGAGTGTTTTTAGTGCATTGTTATGTGATTGCTGGTGGTTTCTAGGGTGTTGCTAGTTGGGTGCTACTGGTTTTAGGAGTTTCCTTACTAGCTCAAGCAAAAGAATGATTACTGGTCCTTCATATGACTCGGTTCATTCCTTTAAAAAAATAAGAATATGGAATTTCTGCTGGAATTTTAACTACTATGTACTTGCATCAACAATAAGTACAATGTACATATGTACTTATTGTGCCCATATTGTATTGCAAAACACTTCTGCTGCTATTGCGGTGGGATACAGGTAAGGTTACACTGTAAACCTGAATAAGTTGGGCTAACTCAAAAAATTTGAGGTAATCAGTTACATCAATTTTTTTGAGTTATGATGTTCCCAATTTTAAGTAAGCAGAACTATCAAGTTTTGAGTTTGTAGTACTCATGCATGTTAATTGCTCATAACTTGAAGTACTGAGTTAGCTAACTCATACATTTTGATAGCAATTAACATAAAAGGTTTAGGTTATTAACTTCTTTATTTTGAGTTCTTGCAAATGAAATGAGTTATTTACTTCACTGTAAATCCTAATAAGCATTAGGGTTTAGGGACAGGTTTGGTGGTATGGTTTAAGGGTGGGTTAAGGTGTAAGGGAAGGCTCAACAGTGTAATTATAGATGTAATTACAGAAATGTATTACAGCTGTAATTACATGCAGTACAATGTAAAAACATGTATGTGCACAATAAGTGCATTGTCTGAAATGATTAATTTAAATGTTGGGTAGTTGTTAAGGACACCTAATATAAAGTGGGACCCAAAAATCATTAAGTTTGATTGCTGAGAAAAGTAATAGCACATTTCTTATCAACAAACCACATGATTTGAGGATTCATTTGTGTAGCAACAACAGTGTGGGACGAATTGCAGTGGCCACTTGTGTTAAGCCTACCTCAAAGCAAGCTCACGCACGTCTTTAGCGTGATGGGTCCTGAAAGAAGCACATGAAAGACTTGCCAGTCTTCTTAAAAATGAGTATAATTTCCCTTCAGTTCTGTGTCCCCTACACTTCTATGAAAATACATGCACATACGCTCACCAAGACGCACAGAGGATATCTGCCTCTCAAACATATTTGATGGATTTACATACAGTGCAATAGCCTCGCTCGTTCCTGTAAAGGAGATGTGCAAATACTCGCATCCAGATACACACACATGGCAGCTATACATTTTAAATCAGCCTTCTCAGAAATTAGAGAGTGTTTCCTCTCTGAAGCAGAGCCTCTTTTTATTTCAGTATTAAAAAACAAATTCCAACCTGCTGTAAAGACTCCCTCCTTCTCTCTCCCCCAATAATCCCCCCACCCTTCAGTCTCTCTTCCTCTCTCCATCATCATCTCTCTCTCTCTAGCTTTCTCTCCACAGTATTTGCATAATTTCTCTGCCGTATTCTGATGTATGCGTGTGAATAATAAAGCTCATGGGCGCGGCGTGCCAGGCTGCCACTGTTCATTACGACCGCGCACAGCAAAGCTAGGCTCCGCAGGGCCCTCATTAGCTATTCCACTCAGAATAAAGGCTCACTCACTCTCTCTCCCTAATGCGCTCGCTCACTCGCACCCGCAACTCTCTCTTTTACTCTTTCTCTCTCTCTCTCTCTCTTACTTACACACACACTTTTTCTGTCACTCACTTTTTTCTGTATTTCGTATTTTACTCTTTTACTCTAACTAGGGTGTGCATCTAAGTTTAGGGTCAGCATTGGGAAAACATAACACTTCAAAATAAAATTGTATAGATTAACATTAGTTAAAGGCATAGCTCATCCCAAAATGAAAATTCTGCCATCACCCTCACGTAATTTCAAACCTGTATGATTTTTTTTTATTTATTTTTTTATTCTTTTCAAGAGTAAAAGAACATATTTTGGGGAGAAAAAGGTCTCAGTGTTTGACTTTGTATGGACAAAAACAGTTGAAATATTTTTCAAAATATCTTTTTTTGTGCTTCACACATTTGGTATGAAATGACAGTGAGTAAATAACAGAATTTTCATTTTATTCATTATGAAGTGGCATGAATTAACAATAAACAATTGATTAAATATTTATAAATTAAGCAAGATTAATAAATGCTTATAAAATGTACAATGTAAGTGACTGTGTATAAAAGCATGTGACAAAAGCAAAATTTACATCAAGCTACATACAACTGGTTCAAACGGAAAACAAAAATTCATTTAAATTGTTATTAATGGTTCTTCAGTTTAAGCTGTAACTTTCTATTTACCAGTCAAAATCTTTTTTATAGCTTACACCTCCAGGCCTGTAGATGGTGCTGTATTTGATTCAGAACATTTCTCCCAATCTCCTTTCTATCTCTTTGGTCATAGTTATAATGACCGTGTTAGAATTCTTGCCCTCATCTGACCTCCATTGCCTTCAGAGTGAGACGACCCACTGTATAATCCTCCCACCGCTCCAATGTGCCACTTGACTACACACGCCCTTCCGCTCATACACACTCACACATAAGCACCCAAAGACACACACACTCTCTCTCTTCCTTCTCTATTTCACCCTTCCTCATTAACCACTGTTCTAGCTAATTAACACATCCAGAGAGCCATTAACATCTCCTCCCTGCACAGGGAGACGGAAAGGAGTGAGAGGGGAAGTCCCCTGAACACTGAAGGGCACACACACGGGCACACACACGCACACACACACACACACTGTCCAGGATCACCAGACAATGGAAGGACAGGATATTGTCACCACTATGAGCTCAGCTGTTACTCAACCGAACTAGATATTTTTTTTAACTAATCAAACTAGTTTTGCAGTTGTTAAGGCAGATTGTGTCTATAGGCTTTGTTAAGCAATACTTTGTATTTATCCAATGTTTTTTCTTCCCCCTGTGATAATTTCATCTATAGTCAGCTTTGGTGGTAGTGCTATTGTTTAATGTCTGGAGTGGTAGCACAAACATGCAGATTTGATTTCGTTAAGAGGAGACCCATAATCTGAGTTCCAATGACACTCTACCACCATTGTGACCCTAAATGAGACACCCCCACATTGCACCAAGGTGGCTGTACCTGAATTAATGTATTGTAAATTGCTTGAATAGCAAACTTAAGTACATTTTACAATAGCAAATCTGATATATAACAAGAATCAGGGGTAACATTTTACAATTTGTTAATATTAGGTAATTGGAATTCTGAACTAAAAATATGAACAATATTTCCTACAGCATTTATTAATCTTGGTTAATGTAAATTTCAACATATGGATACACTTTACAATAAGGTCTCATTTGTTAACATTAGTTAATGTATTAACTAACATGAACTAACAATGAGCAATAGATTTGTTACAGTATTTATTAATCCTTGTTAATGTTAGTTAATACAAATCCAGCTGTTCATTGTTTGTTCATGTAAGTACAGTGCATTAACTAATGTTAACAAATACAATATTTGATTTTAATAATGTATTAATAAATGTTGAAATTAACATTAACTAAGATTAATAAATGCTGTAGAAGAGTTCTTACTTCATGTTAACTACAGTAGTTAACTAATGAAACCTTATTGTAAAGTTTTACCCAACATACTAATAAACTCTAGTTGTAAATTGTAGTTTAAAGTTGTATGAATTAACATGAATGTATTATGAACAAACATGATTTAACAAACAAAAGCATATTTAGAAATAAACATTAATCTCGATTAATGTTGTAATAAATGTTATAAAAAATATTGTTGATTGTGACACCTATAGTCATGCATTTACTCAAAATGAAACTTATTGTAAAATGTTAATGAAACATACAGTACAAAGCTTAGATAATTCAAGATTAACTAAATAAAAGGAGTGAAATTATTCTCGTATGCAACATTTCTTTCAGTTACCTATGTTTCATGGCAAATTGAGAAAATTTTCTGAAGCCTCTGTATTTTATATAAAAATCATAAAATAAAATCCTTGTGTTAAAACTCCTATTCAGGGGTGCGTTTCCCAAAGCCAACTATGGTCGCAAGTTCCGTCATTACCAATTGAGTTCAATGGGACTTACAACCATAGTTGGTTAACGATGCTTTCGGGAAACACACCCCAGAATAGTTGTATCAGATCTACTATGTTTTGATACGTCAGAACAGATACATAGATAAAAATATAGAAAGATAGAAATATTGATAATCACTCATAGTGACAGCATTTTCTATGAATTAATAACTTGTATTTATCTACAGATTGTTAAATGCAGCATTTAAGATGGTCAGCCCTGGAAATGCAGTTACACTAAAAAGAAAAGAAATTATACTGGTCCTCCACCCTTGTACATTCCCAGTGTAACTACTGCCTTCCCTCTTGCCTGTGTGTGTGTGTGCGTGTGTTTGTCTGGTTTTGGTAGCCTGTGCGTGCACACCCTCCAGTGACAGATGGCGTCAAAGGATCATGGCTCTCATTGTCCTCTGATGGCTATTTGTGTGTGTGGAGGACAGCCGTTACTGAAGGGAGAGACTGAAGCTGCTCCGCACACCACTGAGGCCCCCTAGACAGTGGAGGAATCAGGGCTGCTGCTGTATTCACCGAAACACCTGAGAGCCGGGCTTCTCATAGACCCACACCCTCTACTTTAATTAACCAGTATGCTAGCAACATGGCCGGCGATTCACATCTCATCAGTATTTTAGTGATGGGAATGGGTTTTCTGGCAAGCACAGATCATTGCGCCATACAATAGTGATTCCTTCTATAACAAAGACCTGATTTTGGTTCATAAAGTTTTTGTTTTGTGTAAAGCATGGAATTATAGAGTTACAACAAAGAACATAAAGAAAGGGGGGGGAATCATAATGTAATAAAAAAAAAAAAAGAATAATGCTGCTCAACTGGCCAGTTACTCAATATTTTTACTCGACAATGGCAATTGTAAATTTGTTATGAGTTTATTTTAGACCCTGGTCATATGAATAACATCGGAGCTAAAGAGATATAACACATTCTTATTCAGATATAAATTAATCAATATAAATATACTTTTAATTGGGCAATCATCAAAATATACCCTGCTGTTCAAAAGTGCGGGGTAAGTAAAAAAATTTTGTTTCATTCTAATATGCTGATTTGGTGCTCAAGAAACATTCCTTATCATAATCATCAATGTTGAAAATAGTTGCGCTGCTTAATATGCAATACATTTTTTTCAAGATTTTTTAAATGAATAGAAAATCAGGAATTATCTAAAAAAATATTTTTTAACAATTTAAGTGTTTACTGGCACTTTTGATCAATTTAATGCATCCTTGCGAAATAAAAATAATATTTTCTAAAATAAATAAATATAATCTCACTGACCTGAATGGTAATTTTAACAAAACAGCATTTTTAATGTCATTTTGACTAGGCTTGAAACATACTAAACTTCATGAATGCAGACACTTCCAGCTATGCAAGCACAATTTTGTTATGAAATGTGTCCAAATGCAATGCACAGCATTGCCATAAGGGGTGCTACAGTGGAAATTAGCAAAACCATCTTACTTTACGGTCAGTTTTCTCTTTATTTCAACTATCATCAAAGTAATGGTTTGAAAATCTTGCTAAGCAAAGTAAACATCAATAAATTTAATATGATTAAAGCAAATTATCTTAATTACAACACATCTGGTTAAATGAAACTGACATTTGAAGGGAACTCTATCGCCCCCTTGAGTACTGAGGTTTGTTACCGCCAGACCAACATGTCAAGAATGTTCAAATGGACCACATCAGCCATCTGGGTACTTCTGTAAAGTATGTTTCTGGCCTTATTTTACAAGAATGGGTGAGGCCCTGTGAAAAGAATCCAGCAGTAAGCAGAGGAAACTATATGAATGGCTCAAAAAAGGCTGAACTGAAGGAGTGGCTGAGCAATGAGATGAGTGAATACCGCAAGGAAGAGGTGATTAAGGGCGAGAATGAGCAGGTATTTGAGTACAAATGAGTGAGACAGACAGGCTGAAAGGATCTGACTGTATTCTGGGCCGAGTTTCTAATTTAATTGTGCATTATTAAGTCACTCCTTCGGTGTGTCTGCCTCCTGGTGCATGCTGATTAAAAATTTAAGGCTTTGCCATGCAGCCACTAAGACATTGCCTCTCTCGCTCTCACACACACACTTTTCCTCTGCCGCGTCCTCTGCTATTTCTTCCTGTCTCTCCTTCGGCTGAGCCCCACAGTCCCGTTTTACACGATCCCTCTACTTTCACTGTTTCCCCTTATAATGTGCACCCTCTTTCCCTTCCTTCTCTTTCTCTCCGCTGCTGTCAGGGAGCGCAGAACGCTTGAAGACCCGTGGGAATGTCGCCATGGTAACGCCTGCCACTCAATCCCATCTCAGATGTAAATGACCTCGAATTTTATTAGCGCACAATTTCAAGATCCTCTCATTGCTTTCTTCCCTCCCTCTCTCTCTCTACCTCTACAACCCCCCCCCCCATCCCTCCCCCCCCGTCGCTCTTTCTCCCCCCCCTCTAGTTTGCTCTGCACCCCACAGCATTCTCCATTATTATTATGCTTATATGCAGATCTGGATTGTATTCGAACCCAAATGAGAGGAATATCACGAAAATCTACATGTTTTTCCATATTCATTCCTTTCACATAAGTAAAGAATAAGAGAAATAGCTGCATGTGCCAAGGATGATGTATAGCTTGTGGATGTGAAATGCTGCCACTTGTGATTCTACACCTACGTACATTGTTTTCTGTGCAAAAATACGTGAGGCTGTGTTATATATTATAAACAGTTGTTTTGGAGGGAGTAAGGATGGTAAAATAGGGTTGACTGCTGTGGTTCAGCATACAATGGGACAGCTTGAATCTTAAAAGTAAATTTCAGTTCAGTATGAATATTTTTGTTAATATAATTATCCAGTTTTAAGCTACCTGATCTTTTAGCTATTAACTCTTGTTTTGTAGTTTACCTGTGCAATTGCTTCATTCCTTGTAATTCATAAAAAATTAATTCTTATGCAAATAAATAGTCATCAACTAAGTACACTGTAAGCTATGTACATTCAAAAAAATTTACTTAAATTGAGTTAACAAAACAATTCTTGAACATTTTGTTTAATGAACTCAAGGTGACGTGAAGGCCAAGTGGTAACCCATACTCTGAATTTGTCCTCTAACCATCCAAGTTAGTGCACACAGATTTGGAGCAGTGAGTATTGAACAAACACACACTGCAAACCATGGACACACACAGCAAGAGCACTGGCAGCCATTTGCTGGGTTGCCCAAAGGAGGGATTGCGTGTTAGGTGCCTTGCTCAAGGGCACCTCAGTCATGGGTATTGAGGGTGAAAGAGACTGTTGCTCATTCACCTACGTTTTCCTGCTGGTATTGAGAATCGAACCCACAACCTTCAGGTCTGACAATCTAACCATTTGGCCACAACTGCCCCTTTAAATAGAAGAAAAAAACTTTTTCCACACAATTACAGACTGGAATTGCCAACTTTGTAAATGGTTCAAAGAAAAATTGGGCTTCATAAATGACTAAAGATCACACACAACAAGATTTTCAAGCCTTTCCAAATAAACTCATGCAGAAACATGCAACTTGTTACTAGGAAATGCATGACAAATGAAAATTTGTTCTAAAAATTGGCTCAAAATGTCAAACACGTCTGATATCCTCCGACTGGATGATATCATAGTCTGAAGCTTAAAAAATACCAGAGCTTTGCCCATTATACACAATGCAATTTTCTGTGAAATCGGTCAGCTCCGACTACCCAAAATCTGCAGACGGGCTCTGACTTTGGCAACTAAAGTCAACTCCTCCAGACTGAAAATCAAGGCAAAAATCTGGGCAAAAGTTGTGTAGTGTATTCCAGCCTTAATTTAAGTTTGCAAAACAAGATTAGAACAAGTACATTCAAACAAATAACTCATAATTAAAGTTCTTAGTGGAACTGGAAACAGAAACGGAATGCAATAGTACATGCTAGCATGCTAAATATAGCTTTTTTACTCAATGTAATGTATGAGATGAGCAAATAAAAAGTGACTGCGCTATCAGTAAGCTATTGCTCAGTGAGTAAAGCTTGATATGCTGTAGTCAGTCACCCTCAACCTAAGCACAAGCTTGAGCACAATGGTAACCACAAAAACTTAATAGAAACTCTTCTAAATTTTCAATGTAACTGAACATTAAACACTAACAAGTATTTCCCCTTACTCAAAAACATAACACTTAATTTCAAAATTTACTACTCCAGCAAAGCATGCTGTGAACTAGAAATCCACTGTCCAGTTTCAGTTACCAAAAATGATTTATACAGTCAAAATACAATAAGGATTAAATAAACTTCCATTTTAGAAATTTAAGCGGACTGAATTGAATTAAGTTGACAAAATGTTCAAAATTTATACAGCATTTGCTGATTTTATTGATTTAAATTAAATTAAACGAGCAGCAAAAAAATTTTTTTGAGTGCAAAAAAAAAATTTTTTGTGAACAAGTCAAGCCACAAACCTCCATCTGAGCGAAATAGATATTCAAGAAGTGACGTGTCCTACTTTAATTTGGTTCTGTACACATTACGTTTTATGACATTATTCAAGACTAGGGGCCCTATTATACACCCGGCGCAATGCGGCGCCAGGCGCGACGCAAGTGTTTTTTGCTAGTTTCAGCCCGACGCAGTTATCATTTTCACATCCTGCGCCACATTGTTTAAATAGCAAATGCATTTGCGCCCATTTGTGCGCCCATGGGCGTGCTGGTCTGAAAACGAGGTGTGTTCAGGCGCATTGTCGGCGTGTTGCTATTTTAAGGCAGCTGAACTAGACTAGAATTTTTTTTTTCCGCTATTTAAAGAGCATGTTAGTAATATGTGCCTATAGGCGGGTGCACAACGTGCGAACACTCTGCTTGTTACACACACAGAGATGCGCAGCAGCATACAAACATCCCAAATATTAAAAATAAAAGGATTACAATTTAAAAGATTATTATTGTGTGCATAAAGGTAAAAAAGCTTTGGTGGAATCCGGCTTGTCCTGTAGATGGTCTGCTCGAGTGCTTTAACCTCGCGCACGAGCAGATCCGTTTCCTCGCTAGAGAAGCGTTCAGTTTTTCTGCTTGCAGATTCTGCCATGTAAATAGCAAATCTGCCATGGCACAAGCACAACTGGCTTTTAAAGGGTATGGGAGATGAGACTCTGATTGGTTTATTGCATGTTATGCCCAAAACACACCCATTACTCATTAAGAGAATAGGGACAACCATTTTAGACCATGCGCCGGACACGCCGACCATATTTCCCGCCATTAAACTAGCAAAAGTGGATTCGGACATGCCCTAAGTGCACTTGCGCCATGTGCTTTAGACCTTTTGCTTTGATAGTTAAATAGGGCCCTAGATTTGTTTGCAGAATGCACTTTATTTATGTGAGTGACTTGCAGAATATCCAAACTCTGTGTACAGAATGCACAATTTACAGATCAAGCACTCAAGAGGAGTGACAACCGCATTTAGCTACAGTGTGCATGTGGTCTCAGACTAAGTGTAGTAGTAGTGTAGTAATTTAGCAGAAGCAGAGTAGGCCTGCATTCACTGCTCAATGCACTGAACTCCACTCCCACTATTCTTACGCATTTCTGTGCTTTGCGACAGCTGAGTTTCTCACCCAAGAATGAACTGTCTAGCTGTGCTCCCACACAGCTCCACTTTGTGTGAAATTATAGTGTTTTCTTTTTTATTTGGCTTTTGTGTTGGTCTCTCTATGATTAAACACTTGTTTGTTCCTCCGATGTGAAAGAGAATGGTGAGTGGTGAGCAGTACTAGTAATTGCAGGATCAGAGAAAGTAGTCAGTGATCAAAATGCTGATTTTCTTTTTTAAAAATCAACTCACTTTTGATAAATTAAGGTACATCTTGGCAAATTGTCTTTGCACTGTTCACCTGCTCAGATGTAGATTGACCTTATAATATATAAAATGTAAATGTAATTCTGGTAATCAATGCAGCTTATTCTGGCAAAGAACCACCCACTTAGACAGGAGGAGACTATATGAATGACACATAAAGCCAGCCAATCATATTGGAACTGTTTATTTGAGCCAGCTCTTGCTATTTCTGTGTGCAATATGTATCAGATGGTCAGTAAACAGACTGTGGGTGGTCCATAGACTTGCCATCTAAGGCTCGTTGTGCCAGGCTGAAACAATGCTACAGCTTGGTTAAACGTGTTAACTAAGACACAATGTATTGACGTGCACAGCTTAAACTGTTCACAAAAGGCCAGCTAAATAGCCAAGAGCCTAACACTGTGTGAGGAAGAAATGTGGCTTTCCTGTAGGGATGGAAACACATGAGAGGTGAGAAAGGCAAGACTGTCACAGGTATTCTGGGTGAGAATTATTCCTGCAGTTTTTTTTTTTTTTTTTTTTTTTTTAGGTACAAGGGCCTTTCAAGTCATTTCAATGATTAAAATGTAGGTCATTTAAACTCACAATTTGGCAATTTAGCTTTTGAAAAGAGCATCTTGCTGTTTCGCACAGGAAACTAAAGACTAAGTCTATGGCTAAAGCAGTCTAAGAAACTTCATCAATTACAATTTTTTATATCGTAATCATATTTTTCTGTCACAAGACAATACAATATTCTCTCAGTTATGAATCTAAAAGAGATCATGTGGCATGATCAAATATTCTTCTGTCTATAATACATCAATGTATATTAAAAGGGATAATTCACCCAAAAAGTGAAAATTGTCATCATTTATTCACTCTCACGTTGTTCCAAACCTGTATGACTTTCTTTCTTCTGCATAACACAAAAGCTATTTGGAAGAATGTTGGTAACCCAAAAAATGTCATGACCATTGAAAAAAAAAAAAAAAAAACACTGAATGTTTCTCAAAATATCTCCTTTTATGTTTCACAAAAGAAAAAAAGTCATGCAGGTTTGGAATGACATGAGGGTAAGTAAATAATGAAAGAATTTTTTTTATTTTTGAATGATCTATCCCTTCAAGTGTATTTGTACAGATTTGTAAACTACTTCTCATACTTCAAATGTATATAGCAAATTCTAGAAAGGAAAAGATCTGACATGGTTCCTGACCCTGGCTAAAGAACCTGTTGTATGAGCTCAGCTAGCAGTGTGATGATCACATGTTTGCTCATCATCACTGAGAAAGCATGTGAGAATGACCTCATCATTGCTGCACAGCCTTATTCCCATCAACCAGAGTGTGTCATCATTCTGTTAAGCAGTGGAATGGAGCTGCTTATATGCTGCAGCGATAAGGACTAACTGAAGCTATTTTGTACTTTACCATTTACTTTTGCGGGATGTCACGAACGAGAATATATACCACAAAGGAAGGCAGAAAAGGAAGCAAAAAAAAAGAAAAAAAAAAAAAGAAACCCAAATGAAGAAGTATCATAAAAATGGAAGAGGAAAAAAAATAGCAAAAAAAGTGTCAAGTTTCAGTTGTTTTTTTAGGCTTTGTAGTAGATAGTGCTTGTAGTAAGTCTTCTCCTCATAGAAGCTGAAGTGGAGCAATAGAGAGCTCATGAAACATTGATAACTCAGATATTTACTTGGACCCCCCCCAAACAGAGAAGAGAAAAGGCACATCCCAAATCATAAATTATTAAGTCTCCACTTCTCACTGTGATCCTGACAGACATAACCTTCACTGTTTGATGGGCTCTTACTTAAGTAGGTCAATTAATCAGAATATTTTACCATTATTATTGCTGCCATTTTGAAGGATTCTACTTTCTTTACAGTAATTCTAATGATATTGGAAGTATTGTTATACATTTAATATATTAAATTAAATTTTACATTTTATTTATATACAAATGGAAATAACATAAGATGAATTTCTTTCTATAGTATTTATAAATGAGAGTTATAAAATAATTAAAGGACATTTAGGATCACATTGTTGAACACAAAAATACACACTAAATGAGACCATACACAGTCAGCTTATACTCAAAGAATTGTGTAACAATATTCAAGTTATGATTTTTCATCTGAATATCAGCCAATTTCCTTATTACATCCCCATTAATCACATTACATTTTGATGGATTATACCAAATTTAACAAAAAAAATGCATATACATTTATCTTTTATCAAAATAAAAAATATTAAAATTACATATGCACTGATTTTATCAAGATTAATATTTAGAGTGTAACAGAACATGGTGATAAAACTGCCTTAAATCACTTAAAATAATTTAATTCGTCTACTGGTTTAAAAGTCTTGGCTAAGGACAAAATGAAAAGTTGTCTTTGCTGGTATTTTATTGAACTCTGTGTGCAGATATATACTTTTGACATTTGTGCTAGCCTGGTGATTCATTTTGCCCCAGTTTCACACTGACTTATCCTGATGATTCCTAGCATCATCACAGTTAACTTCGGAGATGGATTTAGCAGTTAGATTTGGTCCTTATTTTCAAGTTTATTTATTGCAAACGGATCCTGTGCCAGTTGAACCGAATTGGTCATATTGCACATAGCAGGGTCATAATGGAGACATGATCATCACAAAATGTCAAGCCATGGGCCCTCAATTGGAAGATCAGAAGCAGTGAACATTATAATCTTGTCATTAGTGTTAGAGAATTACTCTTATGAGAACAGCTGCAAAAGAGGAAGTGATGTGAGCTCAGCTTATCTGAGAATATTACATCACACACAGAGAGAGAGAGAGAGAGCGAAAGAGCATGCGAGAGAGACTATTGTGACTGTACTCGGAGGTCCAGATGGCTGTGAGATTTACTCAATCTATCAGATTAACATAGGATGGAATAACTCCCCTGTTTTCCTTCACTCATAGAATTGCCTGACCACTTCTGTTGAAATCATATGAACTCTATGAAACCATTTTTAGCTGTAATGTTGTACACCAGTTCTTTTGTTCTGGTTCAGAACAGCAGTCACTGCAATAAAGTTTCATTAAATGGAACAGTAATAAAGATAGACCAGATAGGCCATAGCAGTGATTCCCTCAACACATCACATTTTATATGTCTCCCTAGTCAAACACACTTGGTTCAACTCACCAGCTCATTAGTAGAAACTTGAAACTGGTGTGGTAGATAAGGGAGATATCCAAAATTTGTACTGTTGGCAGTATAGCACGAAGGTTGGGAACCACTGGTCATATTAGAATGATTTCTGAAGAATCATGTGACACTGAAGACTGGAGGAATGAGGCTAAAATTTCAGCTTTGCCATGCAACACAGGAATAAATTACATTTCAAAATGTATTAACATAGAAATTGGTAATTTTAAATTGTAATAATATATCACAATGTTACCGTTTTTCTGTATTTTTAATCAAATAAATGCAGCCTTGGTGAACATTTTTCAAAAAGATTTTTTTTTTTTTTTTTTAAATCTTACCAACCCCAATTTTTTAATGGTTTTTATTCTGTTGTGTCAGTAAACGTTTTTGTACATAGGCATAAACTTCACAATAATATTCTCTAACTTTATATTTGTGAATCTTCACAATGGGACCATACATTACCATACAAGACCCAACTTCAAACTTTTTTCACTGATATCAGAAGAAGTGCTTTACGACTAAAAGGTACTGACGTGAAACCACGAATCTCATTCAACTGCCATGTCATTTGCTGGTGTAAGCATTTGCTGGTGGTCCTCTGACACATGTTCTTTAGCTATAATGCCTTTAAACACCAATGATGTGCTTCCTTTTCAGTGCTGACTGGTAGAAATGAGCGGAACAGGCTCACATTGAAAGAGAAATTCTCAAAATAAAAAGTGGGAAAGTATCTGTGAAGTGACTGAGAAATGAGGAAGAAACTTGTACAACTAATCAAATTTATATATTTTTTTTTTTATAAATATCAAACCATAAGATATACTTACTTGAGAAGCTTAACACCTTTCTTGCTTAAAACAAGAAAAGAAAACAAAAAGTATAAAAAATGGGGTCATTTATGGGATATATTCTGTAAAAACAATTCTTAATATCTTAAACAATTTTGCTTGTAGAAGTAAATGCATGTTATCTTAAGGTTGTTTAGATAAACATATATATAAATCAATATATGTTGAGCTAAACAACCTAAAATTAAGATATGCATATGGGATTTTTTTCTTTTTGCCACTGACAGTGAGAGAGAGAGAAATGTGTGTGGGTGGGTACAAAGCTCATTATTCTAGTCACTCATTTTCCAGCACCGTTCCCCCTTTACACCAAAAGGTGGAGAGAAAGACTACTGACAGAGATTGCCCTACACAATCTCTCCCTCCATCTCTCTTATGCCAATATTTCACAGCACCAGGTAATGCTCTCCGAGACCATTAGGGGAGTGCTATACAGACACTTCATAGTCTATCCGTTAAAAATACATTTACTCCTGAGCTTCTCTTCTTCTCTGATGTAAAGGTTGGTTGTCAAAACACACAGCTCTAGAATGACTAAAATGGATTGAGAGTTATAGAGGTTTAACTTCTATTTTTCCCAACTCACTCACAACGCAATACGGAAGACGAATACGCAAAATATTCTAAAGGTAAGAACTTTGGGTAGAATGAGTTAAAATGCAGACATTTTAGTACACCGGAACAGCGTGTCTGACTGTCCACCATATGGATACAGATTAAAAGAATTTAGCTCAGCAAGCAGAGCAAAAGGGGAAGCTAGCAGCATCTAGTGAGAGAACCGGACAAAAGCAGATGCCACAAAATGCCTCACACGCACACACACACACACACAATCTCCACTTCCCTCTGCTCACTCTCTCTCCCTCCCTCATTTCTTTACTCGTTTTTTTCCCCCTTCCGTCTAATGTGCAGGGCTACAGAGGAAACTGAAAACTTTTCCAACTTTGCCTTCTCTTTCTTTTTTCCTCTTCAGAACAGGAAACCAAGCATAAACTGTTTAGCAAGAACCCTTCTACTTCTAAACCTATATGGAGATCAAAATTCTAGCATACTGGGGTTGATTTACACATGTGAAACGCTACAGGGTGGCACTATAATTTTATCAGCGTAACAAAATAGTGTAATATCAGCCCTGTCCTACTTTTGATGAGAATGTTTTAGTATATATACACATACATACATACATACATATGTATACCTTAATTGCATTGCATATAAAGAGCAAATGGAAACCTTTACTTGAATGAAAAACTTTTGCTTCTCAGATTTTTCTCCTGAGTAAAAGACCCTGACCTGACAACATGTGAAGTTTAAAAAATATTTCAACAATGTCAAACTACACTAAGTTAAGCCTCATATTTGAATATGACTGCAAAAATGTATAGTACAAATCAGTATTATTGCTGTAAAACTGTTTGAAGTATGCCTAGTATGGTATAAATAATATTTGCATATGTTATATATGTAATAAATACATTTTATTAAATAGGCATTTTTCTCACTTGAATGAGGATTGGTGTGGATTATTGTCTTTGCTTTTGCCAGATTTTGAAAAACCAACCTAATCTCAGAATTTTACATGCACAGTTTAGCTCTAAATAGTGTCATTCAGAACACTGTAGATTAACAACAAAATCCCAAAGTGATATTTACCCTACTTTGCATTTTATATGGTAGTACAAGTAAATCCAAGAAGATCTAACCAGTTTCCTCCATGTAACTTCCTATGAATAGGTGTGCCAAATTTCTTAAAGGGGTCATATATGACCATATTTTAAAAGTTTATTATTTTGTTTATTGGATGTAAAAGAATGGGATAAAATGCTTTAATGTTAAAACACATCATTTTTCACATACTGTACATTATTGCAGCTCCTCTATTCCCAGTTACTCTAAAAATATCGGTATTATTGTCTGATACAGTAAAGTAGATAGACCAGAACCAATTTTGCCAGCACGACTTGAGCAGAAATTTTCACAGTGGTAAGTTTGTATTTTGTAACTCTCTTACCTTCCAGATTCTGTGTTATAATGTTTTAATTTGTCTTCTTCACTGTAAAAACTTTATGTCCTGAAGTGACAACATAAAATACAGTTTAAAAAAACATATTAAAGTGTATATTTCTCATTTTTTTAGGTTTGTATGGCCAGTGTTGTTCTTTGGAAGCTGTCCTTCGGTAAAATGCGCTGTACACAAGCTAATTTTGGGGTTGTATTGCTCAGGAACAGCGTTATAAATACATTAAAGACTGATTCCTAATTCGGTCCATTTTCAGAAGGCCAAACTGCTTTTGCATCCAAACACACAGTGTCTCTACGACATGGCGACAACACTACGATTCACTGATGCCTCGCCTCCTTTCTTTGCGTATGCCTTTGAGCGGGCATTATGCTAATACGTCACATTGTGACATAGACATTCCTGTAAGTAATAACTGGATTTCGATCGATTCGTTTTAGGCAGGTCTTGAACAGTGTTCTCTGTTAGGATAAATCCCTTCGTGGGACAATATAAGCTTTGTAACTTTGCAGATCTTACACATGCACAAACAGATACATTACACACTAAAGTAAAAGGAAAACATTAAAACATCAAATGTGTCATTAACATGGAAAAGTGAACCGTTATCTGTTCAAATATATATATTTATTTATTTATTTATTGGCATGTTTATTCAGTATTAACATGATCAATGTACAATGTGCTTTTTTAAAGGGGTGGTTCATTATGATTTCACTTTAGTTAGTGTGTAATGTTGCTGTTTGAGCATAAACAACATCTGCAAAGTTAGGACGCTCAAAGTTCAAAGGCAAAGCGAGATATTTTCTTTTAAAGAATTCTCTGTTTAAGGACTACAACAAACGGCTGGTAGGGACTACAACAAGCTTCTTCCCGGGTCGGTGACATCACTAACCCTAAAATTTACATAAACCCCTGCCCCTGAGAACACGCAGCAAAGGGGTGAGGCCATGTTATTGCAATACAGTACATAACACAAATGCAATAACATGTCATAAAAGCAAGATGCCAACATAAGTTATAACCGTAATTAAACTAAACTATACCTGTTCTGTCTTCATGCAGCATATATCCTCTGGCTCTGTAGGATCTTACAACAGTTCCCACACGAGCGATTTATAGATTATCATGACAGAATATGCTAATCAATGACTTTAAGATATCCTACATCAGCTACATAAATTAAGCAACTAACCATTCAGAAACGTCCTGCTGCATTCAACATGTTTTCACTTCTTTTTGAGTCTCTCCATCATTGTCCGACTTCGGTTTAAACATAAAAGGCTGACAAGTTTCTGACTGAGTCTTCGTGAGGTAATCGGCGCTGCTAACACTTTGTGCTAACAGGAGCTCTTGAAACCCCGCCCTCTGCTTAGCAGCAGCAGCTCATTTGCATTTAAAGGGACACACAAAAATTTAGCATTTTTGCTCACCCTCAAAAAGTGACAAATTTAACATGCTATAAAAAATTATCTGTGGGGTATTTTGATCTAAAACTTCACATACACACTCTGGGGACATCAGAGACTTATTTTACATCTTGTAAAAATGGCATTATATCACCCCTTTAAAGTAAATCTTTAAAATAAATTGTGTTTTGCTTCAAATAAACTACAGAAACAACTCCAAAGGTGATAAATATAGAAAATATCATTTCTAATGATACGATACTTTTAAATATGTATATTTTGTCTACGTGAGTATTTGCCAATAAATGTTGTACTCTTTTGCAAATTTACTTACAATTTAAGATACTTAAATGATACATAACTTGATTAGCACTTATGACCTTCCAAATAATTTTTATGCAAAAAAAAAAAAAGATCCAAAACAATGATCCCTCTTCACAAGACCACATTTGTCACTTTTAGAAATGGAATTTCCAAAAGTCATAGTCGGATGATTTTCTGGGAGAGATTACATGGCTGAATTTCCTTTTTAAATACCCAAATTGTTGTCAATTACCTTTGCTGACGAACGCATAAAGTATGACCATTTTTTAATTGGACTATCCTGTGGATCATGCTGGTCCTGGGGCCTTATTATTATGTGACACTGGATAATAATTTGGGATTTTGCATTTAAAACAATGATTGCTTCAGATTAGGGCTGCACACAAAATTATTGAAATACCACAAATGTATATATTGCAATATGCTTATTGCAACAGCTTGTGATAACTTAATGATAATACTTCAAAAAGTTATGAAAAGTCAAAGTTTTAGGTCAATGGCAGAGATGGCAGATAGCAGAAATTAGACTGGACATAGAATGGACACATGACTGTTACATACGTGTGACATGCTTAATGTTAAAAAGAGTTATTAAGCACAATAAGCCATGAAGAAAAAACCTTAATGTGGTACTCACATACACAGAAAGCTGCTACTCAGACAGCGTGCAATCCATTCAGTTCTCCTCCCGCAGCTTATATGGCCAAACACACATAAAATTGTCAAAATGCCTGTATTGGCTAATATTCATGTAAACACAGTTGTTATGTGTTAATTAAGCATACACAGTTGAGAAAGAAAATGCATTTGTATCAGTATATTGGATCCGTGCAGCTCTTAAAGTGACAGCAGCCTAATATAACAGCTGCTGTCTGTGTCCTTAATGGTAAACAACAAAAGACAGAAAATCACTCATTGCTCTTGACTGAATAACTTTTGTAGCTTTAAATAAGAATCAGTTTATATTTAATTCATACAGTGATGACTAAGCAGTGTTTTATTTTATATTTGATTATTCAATTTCCGTTTTATTTCGTACTTGAATGCTACTGTTAATTAAAGCCTACCTGAAAAACATAGAGCACTGATTACTTCATTTGTATCTTTGCTTTATTGTATTTGTCCTATTGTTTGTAATTTGCATCTGTGTTCTTATTTTTAATAACAAAGATAAAGTACAATAGCAAAAATAATCGTCCACCCCTAGTTTGAGGTGTTTTTGTTTACTTGGATGTTCTTGATGTTAAGTTTTCAGGTTGATATAACGATATATTACCAAGCTGGAAAAAGAGTTGGGGTGGTATTTTAATTTTTTTTTTTTTTTTTTTTTTTTTTTTTACATATCAGATGTTGTCAAACTGTATCTGGAGGCTCCCCAGTGCTGCACATTTTGAATGTCTCCTTTATTAAAGATAGCTGATCAGCTGTGGATCAACTCATCAGAAGACGTAGGGATGCTTTCTTCTCACAGAAAGAACGTGAAACATGTATGTCGGTTATATCATTTTCCGTTTTAAATACATTTCTGTTAAAATACATTTAAATATAATTTAAATTGATTTTACACACTTAACACATTATCGTAACGCATATCGCATTTTTCTTCAATAACGTGCAGCCCTACTTCAAATTAATACCTTGATACACATATCATTGCATTATATTAGATAAATTGATCTCAGTGCGTAAACTCTTTGACAGTTTACAGTAATGCTTACTGGTTTTCAAGGGCTGCCTGCTGACACATCACTGATCCGAGGCTAGACTGAGAGCGATGATGTCACTGGGGAGAGGGATTGTCAGAACGAAAGAGTTCTCATTCTGTGGGGGGTGAAAGGGTTCACCGAAACCTGTCTCTATTTACTAGAGTTACTGAGAGACGTAGTGAGGTGTGGCCTTAGAAAACTGTAATGATATGCGCATCCAACACAGAAACATACATTCATGCATGACCAGGAACATGAGTGTTCATATAGGGATAGTTCACCCCAAAAAAATTAAAAAATAAAAAATTCATAATTTACAAATGAGTATCTATCTATTTAGAACAACAGTAGATGCCCAGGTTGAAGAGTGCTTGTGTAAGGAATTTGAGAAATACATTTTATCAGTCATAACTTCTGGAGAAAAATAGCACACTGTACAAAGATGAAACTTTCTAGAGCGCATATGTGACCACAAAACCAGTCATAAGGGTTAATTTTTTTTTTTTTATTCAGATTTATACATCATCTGAAAACTGAATAAATAAGCTTTCCATTGATGTATGTTTGTTAGGATAGGACAATATTTGGTCGAGATACAGCTGGAATCTGAGAGTGCAAAAAAATCAAAATATTGAGAAAATCATCTTTAAAGTCCTGAGCAATGCATATCCACTCACAAAAATACATTTTTGATATATCTGTGGTAGGAAATTTACAAAATATCTTCATGGAACATGATCTTTACTTAACATCCTAATGATTTTTGGCATAAAAGAAAAATCGATATTTTTGACCCATACAATGTATTGTTGGCTATTGCTACAAATATACCCATGCGACTTATGACTGGTTTTGTGATCCAGATTCACATATGTCAACCATCCATGTTCACACGCAGTCTTAAAGGAAGTATACTCAGCTGTACGCAAGTGCTTATCGTTCGCATTAAAACTGAAGTATACTTTAGACTAAAGGAGTAATTCGCCCAAAAAGAAAATTCTGTCATTATTTACTCACCCTTAGGTCATTCTAAACCTGTATGACTTACTTTCATCTGTGGAACACACACACACACACACACACAAAAAAAGATATTTTGAAGACTAACCACTCTGACTTCCACTGTATGTATAAAAAAAAAAAACTATGTCTCACTTTTATGTTCCACAGAAGAAATAAAGTGGTTCGGAAAGACATGAGGGAGAGTAAATGACAAAACTTTCATTTCTGGATGAACTATCCACTTAAGTTTTATTATACAGGAGTGTCTGTTAAATAAGTATACATGGAAGAGCACGTCTGTAAAAAATAAAGACAAATACGAACAATTTCATCTCAGCTTTCCTCTTAGATACAGACCAAACTATTGGAGTTTTAAGGTTTCTAGACCACCAGTGATGATCCCCAAAATGGCTCTGTTATTACAATGTTCCATTCCACTAAACTGCACAGCGCTGCTATTGGTTTTTCTGCTTTAATGTGTGCAGGTGGTGCTCCATAACCGTTTTTTATGATGGCAGGGATCTGCAGTCAAGTGGACACAAATCGATGTCTGCCTTTTCTCCTTTCACACTCTGTTATGTACACACACATGCACAGACACACAAACAGAAACTGGGGTGCCTTATAAACGAAACCTGCCAGACATCATCAAAACGCTACACTACAGATTCCTGACTTGATGCCATATCAGTCCCTCTTTTATGACGGCACCAGCTCCCTGTCTCCTGAGACATCCAAGAAAGCTGATCGATACATTTTGCAATTTTTCCACCTCAGCTAATTAACAAATAGACAGAGGCAGTTGTAAACGTTACAAAGTATGCTGCTATTTGATTGGTTGATTTTTTTGTTTGTCAGTAAAACCCTCTGGTCATGTGACAACAGTTTGCCGATCTGACTTGCAGCATTTTCCAATTAGTGATTCTAGAGAGACAGTGAAGTCTTCACAAGGCACATGGTGGAGCCAGTAGCGTTGGCTTCAGGAGGACAGAGCTGTGAGGCTAGTGGGGAGGCTTGCGTTTTAAACATGTGGAGGAATTCATTTGAATGCAATGAAAGTACTGAAGGGCTGGTGGTAAAGCTAATCAGGAAGATGACTTGTGTTGGCAATGTATAGCCTGTGTTAGACTGATACATTTCTAATGCAGTCAATGGTTTGCATATACACAAGACAATAATTAATTATATAAAAATCCAAATATATAAATATCAAAATATATTAACTAATTATAAATCTGATTGTGTAAATGTAATTCTTGAATATGCAGTTATGTATTTGAAAAAATAACTGTAGCTCTGAATATATTTGTATAACTTTATGATCAAGCAAACTGACTGACAGATACTTGTTTTTCATATTTCATTTAAATTAAATATTAAGAAGGGGATAATCCATGGCTAGCTGTGCATTAAATGATTTTAAAGCAAAACATGGAGGCAAAGAACCGCCTGACGCGGAGTGCATTCAAATCATTTAATACACAGCTAGCCGTGTATTATCCCACTTATAGCATGGTCATTTGCCAGCATTGATAACTTAAAGCAGTTATTGATGTTTGCAGCTCAATTTTTGACCGGAAGAGTAAAAAATTTGTTATTTTCATCAGTTATGACTCATTAGATCTGGCATTCTGCCTGCGTTGAATCAGACACAGAGATAAAATAGTGCGTACAATTACAACTATTTGAATGAATGAATTATAGCATTTATTTGAATTCATTATTGAGAGAGAGAGAGAGAGAGAGAGAGATGCATGTCTCTCTCTATTAACAATGAAGAGTTTAATTACTTCAAAACCAGCGATATTACCTCCTCGTTGCTGAGAAATATAATGTAGCGATTCAGTAGCGAAGCCATTTAATTAATAAAAGTCGTGGGGCAGCTTTTTGTGCTCCTGAATGTTTCTGTGTGCGCAGCGCAATCTCCAAATGACATATGCGTGTGTGTGTGCTTCAATGAAAACAGAGCAAGTGACGTGTGTGTGTGTGTGCTTCAACGAAAACAGCACATTAATGTAGAACGGTGATTAAACTCACTTGGAACTACCTGTGCATTAAGCGGTTTTATTGCACACCTTCCAGCCAATCAGAATAGAGTATTCAGACAGACCATGGTATAAGAAGCTTTAAGATTAATGACTCCAATCTATTAGTTCTAAAATGACTTCCAGTCTATGGCCAGATTTACATTTTTAAAAAACAAAAAACAAAACAAAATACTTGCATAATTTGCTCATTATAGCCATCATTGTGTCTTACAAAAAGCAAAAAAAAAAAAAAAAAAAAAAAAAAAAACTTGCAAACTGCTTAAATGAAATAAAAACCACATATTGCCATAAACCCCAATTTATGATTTTTTTTTTTTACACTTGTGCTAAGTGTGGTTGTGCTATCTTTAAAATAAATGCCACTGGGTTTGAACACTTTCCACAAATTAACTTGAAATTAATTTATTTAACTGTGATTAGTAGGGGTTGCATACCAGATGCCAGGTGATTGGAGGAAAGGAGGAAAGTAATGGCGCTTTTCCAATGCATGGTACGGTTCGGAACGGCTAGGTAAGGCTCACTTTTTCGTGCTTTTCCACTGCATGGGATGGTTTGGTATGGAACGGCTTGCTTAAATAGTACCACCTCGGTTGAGGTTCCAAGCATGCCGTACCGATACTAAATGTGATGTGTAAACACTGCAGATCACTGATTGGTCAGAGAGAATCGTCACTAGCAGCGTCACTGGATTTGAAACACGAGACACCAAACCTGCTATATTTAAATACTCAGTAACAGCCACTGCAGAATCATTTGTTTGCACGACTTTTTTTCTTTTCTTTTTTTTAAATGACTTGCTTTAAATGACTGTTGCACGCAACTTGAAATAAGAAATGGCTGTATCATGGTCAGAAGATGAGGTGCAGACTCGATGGTACAGCATTTAATAATACATAGCATAAATACACAGCATTTAATACTTTACATATTTCAGTTATGCGCAGCAGATGATTTAAAGGGTTAATCTCCTGTTTACAAAAAAAGTAAAATATTCACTAAACCTGAAACTTAATTTAACTTTAAGCCATTATTTTTTAAATTTAAAGGAATAGTTCACCCAAAAATGAAAATTATCCAATTATTTACTCACCCTTAAGCCTTCCTGGGTGTATATGACTTTCTTCTTTCAGCCAAACACAATCAGAGTTATATTATATAATATCCTGGCTCTTCTCAACTCTGTAATGGCATTGAATAGTGCCCAAGATTTTGAAACTCAAAAAGCGCATCCAATCATCATAAAAGTAATCCATACGACTCCAGTGGGTTAATAAATGGCTTCTGAAGCAAAGTGATAGGTTTTTGTAATAAAGAAAGTTTTAAATACTTTAAGACTAAGAAAAGTTTGAAATATTTTAAGACCTTACGATCCCTTTTTCTTAATTTCCCAGCACTAAAATTGTTTTCTTTCTCAAATTTTGCTTCAATTTTTGAAAGACAGTGGAAAGTCATGGCACCATGCACATCCTGGTCGTGTGACATTGTAACTCTGGACTGGTAACCAAAAGGTTGTAGGTTTGAACCCTGCTCAGAGTAACGCATGAACCATCAACACTGTGCCCTTGAATTTACCCCTAATAGCCCCTGTAATAAGTGTAGTGAATCTGCCAGGATACAATATCATCTGCTAAATTTAGGATTTTACATAATCAAAATATGAATCATTCCTTTTAATCATTTGAAGGCTTTAGAGTTAATGTTATAGCTGCAGTGATCATATGTTACCAATGTAATGACCACAGAAAAAGAGACTGATATTTAGCAGCACTGCCATATCGTAGGAGGCTACTTTACTGAAAGTCATAAAAATGGGTAAAAAAAAAGGGTACTTTCGCCAGTGACTGAACGGACACACTGCACACTGATTTTCCAAACTATCGTCAGGTCTTAACGGAGTGAGAAATGGTAACGAAGACGCATGCTCGACAACATATTTCTTAGAGCACATCAATGTTGTTCATAACCACACACACACATAGAACCTAGAGCCTCTTTTCCAGCGCAACCAATCAATGAAACGTTGCCTAGGAAACAACCTCTACCCTTGGGAGGCTTTTCATAGATTTCTCTCTTTCTTGATGTTCCCTCTCATTCCCGGAATACAGCAGTTGGGTAGAGTGAAGGCAGAACCGAAAGCCGGTTTTTAACATTTGAAGCCCAATGTTCTTAAATGAGCTTGGTGAATGAACTACATGTTCCAGATGCCACTTATAATGGAATGACATGCGAAATGCATGTAGTCATTGTGTCCTGTGGTTGTGTAACACTCGCTGTTGGTTGCATCTGGAAGAAGGAAACCATATTAAGGTGACCAAAGAGCAAAGCAAAAGAAACAACATGTCTTGCTCTTTGCAGAAGTCTAGCTTGTAGACCAATTATGATCGATTGTGATTCTAGTGAATCTAGTTCTTGCCAGCAAAAAAACATGATTATAATAGTCACTGACCTCACTGAAAGCATTTAAAATGTCCTGTAAAATTAAACAATTATCAATAGAATGCACATGTTTTTTTAAAGGGTCATGAAACCCTAAAAAAATGTTTTTGGTACTTTATGATAAAAGATAATGACGACATGCTTCAAAATATGCATACGGTTGAAGCAGTACATATGTAAACAGTTTGTCATTTATTTGCAAATTAAATTACATGCATTATGTCTGATGTATGTTTGTGGATTGCATTATGAGCTTTCAAAACTGTGTATAATGTATTTGTGCATTTTGTTAAGTGCAACTGAACATTTGTGAGAGGTCTTGATACCATTAAACCAATAACCACAAAATAAAACTGACTGGACTGCAGATTATTGTGCTCTGCCCTCATCCTCTCTGCAGCTTTTCACACCTACTTCTGACAGATAATACTTGAGAGATTGATAAATTTGTTGGAAAAACACCTGATTGGGCCAGCAGTAGTCTTACCTGACTAACAGACTCTGTGGGTAGTGTCAAAAGACAGAGAGATTCAGTTAATCTTTTCCTCTTAACTAAACAACCAAATAGTCAGCAGATCATTTAAAATGATTGACTGCCTATCTGATAGAGTGAAGGAACGAGTCTTGTCTGATGTTATGCTAGTCTGTTTTTGTTGACGTTTGATGTTGTTAGTCTGCACGTGTCTGTCTGATCAGGACATATCCTTTCATCCTCACACGTCACTGCCTTCATACAGTGAAATCCATTAAAGTAACTACATTCACATTGACTGAGCATGGTTCTTGTGCACAGCCAACAGAAAACAACACAATTCAACCTAAAACTTTAAAAGGGACCTATAATGGATGTAATATAAGTCTCGGGTGTCCCCAGAATGTGTCTGTGAGGTTTCAGCTCAAAATACTCCACAGATCATTTATTATAGCTTGTCAAATTTGCCCTTATTTGGGTGTGAGCAAAAACACGCCTTTTTGTGTGTTCCTTTAAATGCAAATGAGCTGCTGCTCCCAGCCCGCTTTCCAAAAGAGGGCAGAGCTTTAACAGCTCATGCTTCGGTTGCTCAACAACAACAAAGATGGAGAATCTTACGCAGCCAAAATGACGACTGTCAGTAACGGTGTTCAGCCTTACATTGTTCAAACCGGAGTCAGGACACTAATCGAGAGACTCAGGAAGAAGTTGCAACTTTTAGAATGCAACTGGACGTTTCTGAATGGTTAATGGATAAATTTATGTAGTTGCTGTGGAGTTGATTCAACTCATCGACTAGCATGTGCCGTCATGTTAATCTTTTGTTCAAATCCAGCGCTGAATTTGTGAAGCAGTCCGGCGTAAAATGACAGCATGCCAACAACACTCTACTACAACAACTCTTCCTCTTCCTTCAACGTGGCCTCGCCCCCTTTGTTGCGTGTTCTCAGGGGCAGGGTTTATGTAAATTTTAGGGTTAGTGATGTCACTAACCCAGGAAGAAGCACGTTGTAGTCCCTACCACTCGTTTATTGTAGTCCTTAAACAGTAAATTCTTTAAAAGAAAATCTCCCTTCGCATTAAACTTTAAGGGTCGTAACTTTGCAGATGTTGTTTATGCTCTAACAGCAATATTACACAATAACTAAAGTTAAAAAAGTGAAAGCATAATCAGCCACCCCTTTAACACTACTCTTTTGATGGCATGCCAGCATTGGTATTTAAAATAAAGAGAAATATCCCAAAAACTTGATCAATTATTTAAAAAAAAAACAAAAAAAACAAGCAGTCTACAAGTAGCTTAGAATAAAAAGGACTAATCTATTGGATATTTCTCTTGAATAGCCTTGTAGAAATGTATGAGCAGCTATGGTAAAGGAACTATAAATGTGTTTTTCTTCATAGTTGGATGGGGCCTCCTGTATCTAAATGCTTAAAATAATGAAGAAACAAAAACAAAACAAAAAAACAATCAAAATGCAGGTATTACAGACTGACAATTAGGGCTGTCATTTTAACACATTAACTTAATGTGATTAAAAAAAAAAAACAGAAAGAATAATGGCATAAAATCAGAATTAATCATGAACCACTGACCACAGGCAAGTCGCCTCACTAAAACACAAAGAGAGCAGGCAACACAAAATACTATAAAACTCAATACAACATATTAAAAACCTAACACCCATGGCTGCCTATGTACACAGACCAACAATTTAAAAATATTGCAATGCAGAAGGACAAACTTAGGTTTATAGCTCATGTTCAATAGAATGGAAATAAACCATTACAAACACTAATGACTTCTAAAGCCACTTTTTTCATGTCTATTCAATACTTTACTCATCTACCACACCCTTGTAATGTCTTTGTATTAATTTTATTCGAGGGCTTTTGACAGTAAACATTAATATAGACAAAGAATTGTGGTTAATATGATTACTGTAATCAATATGATTGACTACACTTTTTAACCAAATGCCACCTACTGAAAATGTATACAAAAAGTTTGATCAGAGTCTGTACAATAAGCGGCATGGGGTGAATTAATTGCAGCAATTTTTGGAGAGCTAAAAGAATAAAAAGTAGGATTTTCAATACAGCACTCAGCTGTAATAACTGTAAAACATACTCACACAAACCATCACCATCCGAAAACATGAAAACAGATTTGAAGACATATTCATTTACATCCAAATGCCTGATTGACACAAACACCCCCCACCTGTCAAACACTCTCCTTTGTTATCCATCTCCCATCATTTTAATAAGATACGTTGGGTTTGCTATACTTTTGTGAAGTTACATTGCACAACACTCCGACACATTAATTGACTGGAGCTCCGATTCGTCTCTTTACCCTACATTTCCATTCTCTTGCCATTTCTACATACTGACACCATACTATTCAACAGTGTCAATTATTGAATGCGAGATACTGAATATCCAATTGGCCAGAACAAATAGACACAGTGAAATGGCAACTATGCTTTTTCAAAAAAGTCAAATAATAATTTCTGTAAAAAGTGTGCACAGAGATGTTTTGAATGAAACTTTGGGGCCCAGTGAAAGGAGACTCTGGTGCTATATCAGCACAAAAATTCTAAGTGACAAAACAGAAAATTTATTTAAGAAAATGCCAAAACACTATCATCTTCCAGAAACAACTTGTTATGAAGGGGTGTTCAACATCACAAACATAATCAATGATAAATACATATCTACCACACAGGGCACTATTATTATAGTTTAATCAAGAACTAAACCAGCTTCTGTGGATAGATTTCCTTTAGTTGTTTTTAGTTATTATCAAACTATAAAAATGTCAAAACTTATTGTTACCTTTATTATTTTCTTCAACCATTATGAAAAGAAAACACAGTTACAGTTTCCTTTCACCACCTCCTCCTCTTCCAGGAAAAAAAGAAATAGTTGCTGACAAATAAATGTATTGCAAATCTTGCTGTTGAAATCAGCACTGTATTATCAAGTATGTGGCAAGTACCTAATATTGTAGAAAATCGCCTTTAACATCCTCTCAAGGTTATGCGTGTTTGAAGTGCTTGCGTGTTGAAGTAGCTTATCACGTGAGATCTGCAGCTCACATGGTGTTGATGAACCTGCAGGTTTCAGGTGGATCGTAGAGCAGTAGTATGACCAACACAAGCAAAGTTGCCTGGCATGTCTATAAGCAGCTGAAAATAGCAATAGGCTATGGCAGATTAGTGCTAAGATTGTGCCAATTTAGTACAGAATTTGCAGTTGCATATTAGGAGAGAAGAACTAAAAGGGTAATTGTATTGTTTAATAGTACTTTCACTTCATGTCTCATTTTCTACCATATCCTATCACAGTTATCTAATTGAACCCCAACCGTTCTAGTACCAGGATTTGATCACAAATTTCTCATTTCTGAATACAACGCAATTTATTCCAAACAGGGCTCCGATATGGGCAGTTATATATGTTAGCTAAAGGGTAAACGCACTTTCAGAGCCATTTTCAGTTTTTACTGGGTATGCTTATCAAAGTGACAGAATGGCATAACCCTGCCATTGCTTTCTGAGCTCAGGTGCAGGTTTGGTGATTCTGCCAGCAGAGGCTAGTGAGGAGAGCTGAGGCACTGTAAAACACAAACACACACACACACACACACACTCTGACTGCTGGAAGCCAGACAATTAAGGGGATGGAGGACGGGCACATTTGCATACATATTAAAGTGAGACCGTTATAGAAGAGAAAAGAGGGAGCAGGCGAAAGATTGAGGCGGGGTGGTGGTGGGGGGGTATGGGGGGTTGTAGCGATAGAGAGAAGGAGAGAGAAAGAGAGAGAGGGAGTGACTAGAAGCATATGAGCGAGCCTTTCTCATAGATCTCTTTCATCAAAACACACAGGGCCCCGCCTTTGCTTGCGCATAAATCTGCATCTCTTTAACAGGAGGCTTTCTGGTCCTCTCAGTCTGGGCAGCAGAGTAAGTAAAGAAGGTCTGGCACAATAATGGTAAGAGTAGAGATGGCACTGCGGAGCTGCACTAAAGATCAGCAAAAGCACCTGATAACCACAGAATGTATTCAACAACATGGTATATCCTCTCTTGTCAGAAATCAAGTTGCTGCACCATTTTAGCCTATTTCTGATGCCAGTGACGTAATGCAGAAAGTGCCCATTGAATTCTTGACTTGAGGTTAAAGTCACTGGTGGTAGAAATGAGATCATTTGATTTCAAGTCTCAGACTAGTACACTTGGATAGAAGAGGACAGAAGTGTGGCCAAGATGCTACCCAAAGAAATCCACTGGGAGTAAATAAAACAATAAGTTGCTTTTAATTTCATCATTTTCTCTTATAATAAAGTTTTTCAGTGGGTAGATGTGCTATTATGTTTACGGCATGATGGAAGATTTACAATTGTTTTATGGTGAAAATGAAATCAAAGATGAAGCATTTAGAAATTAATTATGAGTAGAAGATTGTCATCTCTAAAACAAAACTTTTCCCTGGTAAAAGTCAAATATAAGTTATCCGCTCGGGCTGTAAACTCAACCATATATGTGTAACCCCTCACCCAGGTCCTACTCACCCTGCTCTACGCGGGCCTCGAGCCTGGGTCTCCGGCGTGGGAGTCGGACGCTCTACCGAGGAGGCTAAAGGCTGCAACCTCTAGCGTCAGTCGCTAGAGCATCTCTTGAGATCAGAGGAGTGAGGTTTACTCGCACAGCAACTACTAGCTGGCCTCCGTTACACTCATCCCCCTAAACCTCACTCCCATCCGGGTCACGGCACCAATGTAACCCCTCTACCCAGGTCCTACTCGCCTCGCTCTGCGCGGGCCTCGAACCTGGGTCTCTGGCATGGGATTCGGATGCTCTAACGAGGAGGCTAAAGGCTGCAACCCCTAGCGTCAGTCGCTAGAGCATCTCTTGAGATCAGAGGAGTGAGGTTTACTCGCACAGCGACTACTAAGCTGGCCTCCGTTACATATGTTCAATGTTCATTGTCCAGAGCACATGATAAGTATCTGTAAAGTATTTTTCAGCATCGATCTTTCATGGATATGCTCCAAAATATAAACACAATTACATTTATTTCAAACTATTAGAAAAACATAGCTTGTCACTTGTGCAGTACCCTCAAAAGGGAAACCTGTGCCTTATCTACCCCTAAGGGGTGCAAGTTATTACTTTAAATATCCACCCTTAAAAGGATAGTTCTCAAAAAGAAGTACTCACCCCTCATGTCATTCCAAACCCATAAGACTTTTGTTCATCTTCAAAAACTTGAGATGTAACAAAAATTTTCATTTTTGGGTGAAATACCCCTTTAAAGTCACAAAGAAATATCTTTTCTGCTATGTTGTGACATACAATCAAGTGTAATGGATTATCAAAAAGAAAAAAATATAGGGTGAGGACTTTGTTTTATACATCGGTTGCAGATTGGATTTTGAGTGTTGCACACAAAAATGGAGATAAAGATCACAAGTTTGCAGGGGCGGGGTTTAAGCACACTAAGGCCACATCCACACGAAGCCAGAGCTTTCCCTATCCGATCTTTTTTTTTTCTCATTCTAAAAAAAAAAACATTCTGTAAACACGGCATCGTCTCAAGAAATATCTGTAGTACACATGCCAGACCTATATGTGCCGCTGTAATTCTGCCACAGAGAAAAACTAAAAATGGAGAAGAAGAGTTGGAGCATGTGCATAAACCTTGCGTGCTGTATACAAACTTTAGTAAAGCTTAGTAATAAAGCTTTACTTTAGTAAAGCTAATAGGCTCAGTCGCTTCTGCAGCACGAACACAAGCATGTAGTCTGCCATTGTTGTTGTTGTTGCTTTTACGTGATGTAGTGGGTGTGTCTCTGTGCATTATAGTCTTTCACATCTATTGCGATCTCAGAATTCAGTCCAGTTGATAATATCTAGAATATCAAAATCAACCGCAGGTGGTAGAACCTTCTCCTATTTGGCACCTAAACTCTGGAATAATCTTCCTAGCATTGTTCGGGAAACAGACACACTCTGTCAGTTTAAATCTAGACTAAAAACGCATCTCTTTAACCTGGCATACACATAACACATTATCAATTTATGTTTTCAAATCTGTTAAAGGATTGTTAGGCTGCATAAATTAGGTCAGCCGGAACCGGGAACACTTCCTAGAACACCAGATGTACTCGTTACATCAGAAGAAGAATGGCATCTACGCTAATATTAGTCTCTCTGTTTATCCCGAGGTTCAGCGTAGTCAGCCGGATCCGGGCCGTATCGAGGTGAGATCAAGGATCTGCGCCTAGACACGACAACAACGCAGCCCTGAAGTGTCAGCAGAGATTGAGTCAACTAGATCATCCCCTGTGAAGGCCTCATCGACACGAAAGCCAGAGGCACAGATTCTCAACAAACCGTCCCATACTGGCGTGACGAATACGATCCTCAACTAGATGGAACTGGAATAAATACTTTGACTGTTGCGATCCCAATCGGATTTATGAAAGCTGCCTGAATCATAATCATGCACTGTTCGCTGTTGGCCAGAGGAGAACTGGCCCCCCGACTAAGCCTGGTTTCTCCCAAGGTTGTTTGCCACCTGATGTCACCTGTTGGAGTTTGGGTTCCTTGCCGTTGTCGCCTTTGGCTTGCTTAGTTGGGGACACTTGACATTTGATATTCAACAATGTTTTGAGCTGCTTGCATCGACACCATTGTTTGCAAACTGAACTGAGCTGGATGATGACATCACTGTTTACTCCAGTGCTGATATAGATAAATTAACTAAATTAATAACTATTGATTCTTACAACGGAATGAATCAAAACTGAATTTACTTAAGATGGACAATGACACCATTTTCTTTAAGAGCTGCTGTGCAGCCAAAACTATATACCAGTTATCAATGTAAAGCTACTTTGACACAATCTGCACTGTAAAAAGCGCTATATAAATAAAGGTGACTTGACATGACATCATCGTTTCACAAAATATATGTATTGGCTGTACACATGAAAACGCAAGGGTGCCGATTTCAGATTTATGCACTCTGGGACCTGGTTTAAAAAAAAATAGTGGTTTCAGGCTCCCAAAACGCTGGAATCGTCTGGACAAAACGGCAATACGATACAAAATTTTTACGTATACAGCTAAACGCGTCTCCGTGTGTACGGGCTCTAAATTAATTGGAGAAGTATTGCAAAGGTCACCAGAGTCTGTCAATTTGACCTGAAGATCCAGTTATTAAAACTAAAATAAAAAAAATAAACATACATGGATGAACAATTTGCAACAGGGGTGGCCGATATGACCAAAGTCTTATTTCATGATATAAGACTTTGGTCATATCGGCCACCCCTGTTGCAAATTTTTATTTCATGATAACGATATATATCACAATATAGTTATTTTGTGTTGTTTTATCTCATTTCTGTTATTAAAAACAAAAAGAAAAAAAAGCAAATTACAAACAATAGGACAAATACAATATAACAAAAATATTAATTAAACAAATTAAGTTTTTCAGGTACAATAGGTTTATTTAACATGTAGTTAGAATTAGTACAGAAATTTAATCAAATTAAATATAAATTTATGAATTAAATATAAATTTATTGTTATATTCAGTTATGTTAAGGTTATTCAGTCAAGATCAGTAAGTTATTTTCTCTTGTATGATTCACATTAATGAGACAAAGCAGTAGGAAAGTATATTAGGCTGCTGTCACTTTAAGACCAAACGCATGGATCCATTATACCGATAAACATCCGGTTTTCACAAATGTTTACTTTCACTCAAGACATAACCAGCTGTGTTTACATGAATACTTCACACGATGGGCATTTTGACATAATTGTGTGTGTATTCGACTATTTAAGCACAATAAGATGTGAAAGAAAACTGAATTTGCGATCGCATGCTAAGAGACGTGGCTTTCTGTGCACACGCTTACGCTGTCAGTCAGCAAGAGCACCACACCAAGTTCTTTTTCAGGATATATTGCGCTTATAACTCTTTTTAACATCAAGATCATCCCACTCTTTATATTCTCATTCATGCATTTCATCACTCTTAAGTCAATAGTGCCATATACCACAATACACACAATACAGCAAAATTTCTAACGATAGACATTTTATACCGTGGTAATAATATATATCATCATACCAACCAGCCCTAGTTTGCAATAAGATCTATAACATGGGCACCTTTGTAACTTATATACCCCTACCTGTTAGGCTGAATAATAACATCCATCTGTTTTCTAAATCCATGTTATAGATCTTATTGCAAACTAGGGCTGGGTGGTATGATGATATATATTATTACCACGGTATAAAATGGTGCATATTTTGCACTTTTTTCTGACAGTGCAGTTGTGTGAAACTTTTGGCACAATACTTATGAAGCAACAGAGAAGGCATAATCACTTTGTAATTGTCTTGAACCATGTAACTAAGGTGGGGTCTGCAGTACAAAGTGCTGTTGCCGTCTTCTCTCCTCCACAGTAACGGTTGCCGTGGAGGCTGCAGTTGATGGCTATAACAGCAGCTGTCGCTGCAATGCACTCTGCAGCCCATGAGGAGCGAGAGAGAGAGAGAGAGAGAGAGAGAGAGAGAGAGAGAATGTCGGAGCGGCAGAGATAGAGTGAGAAAAGTGGCAGAACTGGTGAGAGAGAGAGAGAGAGAGAGAGAGAGAGAGAGAGAGAGAGAGGGGAGAGTGAGTGATATTTAAAGAGAGCTGGGAGAGATATACCAAGGGAGGGAGGATAGGAGATAGAGAACGAAAGAAGTCTAAAAAAATAGGGTTAGAAATAGCAAGCAAAAGAGAACTGCAGGCAGAAAGAGCAGAGAGGGACTGCAAGGGAGAGAGAGGGACAGAAAAATGCAGTGGGAGCTGGTTTAGATTGTAATGAGAGAGGCCCTGCTTCGCTATGTCAAGCTGAACTTGCTCCACCACCTCCAACCTTCACAATCACACATCACGCACATTCCAGCCTAACCTCAGAGGCCGTGAGCGTGTGCACACGTGTGAGCATTTGTGTAGCTGTGCATGGTTGTGTACACTTTTTGTGTGCAAGTGTGTGTTTTGAAATCCATAGCAGATAGAGCGGCGACACTGAGGTTTCTCCTGTCCGAGCGCAGAGGGATACGGAGAAACTGTAGACAAAACAGGATGCGGATGAAGCTCGGTTTTAACTGTTCTACCTCAGAATTCAGAGCTTGTCTGTGTCGTGCATCTGTTAGCGTGCTTGTATTTCCAGCACTAAACTGAGCCGGGCATTGAGGAAGACTGACGCAAACGAGCAGTGACTAACTATGTAAACACTGCAAAAATAGAGTCACAGCAATAGCCTGGGACACAAGTACGAGGAAGCTTATAAACAGAAAATATACAGACGTGACCATATACACAACAACACAGAGAGATTCAAAAGAAGAGCAATCTTTTCGAATGCAGACTCATACTTTCATATCCAACTCTGTGAAAAATGAAAACATTAACTAAACTGGTAACAGATAGGTGAAACAGGATGCTTTTATACTTTTATATACTCCAAAATACACACACACGCACACAGAGTGTGAGAGGGAGGGGTGAGTCTCCGGCAGAGTTTCCTGCCACAGGATTTGAAACTAGAGCTCCTTCAGCTGTGGTCTCCTGTTTCCTCTCCCCATTTCCAAACGCATTCATACATTGGGATGTAGTTCCGTAGCTGTATCTGCTAGGATCCACGCTTATTAAATATGAGACTTCACATGTTCATTCAAATTTGGGACAGCAAGAAATGGTGAGAAATAGTATTATAGTTTGTAACATATTAAGAGTCATTCCAAATTACCATGAGTTTTCTATACTTGGCTCTACTCATGCTTATCTGACCCAGACAGTGGCAGGGTCCAGAGCACAAGGACAAATATAAAGACATCAAGCAGATGGGCATCCCACAGCAGCAGAGGTCAGACGAAGTACACTACTGAGAATCTTCTTCCATTTTTTAGCACAGTTACAAACCAGTGCTCCTCCATGGCACAACGATGGTACTAAAACATATTGTATCATACCATATTCATACACTACTTTTCAAATGTTTGGGGTAAGCAAGTTGTTTTGTTTTTTGAAAGAAAGAAATTAATACTACAGTGCATCCTTGCTGCATAAAATTTATCAAAAGTGATAGTAAAGACTTCTATGTTACAAAAAAAATTCTATTCAATTCAAATAATCCTGAAAAAAAAAAAACAATGCTACAGGGTTTCCACATGAATATTAAGCAGTGCAACTGTTAACAACATTGATAATATTTCTTGAGCAGCAAGTCAGCATATTACAATGATTTCTGAAGAATCATGTGACTGAAGACTAATGTTGGTGAAAATTCAGTTTTGCCATCATAGGAATAAATTACATTTAAAATATATTAAAGTAGAAAAAAAGTTATTTTAAATTATAATAATATTTCACGTTTTTCTCTATATTTGATCAAATAAATGCATGAAAGACTTCTTTCAAAAACATTTAATAAAATTTAAATTTCCATGTCATGTTAATTTAAAAGGTGCATTCAGCATTAATAAAAACGCTGTTTACATAGTAAACACAGTGCAGTGCTTCCGGGTTGTTCGTCAGAACGCTGGCTCATTACTGGCCAGCTCCTGAGTCAGCATTGTATTTCACACAAAAAGTATTCTCGTCACTTCATAACATTAAGGTTGATCCACTTTAGTCATGTGGACTATTTTAACAATGTATTTCCTACCTTTCTGGGCCTTGAAAAAGGGCAATGAAGTTGCTGCCTATGTGTGGTTCAGATACCTCTCGGATTTCATCAAAAATATCTTACTTTGTGTTCCAAAGTTGAATGAAGGTCTTACGGGTTTGGGACGACATGAGGGTGAGTACTTAATGACAGAAATTTCATTTTTAGGTGAACTAGCCCTTTAAGAAATTTCCTTTGTCTACATTATACTTGATACACATAAACCTCTTAGCCAGTGTTTCACTAGCTCCTTCCAGACAACCTAAGAGAAGTATGACAAAAGAAATGATTTGCAGAAAAACACTGCAAACATTTTTTTTAAAAAAAAGGTGGAATAGAATGACACACAATACTATAAACCATAAAATGACACATTATTAGCATTAATCCATAACCATCTGCAATTTTATTGTTCTACAACTTATCCCTCATTGTAACACAAGTTTATATTTGAACTCAAGTGTTCATGCATCTTTAAAGTAGATTCCACTTAGCTGTAGGCTGCGTGAGAATTAAGCCTGGTTTATAACTTTCCACGTCAGCACTAAAGTGTGCGAGGCATAAATGATGTCATTGTGTGGGAGGTCGCGCGGGAAACCCCATTTCGCGTGGCTGCATTTTTTTTTTTTTTTGAGTGGCTCCACTTCCGAAGACGCATGACTTCGAGGCGATTCTGGCCAAGCAGGAAGGCTACTACCGGTATCTTACTGGCACCCAGTTTGCGCATGTCTAAATTGCTTACATTTACAAAATGAATACAATAGCAGAAATAAGACTTTTTAATGAAAATAAAGATTTTCATGAAATAAATGAAAATGTTTAATGAAATTAGAACATATTAAAGAGATTGTTGTTTAATTTAGCTTTATAATTATGCTTTCATATCCATATATTTTGTTCAATAATCTCAAGGTTTACTGGGTTTTTTAACGATTCTTTGATTCTTTATGTAGGTTTGGTGAAGTGTAATAAAAACAAACATCGTCACATGTGTACCTTACTTCTCACCGCTGCTTCCCGAATGGTTTAGCGGACAATTATTCAGAGTCTCCCCCTGTCGTTTAAAAGAAAAATACAAAAGCTTCACATCCTTTGGGGAGGTAAGCGCAGTCAGTGGAGGCTCGCGGTGCTGAGATAGGCGAAAGTATAAACAAGGGTTTAGACTAGATTCTTTTCGCTAGATTCTGAACACTACTGGTGCTTTTGACTAAATTTTAAAATTTCTGTACGCCTTGAAATCCATGGAATGAGACTGTTGCCTCCAGCTTGCACATTAGTGTCAAGGCACATGATTGCAGCATTGAATGGATTCTAACACCTCATTTCTCTCCACGGGTTTCACTGAACCATCCAACGCTTGAACATTTTAAACCTCCTCAAGAATAAAATGGTGGTTTGGAGCAACAGTATCTGGAGGAGTAATATTTAGTTACAGGACCTCTTCACATAAAACAACTGTGCACTTCTCAACTCAACTCAATCTATTTAATTACATCTATTCATTTCAGTAGCTTGACAGAGTAACAACTGGCTCAACCAATGATTTTGAAATGGGGCTATCTGTTTTTCTGACCCATGGAGGAAAGGGGGCGTGTTTAAGAAACCTGTTTGAAAACCGGCAATTCCATTAATGGCACTAGTCCAGAAATTATACACTTCACCAACCATCAGTTCAGTTAATCAGAATTGAAACCAATTTAAAGAATTAGTTTTCCCTAAAAATGAAAATTCTGTCATCATTTACATATGTCGTGAGGGTGATGAATGACTTTCTTCTGTGGAACATAAAAAAGATATTTTGAAACATGTTGATAACCAAACCTTTGAGACATTACTCAAAATATCTTCTTTTGTGTTCCACAGCAGAAAGTCAGTCATACAGGTTTGTAACGACATGAGATCGAGTAAATAATTACAAAATTTGCATTTTTTAGGTGAGCTATCCTTTTAAACATGTAAACTTCTCAACTAACTGTTTCTAGTATTTGTGGGAACAATAAAAGAAATACATATATGTGATATAATGCAGAATGTAAGAGAGGGAGAATTCAATCAGACCTCAAATCAGTCACTCTCTTTCAGCCTAGTCAGATAAAGAGGAGCTTTGTGAGACCTGCGTCACTCAAGGAAGCAGACAGAAGGGAACCTTGTTTGTGTCTTATGTGAAAGGTCAAGGGTCATCACAGGCCAAAAGGACAGGGAGCCCTAAGAAAAAAAAAAGGTATTTTCCAGAATTCTGGTTGATTTGTATATATTCTCTGATAAATATTCTGCAAATTGGAACCAGATTGAATATGCGAAAAAAAAACAAAAAAACAAAAAACAGCACAAACTAGCATTTGGTGGAAGTATGAATGTATAAAGAATAAATGCTAATAAGTAGGGATGCACGGGCCGATACCAAGCTCATGTACTTGTACTCATACTTGTAAAAATACCCCCGATACCAAAAACCGATACCTCACGTGACGTAACTGACAGAATTTTCCGTGCACAGAGACACCGGTGGCAGCAGCAGAAACAAATGTCAGCCGCAGAGGTGTGGAAATACTTCAAAATTAATGATAACCCACACATTGCGAACTGCATGCTTTCAATCACAATTCGTTATCAATTAGTGAAGGTGGGATAGGCGGAATCGCTCTGAATGACACAGACCAGAAGCGCGCTCTCTCTCTCTCTCTCTCTCTCTCTCGCACGCGCTCTCTCTTGCTTGCGCGCGATCAGTTCTCCTCGCGCCTGAATGGTCAAATGCACACATAGTTGTCAAAATGTCCATCGTGTGGAGTATCTCACGAAAATACAGTCGGTTATGGCTTAAGTGGACGTAAACATTTGGGTGAAAACAGGATATGTGTCAGTATCCATGGATTCGGGCTTAAAGGGACCGTAGCCTAATTAAATATTTGTCATTAATGTTAATAAAACAACAAAAGATGTTAAATAAATGTATACATGGTAAATAAACCTACTGTATCTGAAAAATAAGTTTATTTAATTTGTATCTCTATAGTATTTGTTGTATTGTTTGTAAATTTCTTTTTATATAACAACAATTATATATTGGTAATTATGCCCTTTGAAGGTTATTGGACACTGTAAAATTTTGTTCTTTAAGTTTGTGACAAGCACATACAAATTATTACTTTTTTCATTAGATTAATAATAAAGAAGCTGTCCTACATTCATTATGTGTTGTGCTTGGAAAACTGCAACTTGGAAAAAAAGAGAGAGAAATTAATAAATGTATAGGCATCGGTATCGGTATCGGCGAGTACTAGAAAAAAAGTATCGGTACTCGTACTCGGCCCTTAAAAAATGGTATCGGTGCATCCCTACTAATAAGTATTTTTCTACTGTGCTAAATAGGTTACAAATTTGTAGAAGCACAAATCAGTCTATTTTCTTAAACAAATTAGTTTCACTAATGCTGGAGCAGAAGTTTATCATGCTTGGGTTATTCCTACATAATGGACATGTCTAAATGGCTGAGCATGGCTATCACATTCAGCTTCAAAGGTCTATGTTTTTGGTGCTTTAGAGTGAACCGCTTGTCTATCCTGTTCATCCCATAATAGGTTCCACAGGCTGTGCCACAGAAAGCAGGAGGCCCCTTCTTTCCCCTTGCTTTAACTGGAGCTGAAGAACCAAGGGACCCTCAACATCCTTCTTTGTTTCTCTCAGAAAAAAAGAAGGAAATAGAAAAAAATGGAAATGGAAGCAGCATGTGGAAAAAACCAACAGAATTTTCTGATGACTAGTGAGAGGTATACAGGAAGAAGAGGATTAAAATAAAGGAAGGGGTAATGTAGAAATTAAGCAAAGAGTCAAAATCCTATATAGATTGTTAAAAAAATCAGCATTGAAACTTACTCATACTTATTCATGGAACAAAAATAATATCATTACCACAACAATACTTACCATGTTAACACAACAAGAATGCTTAAAAACTCATAATTTCTGATCTATTGTTTAAAAACAATTTATCCATACTTGTGGGATGACAGTTTAAAATAAATGGGACTAATTTATTTTTTAACTAAGTTTCCTACAGCAAAGGATATAAAAAGGCCTTTCCAACAGAAATCAACAATTTCGGTTTAACATTTATCATCAACTTGAGCCATCCATGTTCTGCTCTCTCTCTATCCATATGTGTCAAGTTAAACATATGCACTTAGAGTGTTCCTTGTTACATACATCTGCTGGGCATATGAACAGGCCTGGGTCCACAACAACCATGGCTGTTTGCCATACAGTCAATCTTAAACTCAGATCAAGGACAAGTGCTCCCTTGTATATCATAATGTCTCAAAAACAACTTAACTAACCATAAAAATCTACTGTTCGGAAAACTGCAATCAGTGTTGGGGGTAATGCATTACAAGTAACTTTAGTTATGTAATCAGATTACTTTTTTAAGTAACTAGTAAAGCAACATGTTTCTTATAAATTTACAACAAAATATCTGAGTTACTTTTTCAAATAAGTAACACAAGTTACTTTGTTTTCCCATTTATTGACTGACGGCTCTCGTCCCCATGTTGAGAGAAATCGGGAGTAATTGCAGAGGTGTTGTGAGCACTATGTAAACATGAAACCATCATGTTTGTAGTTCTAGGCTAAATGTAAGCAGGCATCTACTCATCTCACTTGCACAAAAACAGATTCAGTATTCACTAAAATGAATAATGGTGAAATGCAAACTCAGAATATTACGTAAACCTGCAATAATTAAATATGTTAAATTGCACAAATATACTTTATGTATTTAATCTCACTTTATTAACCAATGTCTTTGCTGCTGATCTTCGATGATCCAATTCAACCATAATATTAAGCAAAAATGACTTTAGATTAAGATCACGTTTGCTTCATTTTTTTGTTTTTATTGCTGAGGAGTGTTGAATTTTCTTCTCCTGTGTCCTATTGTTCTGCAGTCCACAATAGCAGCACAGCTAAAAGGTTTGTTTGAGCTGCACCCTCTACTCTACAGACATGAATTTGCATTTCCTACAGCCTGAGCCTTATTCATTTCACTTCTGGTGTGAAAGGGCCTTTTTCATTTGCCAAAGTACAACTTTTTTGTTATTAAAAAACAAACAAGAAAACCTAGCCCAGATGAGTTAAAATGATGATGAGTTTTTCCTATTTAAAACTTGACTCTACTGTAGTTACATCGTGTACTAAGACCGACGGAAAATGAAAAGTTGCGATTTTCTAGGCCGATATGGCTATAGTATAGTATAGAGTATAGTTCCTAGCCATATCGGCCTAGAAAATCGCAACTTTTCATTTTCCGTTGGTCTTAGTACACGATGTAACTACAGTAGAGTCAAGTTTTAAATATGAAAAATATAGAAACTCTTTGGTCATTTTTTTGAGCGAGATGCTAACGGTCTAATCAGATTCAATGAACTATGCTAAGCTATGCTAAAAGTGGTACTGCCAGACCCGGAGATCGGCTGAATGGTTTCGAAAACGGTAAAACTCAACTGTTTAACTCTAGGGGAGTTGGAAAATGAGCCTATTTTCAAAAAAAGCAGAGTATTCCTTTAAGGTTGAACCACTGTAGTCACGTCGACTGTTTTAACGATGTCTTTAGTACCTTTCTGGACCTTGAAAATGGTTGTTAAATTGCTGTCTATTGAGGAGTCAGACAGCTATCGGATTTCATCAAAAATATCTTAATTTGTTTTCTGAAAGGTCTTACGGGTGTGGAACAACATGAAGGTAAGTAATTAATGACAGAATTTTCATTTTTGGGTGAACTAACCCTTTAATGCACTTAAGATGGGCATTCATGGAAAACAGCAGCTTGGACATTCTTATAGATGATTCATTTTGTGTTTCACAGAGGACAGAAAGTCATATGGGTTTGAAAAGATATGAGGATGGGTAAACAATGACAGAAATGTATTTTTTGAGTGAACTACTCCTTTAACATCTATGAACTTTAAATCAAACATTGCCTTAACAATTCACAGTTTTTATCCCCTCATTTCGAGTGATTTTTTTTATTCTGTCCTCCTGCTGTCGGCAATAAATCTGCATGTTGAGCGTTTAAAGATTAATGTTTCTCTCTCTCTCTCTGCATCTCTCCCTCTCCCTCCCGCCCTCTCTCTATCCGTCCCTGCATTCTTTCTTCGTTTCTACACCCCGGCAGTACCCTCACGTATGCATATGTAAATGGCTCTGCCTCTGAGCCGGTGGAAGTAATTGTATGCATTTTTAACTGGCCAATCGACTGACAGATAGGCATAGATTGTCTCGTCTACCTCTCTTCCTCTCTCTCTTTCTATCACATTCTCCCTCATGCAAACACACACACACACAGAGTGATTTTTTTTTTATTTTTAGCTCTGTGCCTCCCCCTCCAGATGCACAGGAATCATTATGTGGTGGTGGTCTGCTATAGGGCGATTAGAAACTAGAAATCTCTAGCTCGTTTTCTCCACTAGTGCGATATTCTTAATCCATCTATTTGAGTTCTTTCACTTTTGCCTGGTTTTGATAAACTTCTACATTTTAAAATAAAAAAAAAGACATCAAGTAATCAGAAAGAAACAACCTTTTTTAACAAATAGTTCACTTGAATATTAAAACTCTCATCATGTCGTTCCAAAAATTTGTCTTTCTTTTTTCTGCAGAACACAAAGGGAAGACTGAAGACTGTGCCAGTTGCTCTTTTCCATACAATTACGAGACTGGGCAGAAGCACCATAAAAGTCCATTCAACTCATGCACTTTATATTACAAGTCTTCTGAAGCCATATAGCCTTGTGAGAGAAATAGATACAATTTTACAATTTTAATGACTAAAAATCTTCCTTCAATTACTGAACAAATCGTTCAGTCCAGATTTGTGATCCAGATCAACAGCTTAACTGAAAACAATCTCAAAACAAATAACTGTAAAAGTTTGGGACAACATGAAAGTGAGTAAATAATGACAGAATTGGATGAGCTATAACATTTTAAAAGTTTTCTACCACACATAAAATAACTCTATGGCAGACATAATGCTGTGTCTGCATCCAATTCTGCATTCTAACATTCAACTGGCCTGTCGGTCGGTCACTGAATAAACACTTGGCTTAGATATTGTAAAAGAATTCATTTTTCTTCATTTATTAAAAATGTATTCATTTATTAAAAAATAATTTACTGTTGTATATTCAAGGTTGTAGAGCCTCTGGAACTTTAATGTATTTTCTTTAATGTATGATTTGATAAAACTTGTATTGTTGCCTCATAACATTAGGATTCAGATTAGGATTCTGCATTTGGTTGCAGCTCTGCCTTACAATGTTAACCTACAATTATAAAGTACTATGCATGTTAATATAATATGCATGCATTTACATATGGCTTTTATGGGGTTATTAAGTAGACCAACTTGCTAGTAGTCATCTTTTGGAGTGATTCAATACATTCACACTGTGTGGTTAAGAAGGTAGTGTCGTTACTTTGAGTAATTTGGACCCTGAATGAAAATTATAGCATAGCAATGAGCTAACTTTGCTTATAGCACACCGAATCTGGATACAAATCAAATGGCTTGGTGCTTCTCAGTCCATTACAAGCTCTCTTGAGCCGTTTATTTCTCTACTGCCATAGAATCAGTCTCTAACTATCAGTAGAAGAATTTGATTCAGCAGATGATGACTATAACAGATTAACAATGCCGCAATTTTCTGTTCCTTCGATGCTGTTGTAAATTTTAGTTTTGTGACACAAACAATGTCAACTTCCATGACAACAGAAGACATGTTGTAATGCTCATGTATGTAATTATTGTTTTCCAGTTTCTTTGTCAAATGAACAGCTTTTTGTGGAAGACGACTGCATTCAGAAGAATTCTTCTGATTATAGGGATGGATATGATACAAAAGCCATATTAGAAAACTTTGGTAACTTACTAAACCTAATTTTGAAAAGCTCACTGAACTATGAGGTATCAAATATGTTACTGAATGAGATATCAGATTAATATGCATTTTTTAAAAAGCACCAACACTGGAGTTAATTTTTTACTTTGCGACCTTTTAAGATTGGTTGTGTCATTTAAATGCATTGTTTACTCAAGAGAACACTCTTAATAACACTCTGCTCCTTTTCCATAGTCTTAAGATGTTCCCAAAAAAAAAGTGACACGACCAGTTTCTGTTTGGAAGGATATGCAGGAGAAGTCAAAGATGACTCCACTCAGACTATCAGAATTACTTCATGTCCCAGTGCACTGTCATGGCTGACGTTGCTTTAGGACATTTTTCTGATAATCTCTCCTGTTCCGCCCTCTTTCTCTTTTTATAACTCATTCTCTATCTTCTGAACATGAACAAACTTGAACAAAGTTATCAGAGAGCCTGGGTTGTATACATAAAATGACTGTTTCAGAAAGACTATCACATAGCACTACCAGCTCCTCTTTGTTATTTTCTGTAATTCCTATAAAACAACCATGTTCATATTTGGAACGCCGTACATAGAGCTTACAGATATAGCAAAACATTTGTCCACGGAATTCGAATTGAGGTTAAAAACATTGCTTTATGGAGATTAAAAAAAGGGGGGAGGACTTCACCTGGAATAATTAGAACAATTTGTTGTTGCACTTCAACTAGTGGCCTGCTGGTTGCAGCAATTCTAGACTATTTATCAGGGTAATTTCACAGAGAATTGCTCACTATTCTAACTTGCACAAAATAATTTGTATACAGCATATAGAATGCCATCTGTTTGACATTGCTTCGCAGACACTGATAGAAACATTTAGGAATAAAATCGAAAATGGTGTTGGCTGTAGGCCAAATGTGATTATAATGTAATCTGTACACATCCCAGAGGAAGTGCACATTGTAAGTCTAATTTGTAGAAAATTATTTGGACAAGTTACACATGTTGTGTGGGCAATTGTGGTGCTCAGTGACTAAAGTTCATCACATTAACTAGCTAGTTTGGTTATCAGGGTATCAGACATTCTTAATAAAATACCACTTAGTACTCGATATATGACTGTTAATCCACTCAGATGCCTTAAACAGCTGTTCCTAGATATTGGTGTAAATTCATAATCTCACTCATGACTCCACAATACATGTAAATACTGTAATGCAACACACACACACACACACACACACACTTCCTTTTATATATATATTATAAATTCACTTAAATTCAAATTGCAATGCTGCATCATGTTTGGTACAATAATTCAAATTTAATTTAAATTCAGGAACTGAATTGTAATTTAAGAAGCATTCTAAATTCATCTCGAATCATACAGACCTCTGTTAGCATTAAAAATAACTTGATAGACAAACTGATGTCATTTTTTAATGACAACACTTTTATCATGGATGATTTCCACAATAAAGTTTGAAAACCATCAGGTTCTTGTGAGTCTTGAAAATGCATCTGTCCTCCCTTAATTGATTTAAGTAGGATTAGTCTTTAATTTTCATTAATTAATGTGAATATAAATGCAACGTCACTACCTAAACATCTTTCTAAAGCTTCACAACAAATGTATTTTAGCCCATTGTAAGGTGTCAGAAATTTTGTGCACTATACATGCTAAATTTAAAGAGATAGTTCAAAAAAGAAAATTCTAACATTAATGTCACCCCCTCATATGAATCGAGTGGTTTAGTCCAAATTTTCTGAAGAGACTTGATAGCTTTATATGATAAACAGATTTAATGTTGGCTTTTATTCCCATATGTTCATCAACGCACATCAGTTGTGGTAAACGGAAGCTCAAGCATGTTCGCTTGACATGTGAGAACCAATGAGGTTCATTCTCGTGTTTTACACAGGTTCGGTTGAGCTTCTGTTTATGTTCGCTGATTAATGTTAAAGTGAATAAGAGCCTAAATTAAATATGTTCGTCATATAAAGCAATCGAGTCTCTTCAGAAAATTTGGACTAAACCACTCGATTCATATGGATTAGTTTTATGATCCCTTTATAAACTTTTTAAAGCATCAAAGTGATAGTTGTGTAGCTGTCAACGGAGGGACAGAAAGCTCTCAGATTTCATCAAAAAGATCTTCATTTGTGTTCCAAAGGTGAATGAAAGACTTACAGTTTGGAACGACGCAAGGGTGAGTAATTAATGACAATTTTCATTTTTGGGTGAACTATCCCTTTAACATATATTTTATTGCAGCAAGGGTGGGAAAATTACCTTAAATCTACATGTTTTCAAATATACACAAAAGTATTTCAATTCAGAAAGGATTCACACAAACACTGCCACTAGATCTGTGTAAATCACACAACCATGCAGCACTGCTGTGGAGCATTTTCAGTGCCGCAGCAATGTACAGGCACCAGCGACACACAAGGTGTCATCACGACCACAAATCACTTCCTTGTGAGTGTTTCTTCCCCCCCCCCCCCCCCCCCCCCCCAACTCTTTTTCTCTTCCTCTCTCTTTCTTTTTCCTCTCTCCAGCGCGCCATATAGGTTGGAGTTAGTATATATCTCAATTAGAGAGCTGGGGTTGGAGTTGGAGAGGGGGAGGGCTTGTGTCCAGGCTGACTCCTCCCCCCCAGTGCCCCACACCAGCCCACTTAAAGTGGAAGCAGCAGCGCAGTGCCGTCTGGAGCCCTGTCAGTCAAAAGCCCTGCGGCCCTTTATGCAAATCAGTCTGTCTGTGGTGGACCAGGAGGGGAGGGGGAAACATGTCTAGATTTGTTTGTCATCCGTTATGCCCTCCCCTTCAATTCTTCCACTTCATCTTCTCTCTCTCTCTCTCACATACACACACTCTCTTATATTCTGTTTATCCCTCTTCTTCACCTTCCCTCATGGTATGCCTTGACACTTTTATTCCTCCTTTTTCTCTACTTCTCTCTCAGGTCCCATAACCTGTCCACTTCTACAGCCTTGAGATGAGAAATTGTGACATAGCTGTGAAACTGGGAACCAGTGAGGTGAAGCATGCAATGCTACTGGGCTCTAGAAACTGGGTCGCATAAAAAGGAGCCTAGACGTGTGTGTGTGTGCGAATGTCTGTGCACATGCAGAAACATTGTAATTGAGAGATTTAAAATAGGTTGAAGATTGAACTTGACTGTATAGAAGATATTAATACATACTTCATTTAAAGGGGTTGGTATTCATTCACAAAAACAGGAACGTTAATATGGTATGTCTTTCAGCAAACGTGATCTTATATGGGTCGACTTTACAATTGATAATGCACTTAGTTATGGAGTTCTTTGAAAAAGCAGACAGACTATTTAAAAATTCCTCTAGGAGGATCACCATAATTCTTCCACCCCCTTACCAAAAATGTCCCCACTTTCAAAACTATCAGAAAAGCGTCAGGTTTGAGAAAACAAGATGTCTCAGTGCATCCCTTTGGAATACCCCCTGTCGTGAAATTCCTTGAGATATCAAACTAAGACAGACAACTGAGACAAGAGCTGTGATGATCTTTAAAACTGGTAACCAAACATCACCCGTCACCAAAAAACAGCATCTTCATCTGAATAAATAGAAAAACCAGGCAAGATTTCAACTAAATAAACACACAAATAGTTCTGTCAAATCATCTGCTTGTCTAATCCAAATGAGCATCTTCAAAAGTAATGTTAAGACTAATGTCCTTCAAGCAATGACAGGATTATTAGATGTTGCCATAGTAAAGTACAGTACAAAAATTAACTGAAGTAGATAGAAAGGGAACTGTATTAAACATGCTAGATGTTGTTATTCATTGACAGGATGCAGATGACATATTATATATTTTGCTATATTTTAAAAAGATGTTTAACAGCAAAATCTTTTCTCAATTTACTCAAGAGTCAATATGGAAAATAAAAATACACTTCAAAGTTATTTCGAGGTGTACTCGATTGCAGAGTTATATTTCATAGTTGCTGCTTTATCCTTTTTTGTTTACGCACTGTAAAGTCCAATACACACGGGTTAATATGTTTGAGGAAGCTAGAGCGAAAAAACTCGCTTCAATGACATGTCGAAACTAGATCTGAAAAAGGGTGTGTGTGTTTGATAGTAACAGTACTCACCTGTGGAAACCTGTCGGCTTTCTCTTTTCTTGTCTGAAGACATGCATGTGAGAACAGCACTTTTACAGCACATGGCTTGTTTCCACAATTCTGAAACACCACATAATCAGAACTGTTAATCATAACTCCAGTCTGACAAACTCTCCAAGAGTAACAAAGTAATATTTTATGAATACATACTAAAAATCCTCTCCTCACCAGGACCACGCGCGGACACAGCAGAATACGGTTGATAGTACTGTTTTAGGAGCCATTCACACAGAACATGTACTTGTGTTTTAAAAGCGTGATGAAAAAGAACACAAGAACAGTCTTGAGACAACTTTTAGAACTTCTTTTAATGTAAAAGCTAAGTTAGAAAATTTCTTAGAGGATAGCAATAGCAAGCTAGCTCTGAAAGCATAATTTCCCACCCTCCCTTCAGAGCACTCTCCAAAACACATGAACGCACACAGTAGAGTCTGCAAAGCGTCACGAAAGAAGGTGTTAAATTACCTCATGCCTCAAAGAACATAACATTACAATAATAATCAACGTAAACAACTTACGAAGCTCTTACTTGTACCACCTGACTGCTGCAGATTCATTTCGGTGTTGATATTGACAGAAAAGCAAAAACCCGAGGGCGAGAACAGTTTCGTATAGAACGTCACGGTTTGCGATCTCATACGGCTATGACATGGCGTAAATGCAGCATAAGCTTGTTGTTTTGGTTTAGGAGGAACTGTAAAATGTGGCTGCTGTTTGTTTATGGTTCCTGGTGACTGTGTACTCGGCGAGTTGTGTCCCAATTCAGGGGCTGCGGCCTCCGGAGGTCGCATTTGAAGGCTGCATACGTCATCAAGGATGTCTTGTTTAAGAAGAGTAACCGTAATAAAATTGACTGTTATTCCCTGTGAGGTGTAAAATACTGTAATTTCTTTATTACTTTGCAATCTAACGGTTACTTTTCTTAAATGAGACCGATGTATGCAGCCTTCAAATTTCAAATGCGAAAAGCTTCAAATAGCCCCTGGAGTTTGATTGACAGGTGTTCAACCAATCATCACGCCGAATCCGTCGTTTTGTCCGACAAAGCAGTCAGGGGAGTTCGTAGATTAACATCGTCGGTGGACTTGAACTTGAAAAATGGTGTGTACTGACGTCTTTCCGTGGTTGAAACAACATTCATTCTTATATTAATTCATGTTTATTTGATGCTATAAATTAACTAGTAGGAAGAGATGATCGGTTTACGAGCCGCGATCTGTCACGACACATTAAAGAGCCACTAAAAGGTATTTATTGTTTAAATGTCTTTAAAAATTACAACATTTGAGACTTTGTTTTAATATAGAAAGTAACCTGCTCTGTCATGTCTGTCGACACGTTGTCAGTGTCCTCTTTACTCCGCGATGTATTTTTCATTGCGTGTCAACATATGTGGCGAGAGTCCATAGCGACACTGGCTGCATCTGGAAACCTAGGCAGCTGACTTGTTGCCTTGCTGCCCTATCAGGCAATAAGGCGGCGTTTGTGCATGAAGGCACCTCACGAAACTGATTTCGGACAGACTTCTGAGGCAGCGTAACAGATTAATGATCTACTGCAAAATAGCGCAAGCTTTGGTGAGAACTAAACAAATATTTAATTACTACGGTAGTAATTTCTCGCTAGAACTGACATCAAAAGTGGAAAATGTTGGTCAAAAACGTACATTTACACACAAACTGACCAGCAAACGCAATTTTCGGACGCCATCTTTATTTTTCTAGCTCAACTGTCACAGAATGTAAAGCACAGGATTGTGGGATATCAAAGGCAGCGAAGGATACATCTATGCTGCCTTCAAAAATGATCAGATGAAGGTATCTCAGGAGACAGGAAGGCCGCATCCGAAAACTGGAAAATGTTGCCTTTGAAGGACACATTTCAAGGTAGGAAGGCATCAAGGCACATCCGAATCCAACGTTAGCTTCACTTCCTGTTTCCTGAGATACCTTCATCTGATCGATTTCTGCATAGATGTATCCTTCACTGCCTCTGATATCCCACAATCCTGGGTGTCCATTCTGTGACAGTGGAGCTAGAAAATTAAAGATGGTGTCCGAAAGTTGAGTTTGCTGGTCAGTTTTTGTGTAAATGTATGTTTTTGAGCAACATTTTCCACTTTTGATGTCACTTCTAGCGAGAAATTACTACTGTAGTAATTAAATATTTGTTTAGTTCTCACCAAAGCTCAGACTATTTTGCGGTAGATCGTTAAACTGTTACGCTGCCTCAGAAGTCTGTCCAAAATCAGTTTTGTGAGGTACCTTCACGCACAAACGCTGCCTTACGAGTCACTGCCTGATAGGGCAGCGAGGCAACAAGTCAGCTTCCTAGGTTTTCGGATGCAGCCGAAGTGAAGCTAACATTGGATTCGGACGTACCTTGATGCCTTCCTACCTTGAAATGCGTCCTCTAAAGGCAGCATTTTCCAGTTTTCGGACGCAGTCTGAGCGATACGCGTCATAATCTGAAAACCACGCCCAAAAAACAAGCGTTTAAGGACACAAAATTAGATACAGGCAATTGAGAGAGAGCTCAATGTGTCATATATATTACTCTGAGAACTACGCCCACTGGAGGGGAACATAATCGGTGACAGGATACGCTAATAAAAATATATATACATTTTTAACCATGTCAAAGGATTATTTTACCAACCTATGTGAACCTCAGAGAGGAGATATATTGAGCAACTAAAATTTACCCACAATTTACCCCGTCCTGCTGATGCTTAATGTCTTATTGCCTGTATCCACTTTTGTCTCCTTAAAGGCTGGCTTTTACGGTTTCGGTAGCTTATAATAATTCTGGGTTTTTTAGCTTGTTTGCTGTACACCTGTCACACAACAGCTTTTAGACAATGTTCTGTCTTTTGTTAGATGCAATAAATGACAAGGAGGCAGGTTCACGCAATACAAAGTCAATGGAGAAGGTTGGATTGTCTCCCCCCCTCCCGGTGTGGGCGTGGCCTAAATGCGCTCTATCTCTATGGCTTGTCGGACATAGCAACAGTAACTAAAGGGGGGCGGGTCTTTGCAAACAGTCATAGCCTCGTGGAACACGCTAATGACACGTAATGTCTGCGTGAGCAGGGTGCGCGGAGGTATGGAAGTACATGTTGACAGGCAGGTAGGACATCCCATTGGATGAAAATTTTTTGGTCCTGAGACTTCCACAGAGGACATATGTACATTTTATAACAAAAAGTGTTTATAAAAAAATCGCATACCCTACTTTTATCATGGCGTCTTAAAACGCAACGCTCGTGCAAAACGCTGAAAAAGCAGCAAGATACGGCACAACTTTCAAAGGCGTCTATCTAGACTAGTATATTTACACAGAAAACAGTTAAGTTGTAAAACTTAAGAGTTAAAGGTACACTACTTAACTAAAGCAGCATGCATTTTGTGGAAGAACAATGTTTTGGTTGTGCTTCAGCTCTGCATTACTGTGCGAATGACTATGGTTCTTTATCATAACTGAAAAAAGAGAGAGAGAGGTTATCCTACTGCTCATAAAACATTCAATACTAAGGCTTAAGAGATATAAGCAGTTTGGATCTCAAGCTGACTAGCTGAAGACGTTACTGTAGCTATACTCATTAATTCAAATCCCTTTTTGGAGTCCATCTCCGAAAAGCCAAGCCAATGTTGATTCTTGTTTTATTACAAACTCCATTGCATTCTCTTTTTTCTGCTGTTCTGTGTTTGCGATGATTTCCCAGAAGTTCAAGATTCTCACTCGTTGTGACAACTAACCTATGGCACTCCCACATCGTACACCCGTCAAAGAAGCCGGAGCAATTTCTCTATTTACAGATATGACGAGACACGCATAGGTGAGTGAGGTATGTACGCAATTTCCTGCGCAAACCATCCCACCCAGTCTACAATATAAACGCTTATAATAGGCTTACCATAGTAAAAAAACACATTTTAGAAGAAGGACTATTGATGTATTGACTCGTTATTTAAATGTTGTTAATTTTGAACAAAAAAAATGTGTACATTTTAAGTAGTATAAAATAAGTCATACAGTGAGAGAGTCACTCTGGTGTGTGTTGGGTCTTTTAGTTGTGGTAACTTACAGAGACATGCAGTAAAAAATGTGTGTGTCAACCCAAGGTTTTAGATCCAGTCTTTCACTGGAGCTTTTCCCATCAGTTTTGTGGTCCAAATGCCGCACTTCACACTCAGTAAAATGCATTTAAAGCCACTTTCCTTTAATCAATATTTGACAGATGAACTCGCACCATTATGGTGGTCGCCATCTTTGATAGTCACCGTCACTGTGGTTACCGCTAATTTTGGCACTGACATCGGTTATTTATTTTATTTATTTATTTAGAAATTTGTGTTGGAGTGTTATCAGCATTTTATGAAATTGGTGTAGAATGTAATGAAAATGTAAACAAAGGCAGCAAATGTTAATAGCATGGTTACATTAATATTGTGGTAACCTGTTGTGTGCTTTTTTGTATTAGCTAAATTATTTAATATAGATTAGGTAATATTTTAACCAATATCACCCAAGCAAGAGTGTTGTTTTACCGAATGTTAGCACAGCTGTAATTTGGCCATGGACATAAAGAGCTTAAGCTATGGTGCTTATTATTTTATATTTATTATTATGAAAAAAATAAACAGGAATTGACAATAAGCACATGCATTTGGCTGGAGTATTAAAAACAAGTCGCTTACAGTGACTTAATACGTTTTACAAATTGATTTGATTTTTCAAGCAGTCATATTGTTTTATATCTCACATGGTTCTTTATTTTCTTCTCTTTTAAATATTATTTCTAAGAGTGTAGATTGGAGCATAAGACCAGCAGAACAGTCACACACTTCTTTCTCACAAACAGCACAGCACTACCCCCACCTCCACCCGCCGTAGCCATGGAAATGCTACCCAATCCAGAGCCTCAGAAATGTAGGGAGGGCGGAAATGGCTCTGAGCCCTCCTTCCAACTCTCTCTTACACACACATCCACACACAAATACACGCACAAGGCGGCATGATTCAAATTAGTGCGGTAAATTTTTACATGCATACATATCAACCTTGTCACTGTTCTCACCCTTTCTGTCTCATTCACAGACACATTTACAAAAAACATTGTGTGGAAAAACTTTTTTTTTTTTTAACGACAGTTCAGTTCTTGGAAGTTGCATCCTAGTTGATGCACATGTGGTAAAGACTATTAATCTTGAATTATTTCCATCTAGGATCTAGGGCACTTCTTGCAGCCTCTGTAATATCTAGAACTATATTTTCTTTCTCTCACCAGACTACACTCTGCAGTAACCATAGCTTTTAACAACCGCCAAGGCTTCTAGAATGAACAGGTGGTCATAGGTGAAGTGTGTAATATCTTAAGTGTTAAAATAATCTCTCTTATACCAATATAATATGTATAGACAGCTATAAGTTAGCCTTTTGTGTGTTGATTCCTCAAAGATGTTAGTTTGAGGACTTGGCTATCTTTTGAAGGAAACAGACATTTTATTATACAGTTCTGCTCATAAGTTTGCATAACCCTTGCAGAATATGCAAAATGTTAATAATTTGAACAAAATATGATGGATCGTAAAAATTGCATGTTATTTTTTATTTAGTACTGTCCTGAATAATCTATTTCACAAAACAGATGTTTGCATACACAAAACAAAATAATAAATGAATTTATAAAAATTACCCCACTCAAAAGTTTACATACCCTTGAATCGTAACACTATGTATTGTTACCTGGATGATCCACAACATTTTTATTTATTTATTTTATTTTATTTTTGTGATAGGTGTTCATGAGTCCCTTGTTTGTCCTGAGCAGTTAATCTTCCCACTGTTCTTCAGGTCTTCCAGGTCCTGCACATTCTTTGGTTTTCCAGCATCTTCTGCATATTTGAACCCTTTCCAGCAGTGACTGTATGATTTTGAGATCCATCTTTTCACACTGAGGACTAGTGAGGGAGTCATACGCAACTATTACAAAAGATGAAAACATTCACAGATTTTCAAGAAGGAAACACAATACATTAAGAGTCGGGGGGTGAAAACTTTTGAATGGGATAATCGGGGTAAACTGTACTTATTTTGTCTTCTGGGAAACATGTAATTTATTTAATTTAATTTAGTTATTTTATGTAGCTTCTAAAGGGCAGTACTAAATGTAAAAAAAAAAAAAAGATTGTTAAACAAAATAAGAAAATGCACACATCATCGCTGTTCAAAAAGTTTACACCCCCAGCTCTTACACCCCCAGCTCTTAAAGGGATAGTTCACCCCCAGCTCTTAAAGGGATAGTTCACCCAAAATTGAATTGAGCGGTTTAGTTCAAATTTTCTAAAGAGAGACTCTTTATATGATGAATCGACTGCGGAAGCTCAAACGTGCTGTGAAACACACAAGAATGAACCTCATTCAACCTCAGCGAACATGCTTGAGCTTCCGTTTACCACAACTGATGTGCGTTGATGAATGTTTATATGTGAATAAAAGCTTAAATTAAATCTGTTCAGCGGTAGCTGTCAATGGAGTGACAAAAAGCTCTCAGATTTCACAAAAATATCTTAATTTGTGTTCCAAAGATGAACAAAAGTCTTATGGACAACATGTTTAGAACAACATGAGGGTGAGTAATTAATGACAGAATTTTCATTTTTGGGTGAACTATTCCTTTAATGCATTGTGTTTACTTCATGATGAATTATTTGATGAATAAAAAGTTATGTGGCGACGACATACTCTTAAAGATGTGAAAGAATTCACATACAGTGCTTGTTAGGTTTCCCCTTTAAGAATGTTAGTGGCCTGTGGCGTGTGTTTTTCCCCTTTAAGGGACTGACGTTTGGTTTTGTTTATTTAAAAGCGTTAGCCAGTTCGCGGCTTTTCATCCAGTTTTGATGTTATCTCTGTTCATTTAATCACGCGATCTTTGGTTTAATTTTAGATATGAAACAACGTGAACACAGAAAGAATATTATCTTCTTCTACTTGTATTTTTAATGGTTTTTGTAAGGCAGCAACTGCAGAGCATAAATATATTAAAAAGTTTACCATTTTTACAGCAGAAACATTCCTGAAAAAGCTGCAACCTAAAGTAGCACAAAGGTTATAATGCTCATTTAGAACTACCATATGTTAGTCTTCATAAACGATCAGTCTGAAATAACATTATTATTTTGGACACAATGCAGGTGTCCACACAGGTTTCTACAGCTAACAACATCAATGTAACAAAACGCTTATGCAGTATGTGGAGAATTATCTCCTCAGTGAAAACATTAGAAACCAGCAAATGATTCTACTAATCTCAAAAGCACCATCTTAATCACAGATCAACATTAAAATGTTAAATAAGATTCTCATGATTTTTCAGGCTATAGTGGCAGGCTAAGCATCTGAGTTTCTTTTACAATGGTTGTGGATTCAATCCCAATGGCTGCATTACTGTGGCCATAATCTTGGCTTACACGTTATTTTAAGGTGACATAGTTACATTGTACTTACTCAAATAAGTACTGAGAAATGTTAATTAACTACATGTACTTACTAGTTACGGTTAGGGTTTGGTTTAGGGTTAATTACTTGTAATTATGCATAATTAACTGATATTACTATAGTAAGTAGTACATGTAGTAATGTGTAACTACGTCACCTTAAAATAAAGTGTTACCTAATACTGCTCCTTTACCACTGTCCCTCAAGTAAGTGTGCGACTGTATTGTACATTAAGTCAATTAGATAAACAGCATCTAAAGCTGAAGTACAATACTTGTCAATTAAACACACATATTGCAGGTTACCCAGCGGTTTCTGGTTTTCATTGTTGAAGGCAGTGTTGCAAGTAGCCATAGGCCTACAGCAGCCAGAGAGAGAGAGACTGCCAGAGGGGCCCCCAGGACCTAAAGCTCCTTAGACCCCACATTGGTACCCAGCCTTCATGCCTTGTAAACAGAATTGCAATTTCTTTCCATCTCCTGCCTAACACATTCTGCTACACCAAATATAGCCGCCTATTTCCAGCTCCCCAGCTCTAACGCGTATCCTCCCCCTCAGCTGTCTTGCAAAGGGGGCATCTAATCTGCTTTCTTCTTCACCACTCGCTTGCATTGTAAACCGATCCAAGAAAATATGAAGGCAGAGGGTGGAAGGTGCAAGGATGAGAGAAATAAGAGTGATAGATGGTATAAAAAAGAGAGTGAAAAGATAGAGAGCGAGGCCGAAAGAGAACGGGGGAGAGAAGAAGATGACCTAATTACAATTGCCCACAGTGTGAACCATCTCCCTTTGAAGAATATGAAAATTGCAAAGAGACAAGGAAAGCCAGACCAGCCATGATGTGCGAAACACACAGCAGAAGAGGAGAGCAGATTGAGCGTGCCTTGCTTTTGAAATCCTTATCACACATTTACATCTACGTTTCAGACACCAGAGAAAATATTGTTGGTTGTTCCAATGATGTTTCATTCAAAAGGTATAGCTGTCTCCTAAAAGCTTGAAAAGTCTGGATAACTCTGATGTAAATGCTCTATATTGTTCTGTGTTCTTCTTTTGAAGAAATTACTACCTTGGTGCATAGACAGATCAAATGTATACTTGTCAAAATTCATGTTTTGTTTGGATGAGAGGTTTGAAAATGAACAGTGATTCATGTGATTGTCGTACTACACAGCTCCCCTCAGGTCACCAGGTGTTGTTTTGAGAACTGAGAATCTGTGCCCACGATTTTATAATCTGTACTTTCAATTTATAAAATGCACATATCACAGATATGTAAACCAATTTTAACAATTCGTACCAAGATTTTATATTATATTGTTACTGAAATATTCAATTTGTGAGTGCTGATTACTGATAGTACAGATTACAAATCATGCACACACTCAACTGTTCTCAAACAAATAGTCCTTGGTGACCTGATGGAGGTCTTTGTAATGACTGTATATGATCAAATGCTGTGATATTGCCTCCACCAGACCAAATATGTAGACAGTATCTCCCACACAGGATCTCTAGAAATGCTTTCTTAAGATACAGTACAAGCCCATAAAGTACATGCATGCTTTGATATATTATTTAGACAGATTTTCTAAAGCAGGCGAGAATAGAGAATTTGAGGTGAGAGAATGTGAATGAAAAAATACTAATTTTATTTATAAGAAATTCATCTCATCTATCTGTTTTTCTAACTCTTTGACCTAATTAGCAGCAAATTCTCCACAACATGTTAACGTTAATTATCACTTTCCAATGATTCATAGAACTAATTAGCTACACCTTTGAGTAAGAGATGTGAATTTAGTCCAAACCCTCACGTCCTCTCAGAATAAGAATGAGTCATTTGAAACAGTGTTTTGTTTTTTCCTATTGTTGGTGAATCAGGATTCAAATTGAATGCAACATTAATAACAAAGCCACATGGTAAAGAAAATAAAGCAGCACAGAAAGGAAAAGTACATGCATAAATTCATATTTGAATTGGATTCAAGGGGTCCACATAATTATGGACACATGAACAAATGTTCAACAAATGTATACTTCTCAAAAGCAAGAGAGGGTAATATTGCAAATACACTACCGATCTTGCATACACACTACTACCAATTAGGGGTGCAACGGTTCAGATTACTCACGGTTCAGTTTTTATCACGGTTTTAGGCTCACGGTTTCGGTACGGTTTGGTATGTGCTATGTTCAGGTAAAAAATTACTACTGTCAAATAAAAATAAAGAAAATAAGAACAAATAATCAAACAGCACAAATAAATACAGTCAAGCAAAGAAACAAACAAATAAAGCTTTTCCGGTTTTTCATGTATCCAGTTTTAAGGTACAGAAATTGAATAAAGTAGCTAATAAAATGTAAAACAACATTGCATGTAATCTTCACTGTATAAATTAAATAAAGATCAATCATTATTAATTATTAAGTTACAATTCAGTCATAAGCAATGAGTGATTTCCTTGTCTTTTGTTGTTTGATTAACATTAAAGGCATATTCAGACAGCAGGAATGCAAGGGCTGCTGTCTCTTTAAGACACAATACACGGATCAGTACACTGATACTGAACACATGCGTTCTTTCTCGAGTGTATAAGTTCACTTAAGACATAACCTACTATGCTTGCTAGGATACTCGCCAAGACGGGCATGTTGACATAATTTTGTGTGAATTTGTCCATTCAAGCACAAGACTTGAAAGAGACCTCAATATTTGAGCATTGTACACGCGCTTCCACGTGCGCGCTTCGGATGAGTGCACAAATCTTCTCACAGCGTGCGTGTAAGTTCTCTTTCGCACCTTACACTTGAATGTTTAAACTGGCAAGGCTTAAATGAGTTTAGTTTAAATGCAGATGGCAACGTGTGGTGTTCAGGTCTCACCTGCGCTCGCGCGCTATCAACACCCGGGTGACGACGGCGAAAAGACTGGTCATATAGAGCATACGGCACTTTAGGGGAAGCCAGAATGCGTATCCATCAACAGAAACATACATTAGCCTTACTCTGTCTGTCTGTTTTATTTATTTTCTACGAACCATATTATACAGGTGCTGGTCATATAATTAGAATATCATCAAAAAGTTGATTTATTTCACTAATTCCATTCAAAAAGTGAAAGTATATTATATTCATTCATTACACACAGACTGATATATTTCAAATGTTTATTTCTTTTAATTTTGATGATTATAACTGACAACTAAGGAAAATCCCAAATTCAGTATCTCAGAAAATTAGAATACTGTGAAAAGGTTCAATATTGAAGACACCTGGTGCCACACTCTAATCAGCTAATTAACTTAAAACACCTGCAAAGGCCTTTAAATGGTCTCTCAGTCTAGTTCTGTAGGCTACACAATCATGGGGAAGACCGCTGACTTGACACTTGTCCAAAAGACGACCATTGACACCTTGCACAAGGAGGGCAAGACACAAAAGGTCATTGCAAAAGAGGCTGGTTGTTCACAGAGCTCTGTGTCCAAGCACATTAATAGAGAGGCGTAGGGAAGGAAAAGATGTGGTAGAAAAAAGTGTACAAGCAATAGGGATAACCGCACCCTGGAAAGGATTGTGAAACAAAACCCATTTAAAAATGTGGGGGAGATTCACAAAGAGTGGACTGCAGCTGGAGTCAGTGCTTCAAGAACCACTACGCACAGACGTATGCAAGACATGGGTTTCAGCTGTTGCATTCCTTGTGTCAAGTTTATCAGTTTAATTCTTGCTTAATAAAAATAAAAATTTCTTTCAAAAAAATTTTTATAAGCTGTATTGCTACTCAACTGAACCAGGCAGATAAATGATTTTTTGTGCTTCGCCGGATGCTATTTATTAGGTTGCACAATGCCAGTCATTTTGTTGCTTTTTGTTATAAGAAATTGGAACAAAAAATAATTTAAACTTTGTGTAAAAGATGCCACCATGCCCTGTATTTTAAAATCATTAAAAATATGATTTAAAACAATAATGAATCAAGATTTTCAACCTGGCATCAACCGTAGCATTCCTCACACAACGATGGTAAAACATTATCACCACGACAAATAACAGAAATGGAACGACAACACACAAACAAACAGTAAAAATAGTAGCGATTTGCATGATTTAGTCATGCCATGGTGCATGCTGGTCAAGCAATGAGGTATATTTACATATATGAGGCACAAATGAATTGAAAAAACATCCTCAAAACACTTGAAAACCTTGACACACACATATTTTCCTCATCCTCACCTCTGGACGTCACCCACCCTTTGCATTGCTTAACTCCATGTGCCATCTGTGACTTTCAGTACTATACACAGACACAGCAAGTAATATTCACCCACTACTGAATTCCCAATTGAAGCAGTTTAGTATGGCTACAATAATGTATAGGCTACATGACATGTTCCTCTTGACCCAGCCATCTTCAGTCCTTATATACAGAGATCACCTTGCTAGACTTCATAAGATTTCTGAGAGCTTTAACACAACCTTTAAAGTGGCTTTTTGATATTTAAATGTAGGTCAGTGTACTAAATAGATGGTATAGAGGAAATCTCTAAGGGCGTTTCCCACCGATTGTTGCCCATTTGCTGTTCATTTTCTTTTTCTGCGTAGACTGGCCCACATTTTAATGGAAAAAGCATCAGATTGATTGCCGTTCTCTGTGCCATTCAAGGCACTGAGATGCAGATAAAAACAACGTAGTATTATAATGTTGATTCATCCCAACTAGACAGGTCTGGGAGGAGGCAAAATGAAATATTTAATGTGTTCTCTTCAACTTGACTGCATCTGTGCTGAGAGGCTGAAAATATCCAACTGGCTTATGTAAGAGCCTGTAGCAACTGTAAGGAGGGAGAAGAATGGAGAGATAGAGGGTGACAGAGAGAGAATGAAGGAGGGAGAGAGAGAGAGAGAGAGAGAGAGAGAGAGAGAGAGAGAGAGAGAGAGAGAGAGAGAGAGAGTGTCCCCGCTCTGCAACAGCAGTCTTATCAGGTTAACGCCTCCCGTTCTATTTCCTGCTCTCTCACTACCGCTGGAGATTCACGGGTGATTCGTGCCCAGCTGGACGAGTTGTCTCTTCAGCCAAAGGCAGAGGAAAAGAACAAATAAGAGAAAGAAATCATTATATGGCAGAACTAGTAAACAAGATATGTTTTAGGTCTGTGTAGCATATAGCCCCCAAGTTTTTTTTTTCAATGATAAAAGAGACAAATATGAAAAATGTGCATCATGATGATAATGAATAGATTTAAATTGAAACATACTGATGAAAATATGACAAGAAAAAAGTACCACAGGATATTAATAATGCAATGTTTTCGAAGAAGAAAAATAGAGAAAAAATATGATTTTTTTGACAAAGAAAAACTAAAGCCTCAAGAATTCACAACATGGTGTACTCAATGGTATTTCAAAAATGTAGGTTTTTCACAAGTTCACGCATTTAAAAGTTTGAGGTCAGTAAGATTTTTTTTTTTAAATACAGTTGCAAGAAAAAGTATGTGAACCACTTGCAGAATCTGTGAAAATGTTAATAATTTTAACAAAATAAGGGAGATAATACAAAATGCATGTTATTTTTTATTTAGTACTGTCCTGAGTAAGATATTTTACATAAAAGATGTTTACATATAATTCACAAGACAAAAAAAATAGCTGAATTTATTAAAATAACCCCATTCATAAGTATGTGAACCATTGATTCTTAATACCGTGTGTGGTTACCTGGATGATCTATGACTGTTTTTTTGTTTTATGATGGTTGTTCATGAGTCTCTTGTTTGTCCTGAGCAGTTAAACTGAGCTCTGTTCTTCAGAAAAAATCTCCAGGTCCTGCAGATTATTCAGTTTTCCAGAATTTTTTGCATATTTGAACCCTTTACAGCAGTGACTGAATGATTTTGAGATCCGTCTTTTCACACTGAGGACAACTGAGGGACTCAAACACAACTATTAAAAAAGGTTCAAACATTCACTGATGCTCCAGAAAAAAAACATGATGCATTAAGAGTCAGGGGGTGAAAACATTTGGAATTTGAAGATCAAGGTAAATTGTATTTAATTTGTCTTCCAGGAAACATGAAAGTATCTTCTGTTGCTTCCGAAGGGCAGTACTAAATGAAAAAAAAAAATGATATTCAAGCAAAATAAGAAAAATTTGGACCTCTTCATCCTGTTCAAAAGTTTTCACCCCCCGACTCTTAATGCATCGTGCTTCCTTCTGAAGCATCAGTGAATGTTTGAACCATTTTAATAGTTGTGTTTGAGTCCCTCAGTTGTCCTCCATGTGAAAAGACAGATCTCAAAATCATTCAGTCACTGTTGTAAAGGGTTCAAATATGCAAAAGATGGTGGAAAACTGAAGAATTTTTGGGACCTGGAGATTTTTTCTGAAGAACAGAGCTCAGTTTAACTGCTCAGAATAAACAAGGGACTCATGAACAACCATCACACAACAAAAAAACAGTCGTAGATCATCCAGGTAATGACACACAGTATTAAGAATCAATGATTCACATACTTTTGAACGGGGTCATTTTAATAAATTCAGCTATTTTTTTGTCTCATGGATTATATGTAAACATCTTTTATGTAAAATATCTTACTCAGGACAGTACTAAAAAAATAACATGCATTTTGTATGATCTCTCTTATTTTGTTAAAATTTTGCACATTTTCACAGATTCTGCAAGTGGTTCAAATACTTTTTCTTGCAACTGTAAATTAAGCAAATATTTTTATTCAGCAAGGATGCATTAAATTGGTCAAAAGTGACAGTAAAAACTTACATTGTTACAAAAGATTTCTATTTTAAATAAATGTTTTTCTTTTGAACTTTCTACACTGTAAAAAAAAAAAAAAATCCCTGTAAAATTTACGGTAAAAAACTGGCAGCTGTGGTTGCCAGAACTTTACCGTAAAAAATACAGTAGCAATGTTTTAGGTTTTATGGCATAGCACTTTTTTTACTGTCTATTTTACAGTTCAAAACCGTATAATTTGAAGGTTTATACTGTAATAATTACGGTTCATAACTGTTTATTTTAACATTCCATTAAATTTACGGTAAAAAAACGTATTTCATTAACTGATATAATGTTAAGTTACCAACCAGTTGAAGTACTAATAACTGTTTTGTACCTTTTTAATACAGTGACAACTGCCAAACACAGTGGTGATGAGTTATTTACAAGTGCAATAAAACTGTTTTGACTATTTTTGTTCAAATAAATGCAGCCTTGGTGACCATAAGAAACTTCTTCTAAAAACTTCTGAAAAGTAGTGCAAATATTGGCAAAATACTGACTAAATGTAAAGTACATTTTAATGAAAAGACAAAAACTGTTTAAATGAACGGTGCCAATGGACTGGGCTGTTACCGGTCTAATCTACCAAGTCCCATAGTAATATATAACAGGAAAGTGTATTTAGATCAGAAGCTCATCTATGCCTCATTTCACAAGCTACTAAGAAGTTTTTAATCAAGACAATCACCTGAAGTCTTAGTTCTTAACAGGTTCTGCTGCATGACTGTTCAATTTCTCTTATAATTATCCATTCAAAATGAGAAAAAGGTAGTCCAGGTCAGGATGGATGTTTCTTAGTGGAAATTATACTACAGATCAGTGTTCTCCAACGAATTGTGATTAGGCCTGAGATTAAAAACAGAGGACGAGCGTGGGCCGAATGAATTAAATGGAAATTAGAGTAGAACACTATGTACACTAGGGTTAAGGGTCAGCTGAAATTTTATTAATTCTAATTTTGTACATATATATTCTGATTTAGATGAATAACTGTTTGATAATGGGTCTTTCAGTATGCCAGCATTTGTCAGTGTAACTGGTGTTTTGTCTGGGCACAGTTGGAGGGGTGGAGTGCTGGGGTTTACATGTAGGAGGATAGTAAACATATTTTATCACTCACTGAAGCTCACAGGCTGTAAATCAGGATCTGTGCTGTATCGCTCCTCATCTCTGGCTTGTAAAATGGATTAATGAGACCCTGCCCTTCTTATGAGTGCAACACAAACACACACTCACAAGTACCTTGTGTGAAACAGACAAGCCATTTCCTCTGTAAATTGTACCTCTCAGTAAATCATCGTTTTATAATTGCTTTGGCTTTGTCAACTGTGGTTAGTAGGTGGTCACCATGATTTCGCCAAGTAAGACGTGTTCCTGGATCAACATATTTTGTTCATCCTGGCAAACATTCCTGTCCAAAAATTTAGTCCTAAGCCTATACCTAACCCTACCCATAACCTATCCCTAAAATCAGAGGGAATTGATAGGTGAATAACACTGATGTAGAAGCACCTAACCCTGGTTGTAAGCCTAAACTTGATGTAAACTTGTCCTTCAAATCTGAATGGTTGATTGGAATGTTGTTCCAGGATCAACAAAGATGTTAATCCAGGAACATGTTTTACTTGGTGAAATCACGTTTACCGTTAGCAGGTAAACGTTAAGATGCAAATATGCACTCTGCTAAAGCTTTGCTAAATGTAACACATGTTAGAATAACATTTCTCCATCCATCCAAGTAACCTCAACAGACAACTGTGCAATACAAATATCTCCTCTGAACTAAAGTTCAAATGAGGACAATATTTTGTAGCCCATGGTTACTCAAGCTGCTAAGATAAATATATAATTAAAAAAAGTATTTATATTGCACAAATAATAAAAATACTACTAATAGACAGACAGACAGACAGACATTTTTCACTTTATGGTTGAATTCTCAGAAACCATCACAGAGACTCATGTGTGTTACTTCTGTACTCACACAGTGTTTATGTCAGTCATATCATAAAGGAGCAGAAGCCCAGTCATTCTGTGTACTGTGCCTGCACTGCATTCAATCAGACAAGATACACATTTCAACATATTTGCCTGCTGGAGTGCTCAAAAGACTATGAACCTACAAACATGCAGATTATTAACACTATAGTTTCAACATACATAGATGAGTTATATATTTGTAAAGCAAAAATAAAATAAAAAAAAGATGATATTTGTTTGCTATTTGCTCAATTTAGAAGAAAATTTCAAGATTGTTTAAATGTCATTTTTACAGCAGGAGGCAAAACTAATCAAACCTCAAACAAAGCAGTTTGTCAGCGTGCGTTTGTGTGTACAATCACTGCTTAAAACACACCATCATCAATCTGCCACTGGAGGCACCAAAGTCACTGCATCTAGTGTGTGTAAATACCTGACACGTCCCTGAACACATACACACACAGAAACATGTACATACAGATGACTGTCATGGGAAAACAGCAAACTATTTATATGCACATCAACGGAAGAATTTACTCAGAAGAACAAAAAAAAAAAAAGCAGTAGAGGATGTCAACATGAAAAAGAATACGGACAGCTGATTGATTTACTTCATTTACTAAGATCCATATAGAACAAAATATGTAACATTTGCAAATGCCTTGTTTTACTGTCTTGGCTTTAAAGAGTCATGAATATCAGATAGGAATCTCTCAGTAATAAGTGGCACGGGCCAGTGTATTGCTAGTACTGGGTTGGACCCCCTTTTGACTTCAGGACTGCCTTAATTCTTTGTGGCATATAGATTCAACAAAGTGCTGGAATAATTCCTCAGAGATACTGGTCCATATTGAAATGATAGCATCATGCAGTTGCTGCAGATTTGTCGGCTGCACATCCATGATGTGAATCTCCCGTTCCACCACATCCCAAAGGTTCTGTATTAATTTGAGATCTTGTGACTGTGGAGGCAATTTGAGTATAGTGAATTCATTGCGATGTTCAAGAAACCAGTTTGAGATGATTTGAGCTTTGTGACACGGCGTTATCCTGCTGAAAGTAGCTATCAGAAGATTAGTACACTGTGGTCATAAAGGGATGGACATGGACAGCAACAATACTCAGGTAGGCTGTGACATTTAAACAATGCTCAATTGGTTCTAAAGTGTGCCAAGAAAACATCCCCCACACCATTACAGCACCGGCAGCAGCCTGAACTGTTGAAACAAGGGAGGATGGATCCATGCTTTCATGTTGTTTACACCAAATTCTGACCCTACCATCTGAATGTTGCAGCAGAAATCAATACTCATCAAACCAGGTAATGATTTCCAGTTTTCTATGGCCAAATTGTGATGGCTAGATGACTGGGTCAGAGCTTCTCCAAAACTGCAGCTCTTGTGGGATGTTCCCGGTCTGCAGTGGTCAGTATCTATAAGCGGTCCAGGGAAGGAACAGTGGTGAACCAGCGACAGGGTCATGGATGGCCAAGGCTCATTGATGCATGTGGGGAGCGAAGGCTACTGTAGCTCAAATTGCTCAAGAAGTTAACGCTGGTTCTGATAGAAAGGTGTCAGTATACACAGTACATCGCAGTTTGTTGTGTATGGGGCTGCATAGCTGCAGACCAGTCAGGATGCCCATGATCCTGACCCCTGTCCACTGCCGAAAGTGCCAACAGTGGGCGCGTGAGCATCAGAACTGGACCACGGAGCAATGGAAGAAGGTGGCCTGGTCTGATGAATCACGTTTTCTTTTACATCACGTGGATGGCCAGGTGTGTGTGTCGCTTACCTGGGGAACACATGGCACCAGGATGCACTATGGGAAGAAGGCAAGCCGGCGGAGGCAGTGTGAGGCTTTGGGCAATGTTCTGCTGGGAAACCTTGGGTCCTGCCATCCATGTGGATGTTACTTTGACACATACCACCTATTTAAGCACTGCTGCAGACCATTTAAACCCTTTGATGGAAACGGTATTCCTTGGTGGCTGTGGCCTCTTTCAGCAGGATAATGCGCCCTGCCACAAAGCAAAAATGGTTTGGGAATGGTTTGAGGAGCACAACGAGTTTGAAGTGTTGACTTGGCCTCCAAATTCCCCAGATCCTAATCCAATCGAGCATCTGTGGGATGTGCTGAACAAACAAGTCCGATCCATGGAGGCCCCACCTCACAACTTACAGGACTTAAAGGATCTGCTGCTAACATATTGGTGCCAGATACCACAGCACACCTTTAGGGGTCTAGTGGAGTCCATGCCTCGATGGGTTAGGGCTGTTTTAGCAGAAAAAGTGGGACCAACACAATATTAGGAAGGTAGTCATAATGTTATGCCTGATCGGTGTATAAGACAACGGTTGTCTGCTATTATTTTTAGATGCCCTGATGCAGTCAGTTGGCAAAAACATCCTCTAAGGCCACACCTACCGAATCTAACATGAAAACTGAGACCTATACCATGTGTCATACAATAAGGTATCCTGGGGAAGTCTTTGTCTTCTATGAGAACAGTGGGATAGAGTGACCAGTAGGGCCTCGGGCTACGTGAGGGTGTGGCAGAGCTCGGGAAACAATGCTGGTAGTTGTTGGTCAGGTACTGCAACCAAAAACAAAACACTAGATCTTTCTGAGTACAGGTCAAATGTGCTATAATATAAATGCTTTTATCCAAAGCAACTGACAGCATGGTTAAGATACACATTTTATCAGTTCAAGTGAATCTATCCCATGACTTCAGCACTATTACCAACAAGTTCTACCAAAAGAGCTGAAGGATGTATTTGCTTTAAAATGTATTTATTTACACTACTGATTAAAAGTATGTGGTCAATAAGAGGTTATTTTTTAAAGAAATTAACACTTTTATTCAGCATGACACATTACTTTAATCAAAAGTGACAGTAAACACATTTATGTTTTTTTTTTTACAGTATTTCAAAGAAATGCTGTTCTTCTGAACATTGTATTCATTACAGAATCCTAAAAAAATGTATCACGGTCTTCACAAAAATATTAAGTCTTTTTCAACATTGATAATAATAAATGTTTCTTGAGCTGCAAATCAGCATATTAGAATGATTTCTGAAGGATCATGTGACACTGAAGACTGATGCTGAAAATTCAGCTTTGCCGTCACAGGACTAAATCTTGAAATGCATTAAAATAGAAAACAGTTATTTTAAATTGTAATAATATTTCACAATAGTACTGTTTTTACTGTATTTTTAATAAATGCAAATAAAATGCAGCCTTATGAGCATAAAATACTTCTTTCCAAAACATTGAAAAAAATGTTACGACCCCAAATTTTTGAAAGGTAGTGTTTATGTAAATTTTTTTTTTTTTTTTTTTTTACATTTTCATGAAATTCTTGAACTCCCATATCTACTTCTTTTATTTATCAAAAACTTACATTATACCTAGAGCTGTGGCCTAGTGCTAAATGCTTTTACCTATAAGCGGTCACGTCATATGTATGACACAAGTTTTGAATCTGGCTTGAAATATTTCCTGTCCTCTCCCCACTGTTCTCTGAAAAACATGACAATAGAGACTATGGCTGTATCCAAAATCGCATACTTCCCTATATAGTAGGCAAAAAACAGTAGGTCACAAATGAAGTATGTCAGAATTCACAGTACTCATAAAAGTGTAGGCAAAAAGTCCGTGGATAATCTCCTACTTAAGGCGAGATTCTTAAGTGTGTATACGATGAACACTTTACTACCCATGAGGCCACAGTAGAGGATTTGAGAATGACAGTGAAGCGATGCAACTGACGCTGGTAGGTCACATGATAATGACAATAAGGTGAATGTAGTATGCCCAGATTATATACATACTACACACATTCATACTATATACAACATACTTTTTTAGCAGTTGTGAAGCAATTTCTTATTCAAAACAAATACTTACTCAAGAGAGTATCTAAAGAGTAAAAATATCTATAAATTATATAGTGGAAAAAATGTTAATTTCAAATTCTGCTAATTATTTTGCCAAATAATTTCACTTTTGTGGAACTGTATATTATACATTTGGAGATATTTTTGAAATCGAAAAATGTTAAAGATATAGCCACATGTTTAAAAACACTGTAGAGAAGGAGGAGACAGATGAGGGATAACAAGCTAGAGCAGAGTCCTTGAGTCTGTTGCTGGATCCGTCAAGGGCTTGCTCATACCTGTATCATCTTCAGTCCCTGCTGCACACCTGGCCTGGCCTCCCTTTTAGGTGTCTCACAGACACGACACAGCATGCTTATTTGTGTGTGTGTGTTAGACAGAGAGAGTGGGAGGTCTTCAAGTAATGTGCTAATTTCTTTAAAAGGGACTTTCCCACTACATTATTCCAGTGTCTTATTAATAGACATAAAGCACCATGTAAAGCCAGAAACTACAATGACTTTAAACACTTAAAAAAGTTTGTAATACAGTATTAAAAACTGAGCTTTTCAACAACTGGCTTTGAAAGGTTTTCTGATACCGAGATACTAAGAGAAAGCGTAGCTTAGTAGCGTAGCTATTCTCTGAGAAAGTAATTAAAACAAGCAGAAGCCTTCTGACAATTTGAGAGTCAAGCTGGACCTCTAGTGTTTCTCACAAAAAACAAGAGTAAAGTTTTTCTCTCTCCCCCTTTCTCATTCTCTCTCTGTCTCCACTGAAGCCCCTCCTGGTGGGAGGGGTAACCCCCCGTGTCAAACTTCAAAGAAGAGACTGAGCTCCTCTTGCATTCATCTCAGTCTACCAGCTTAACCACCGAGTTCAAACAGCTCACCCACACCCTGTGAGCTGAGGACTGGAGGAGCTGCACACACAGCACAGAGACAGACACTAGCGCAAACACAAGCAGATACATGCACACAAAAGGCACAAACACACAAACTTACATGCACAAACTTGCACAGAGCTTCATAATAATGTTCTTCTGAGACTTTTCTGAATGCAGTCTTTCAAAACTTTCTCCTGAAATTGCTCTGGAAAACTTCATGGTAGTAATTTTCATTCTTCGGCATATCCAAGACGGACTCTGCTGTTTGACCTAATTTTCGAATAGACTATTGCAGTTTAAAATAACCTCCTTTCTATTTTACCATATTTTAAAATGTAATTTATTCCTGTGATGCCAAAGCTGATTTGTCACGTGATCCTTCAGAAATCATTCTAATATGCTGATTTGCTGCTCAAGAAACTTTTCTTATTATTATCAATGTTGTGCTGCTTAATATTTTTGTGGAAACCATGATTTGTGGAAAAGGTGCCAGTTATGGTAGTAAAATACTAAAACATTATAAAACAATATGGCTTCTGATTGATCAATTCAACATTTCAGTCAATATGCAGCACTCATAGAAACATTGCAAACAATGAAACTATATACATGTGATAAATAAGAAATAACCAAGGCAAACAAACATACATAACAACAAACATGACAAGTCTATTCTGATAACTCCTATATATATATATATATATATATATATATATGTGTGTGTGTGTGTTTCATTATTTTTGTTGCATAGCAACGTTATGTCAGGGACTATATCTTCTAGCGGAAGGATGTTACTTAAAGGAATAGTTTTGAAACATTTTGTTTACTCACCCTGACGACTTTCTTCTACAAACTGAAACACAAGACGTTTTGAACAATATTTAAAAAAAAAAAAAAAAAAAAAAAAAAAACCCTGGACCCCTCAGCTTTTACTGCATGAATTAAAAAAAAAAAAATCCTTTGTTCCACATAACTAAAAATATGATTAGGATGAGTAAATGAGGACAGAATGTAAATTTTTGGTTGAACTATGCTTTTAAGAATTCGCTTAATGAAATAATATTTAACAAAAATTTTATTCTTAACATTTTTAATATGTAGTAAGAGTGCTTTGTGTCATATATTTTATACAAATAACATACAGAGTATATTATTTGTGGTGAAACATTTCATGCTTCAAATATTCAAACAGGCTTTACAGGCTTTTATTCAAAAAAAGAGATAGACAGCAGCTCTAATATAGCACAATTTTGATTGTCTGCCCTCATATGAGAATAAGAGCGCTTACTAGTGCTACATTAAGTGCTGACTTCAGTGGAGTACTTACTCTCTGCCCTAGATTCAGGCAACCCACACTAGAGCTCTATATACAGTCGCCAGCTCTGAGCAAATTGCTTTAGATATTGACACTGAAGAAAAAGGTGAATGACATTTAATTTCGGCAGTCATTTATGATAAAAACAGTGCTTCACCTGAATGAGCATTAGTGACTTTATATCAATGCACGCAAAATTTCCAATGTGGTCTGGGGTCTTCGGTTCAGTTTGTCAAATATGTTTACAACAGCAATTTTTTTTCACTCAAATGAGGCTTTATTTAGATGTGGATCAGTCAGAAGGCCTAAAGGGGTGGTTGTTAAAAAGTATAAAGCAAAAAATGAAATGTGTTTCAAGTATCGCATAGGTTTGCACTCTTCGCAGAACAGAACGAGGCGCACATTATTAACAAGAACTTTGCAAACTCAGGGAGATTTTCTCTTGGAGACTTGGAAAGTACCCGCACCCTCCCTTTTCTCCCCCTCTTCTTCGTGAGAGAGAGCATGTGTGTTCGATTAACATTTGCCGGAGTATTTGTTTATGGAGTGCTCTCTCTCTCGCTATGGCCCCACCCCTGGAATTCCGGGTGTTCCATATTTCCCGAACATGGTTCAGGAATTCTTTGACCTGATTCCACCAACTCCAAGACCACATCTCTCTTTTTTCTCCATTTTAAAGTGCAGAAATTTAACTCTATAAATGAGATGTTAAATATATAACGTAGCATTTCTGCTAACAAAGAGAAGAATCCAAATTTACAAAAAAAAAAATGTCTGAAACACAACTATGTGTCTGCTTTTGACCCCCCCTCCCTTCTCTTTCTTTCCGTCTTCCTCTCTCTACTTCTCTCAGCAGACAAACATGTCTCGTTAATCCTCTTGGCTTTCAAAACTATGAACAGGAAATGCTTCTTTTGCACTGGACACATCGCCGGCTTTTAACAGTTCGGTCATCTCTCAAATGCTGGCCTAAAACCATTCATTTATTTTTATATAATCGATCTTAAACCACTCTTTATGTTTAAAAAAGAACCTGCTGACATGTGGATAAAGTTACTGCTATAAAACAAAATGAAAAATGGGAAAAGGCTGTTTATATCTCTTAGATGTCATTGTTTCTTCCTGCTTTTTAAAGGGGTCACGGCTAGACAAATCGAATATTCCTTGATCTTTTGACATATAAGAGGTCACTGTACTATAAAAATATTGTGTAAGTTTCAGAACTCAAAACTTCCTCATTAGTCCAAAAACAGCTCATTGAAACCAAGCTCTGAAAATGACTCGTTTCGGATTTTGTCACATGATGTATGATGTAATAGTGTGATGAAAGATCACTTCTGCAGAATCAAATTAACGGCTACTTCTACATTAGTAAGATGAGATGGAGAGAAGAGATATACAATCACTGGACTAAAAATAACATTACCTTCCAAAGGATCCTAATGTTAGGAAACTGGTTATTTATTTTCCACTATGTGAATGTCTCAGTAGTCTCAGCATTATTTGTTTGTTTGGTAAATTTCACTGTGGATTCTTTGGTAAATCAGTTGCAATTTTGGCACAGGTTTTGCAAACAGATTTATACTGTAAGATATGGACCCGACAGTAATGCCACAACATGTAAGGCATAATTCTAATGCCTAAGATCAGTGATTTCTGATATGTAATGATTCATGTACAGTCAGAGGTTCTTTGTCTCAAAATTGCTTATTGCTGTTTATGTGTCAGTAAATCAAGCTAGCGACTAAACGATCAACTTCGCATTGTTTCTCTTAGTAGCATGAAAATAATCTGTTACTTAAATTGATTAAATTATATTATTAAATTATATACAGAAAGCGGTCAAACGCTTGCTTTATAATCGCTGGAGCTGTCAATCACACTCTCACCAAAACTCCCGTTACAATCAATGACACTGTCTATACTCATATTTACATCGTTTGAACTGTTAGTTATAATGAAAGCATTCGTGAGAGTGCAGAAATTGAGCTGCATTGACAAGATCGCTGCGGTCAAACAGACGTGACTGTCATTAGCTATAATGCTCATCACTGCAACCTTTCATGTGATGGGAGTAGATCTAAATGTAATACTACAATCAACACTTTTCATGATTAGTTAATCTCGACAGCTGTAATAGTAAAACTGTAGTAAAAGATTTCTAGAGTCATATGTAATACTTTTTTATATTCAAAGATGTTAGCCAATCACAGCAGTGGGCGTTTACATTGAAGTCTCACAGAGACTCAAATCAGGGAGCTAAAATCAGGGTAGAAAAATGGCCTTTTACTTCTAAATTATGACAGTTTTCTGATGTAAAAATCATACTAGCATTATAAGTGCACCTTAGGAAACATAAAAAATGCAGTTCATGACCCCTTTAAGCATGTCATTAACATTTCGGTCCTCTCTAAAATATTGGCCTAAAAACAAAACAATAATTGGAGTCAAAGCTTTTTTTTATTATTTTTTTTTTTTAAATAATTACATTAAAAAAAAATATTTAAAATGAGAAAGTTTGATTTAAAAAAATCATTTCAATGTAAGGAAGGTCAAATAAACAGGTCAAGGTGTCTAAAACTCAACCAATTGTTGCCTATACAAACATTCTCTCAATCCCCCTCCCTCGCGTTCTGTAAGGTAACAGCCATATAATACTGACCAGGAGAGTGACAGAGTGGACACCAGTAGAGGGAGTGTATGAAGAGTGGACTGCACATGTAACTAACCCATACGCCACTTCCTGAGAAGAGTTTCCGCGGTACAGAGACACTCCCTACAGCGGCACATAATGCATCCAGCAGCAACCAACACTGCAGGTTTCTGAAGGAGAGCAGGCCACTTGTTCCAAACATACTGCTGTACGTCTGAGCTTGTGTGTGTAGCCTATAAGACACAAAGAACATATGAAAAACAAAGGAAAATCCAGCCACACACTGCTAAAAATGTTTACTAATATACAAAACACATGCAGTGTCTGTTTAAACTAAAAATCTAAATTCTCATGTAAGATAAATATAGTTGATAACATTATCAGACTGTGAAATTTTGTATTCTCATAAGCATATATGACACAAATAGCATAAATTGCAAAATGCAATTTCTAATACACATTATTCTATGTTAATTAACCATTTATTTCTATATAATCGATTTTAAAACACTTTTTATGTTTAATAAAGAACCATGTAGATAAATTTACTGATATAAAAGAAAAGGAAAATGGGAAAATTCTGTTCATATCTCTTCTATGTCTTTTTTTCTGCTGGCCGTTTGAGCATGTCATTATTGGCAGAGCTGATTTGACGCTCGCATTTTCAGGGGAAATTGTTAGTTCTAATATTTCACTCACACACATACATACACAGCGGTCTAAGCACTTCAAGGAGAAATGGGCCCTCTGCAGGAGAGCATTAGTAGGCGAACCTCGAAATCAACGCAAAGTGTCACCACCATCCATTGGATTCATGACGCACATAAGCTGAAGGATAAAAATAGGGCACAAGCTACACTCTTGAGAATGCCCGTGTACCTGACACTTCCACGGCGCTTATATTTCTGTGGAAACGGACTGATACGAATTTCAGTTTGGAGAAAGAAAAACATTTGCTGTGAATTCGCTCATTCCTATGCTTCTAAAGTAGTGCGTGCTGCAGGCACAACCTCTGTCTTCCGCTGTCACCCTGCAGCGCGCACACGTGGGCGAGCCCGCGCAAGCTCTGTTGAGCTGGAGGGAGGAGTAGGCACGCAAGTAAAACATGCATCCTGACATGTGGAACATTTAACTTGTGTGTCGCTAGCGCACTATAGAACGTAATTTATTAAAAACGATATATTTTATGTATTTTATCAAATATTTTAAGAGACATTTTCACGATATGCTTTCGTCCTTCATAGCCTGTTACAACTGTTAAATGTAATCATTTAACGTTAATATGAAACATTTTAAATAGCCTGCTTAAAGTATATATGGTTTTGTCTTGTTTGCTTGCTTATTTAAAAGTATTATTTTGGTTGAATTCCACGTGAATGCGCAAAGGTTTACCTATGGTGCGTGCATGCGTCCGTGCGCGCGCACCTCGATGTCCATATCCACCTAGAAGCCATCAAAAATGCACCCCCCTTCGACTGAAGAGGGTAGTGAGGAGAATAATTTCTGGCACTGTGAGCAGCGGCACAAAACTACAGCCGCGTTTAAGATAATCTCATTTTAAATGAAACCAGATGATATTCTAGCCTACCTAAAGTAAAAAAAAATACTACAAAGTCTATGTGCATTTTTAAAATCCTTGGGGTCATTATTTGTACTTTGGTCTGAACCAAGGCTGTCATTCATGTTGAAATCAATGAAATTGATTACCAGATCAAGGACAGAGCCGAAGAAAAACCCTATTTCTAGCCTTTAAGATTGGTAAGGTGGTTGTTTTTCTCGGTGTTCGTGGTCTTCTGAGTTTCTAAATTCTGAAATAAAGGCTACAGATCTTGGACTTAAAGGGATAGTTCACCCAAAAATGAAAATTCTCTCATCATTTACTCGCCCAAGTTGTTTCAAATCTGTATAAATTTCTCTGTTCTGCTGAACACAAAGGAAGATATTTTGATGAAAGTTTGTAACCAGGCCGCTTTGGGGCACCATTGACTTCTATAGTAGGAAAACAAAATACTATGGAAGTCAATGGTGCTCCAGAACTGTTCAGTTTCCCACATTCTTCAAAATATTTTCCTTTGTGTTCAACAGAACAAAGAAATATACACATGTTTGGAACAACCTGAGGGTGAGGAAATGATGACAGAATTTTCATTTTTGGGCGAACTATCCCTTTAATGAGATGTACACAACTTTTGAAAATATATATTATAGAGAAAATGTACATTTTGCAGATATTCCTGCTCCTGAAACGTGACAGCTCTGAAAAAAATCATATTGATGATTTCTGCTCATTTTTTGATTTATTTGATATGTGTTTGACAGATGTTGATGCATATAATCTGATACATAATCATAATTGCTTAGCAACAAAATATCAAGAGTAACTTCAAAGATAGAACTAAAGAAGAAAGTAAACACATCATGTTGTTAGAAGAAACCACTTTACAACACACTTCATATCTAGGTTATAGGCCTACTAGTAAAATACTACTAAACGGACTTAAAATTAAATAAAATGTAATTAAATACAAATATATTTTTAAGATAGCCAGGACAGCAATAACGTTGTGCGTTCTTTACAAAAAAATACGAGCAAAAAACTAAATACCCTGTGTATGCGTATGTGTTTGTGCTGTGTTGGAGATAAAAAGAGCGAGAAAAAGAGTTTGTGTGTGTGTGTGTGTGTGTGTGTGTGTACCTGTGTGAGGGAGAGATACAGCTCCCTCTTTCTTTCATTCTCTGTATCTCTCCAGTTCCCCTCCCCACCCCCTCACCCCCATCCCTTTGGTGAACACACCCTCAGTCCGTGGCATGCAGATGAGTCTCAACAGGTTACAGGAAGCTGAAATTCCAGAAGAGCTAGAAAGGCTCAGACAGGAGAGGCTGTTCAAGTGAGTTCATTTGTCACATATGACATCAACGCGCAAACATTTCTTAAGAAAGTCGTTGATTCAACCAAAAAAAAAAAAGAGAGTGAGAACTTGCTACACCTCAAGCAGGGCTCTTTATTTTTAATTAAGAAGATCATTAAAGGTGTTCTGTGTATTTATTTCCACATATGAGAATAGTATTAGCCAGCCTGAATAGAGGAGCATTTCAAACCAGCTTATTTCACAATTATTCAATGCTTTCAACTCTGTATTTAGACTATGTATAGTCTATATAAATGTCGTTAGTTTATCTAGGTTAGTGAAAATAATCACATACGGTTTTACCCTGCCTTATTTATCATATATGTTCATATTACCACATTTTCCTGCAGAACTAATGCAAATAGAAATTGTCCGACAGACTTTGGAGGAAATCAGGCTACTTTCCGACCGTTCACTCAGCTTGCTTTACGGGAATAGAAACATGCGGGGAGATACAATCATTACCATGGAAACCAATCTTGCCTGAGGAGGATGGGGATGGGGAGGTCAGGACAAGTGGTTGCCTTGGAAACCGCACACATCGCTCACGCTCAGAGCCCTCCCTTAGCGGGCTGACGTATTGCAAAGGGGGTCGACGACTTTAATTGGCCGAAATTCAGCCTCTGGGCTTGACACCTCCCTCCCAACACAGTTCGTGCTCTTAAAGGGGAAATAAAATACAATTTGTGAACCCGGGCTAAAAATACTTTAGCAAAGGATAAGTCAAAATGTTACATGAATATAGGGTATGCAGTCTTATTTGGTCGCTGACTGTTGCTTCTGCGAGACGTTACCAAAAAACTGGAAAGTGAATTGCGCAACAGCCAAACGCAGAAGGGACAGCTTGTGTTTAGTAGCAGGCTATAATTCTGCAGCTAGCGCAATAAAAACTTAAAGACTAAGTGTTTGTCTTTAAAAAAAAAAAAAACTCTCCTCTACAAGAATATAGGCTACAGAATACTTTCTTATTAAAAACAAAGATCAGTAGGCTAATAATCCAATTTGCAAAACGAGAAATAGGCTATAGATTAACGTTTTGTTTATTTGTCAAAGACTTGAACCGTCACTAGCCTAAAAGCGCACGTGAAAACGTGGCCAAATGTAACAAAGCACCAACACACTTAACTCATTTTCGTATGATAAAACATAATGTTCAAAAGTATCCACAGACAGAAACATCTTACCGTGCAAAGCACCATCGCGTCATACCGCGTCAAGTTTAATAATCTACCACACTTCGATTAAGAAAAATATGTTACAGATCAGTGCACTTGCCTTGTGGGTTATTCATTTATGCCTTTTGAGATGTGTCAGAATATACTTTTACCTCAGCAGCTTTGTCTGTTACGCTATAGTAGCCTACTATTGTCAAAAAATGTCTACTACAATCTAGAACGTATGGTGGCGTCCGACCCTGGGAAATTGCATCTTGCGATTTATGTTAAGTTGATTACTTTGCCTTTAAGTTCACAAGGCATCCATCTGCCAAGCGGGGAAAGCTCCGCCCTGATATTTCACCCACTGGTCCTCCTGCCACCGGAATGCCCGCGAGTGTCCTGAGCAACGCAAATCACACTTCAAATCCCACAATGCTCCTCCTTTGATAAAAGTACTTCAGTGACGCCTTAAGACCGGGGAATGTAGTTTTTCCTCACTTTAATTTAGATTGACGTTAATTAAAAATTATATTTTTAAATTCTGTATATGTCTGAGTTTGTTTTATTTGACTAAGCAGAAAAGAAAATAAATGCCGTAGGTGAACAATGATTTGAAGAATTAGAGTAAGTGGCTTATGTCAATAGCCTATTAAAGCGTCTTTCCGCAGTCCACAAAAAAAATGATGAAGATTCAATTTAGGAAAGTCTCATAAAGTAATAGGCCATTTAAATACCTAAAACTTTTTTTTTTAAAACAAAGTTGGCATTCAAATGCAAAACTTCGTAGTAAAAGACAAAAAAAATAAAATTTGTGATTTTATTAAAATTGAAGCTATTATTCATGCGTGACATTCTAGTAAGTTATTAAAAAATCAGTAGGCTAAGTATTATTTTCAAATGCAATGTTGCATGAGCGTGTTTTTGTAATCTTTGTTTTGACCCCACTGAAGGATGTTATTGAGCAATCATCTTCTATATTAGACAATAAGAAAGAGGTGCTTACCTCAACTAACAAGAAAATAGTAAATCCCATATTTTCTATGAGGCGTTTAGAAGAGAATTAATTTTCTTTCTGATGATGGAAGTTTATAGCCACTGACCTCTATCACAACCGGAGAGATAGCATTGACTGATGATTCACTGTCGCTGGAGTAGGCCAGTGTTTATGCTTTTTCTGTTTACCATGAGACTAGGACATAACAGAACATGTGTTGTAAATAAATGTTTTTATGTCACTGTAAAAGAGAGTTACAAGACTCACACAGCAGAGCAGTTCAGCGCTATATTCTTCTCATATTCACCCATATTTTCTGGTGTTCTGAAGGTAGATGCAAGAATGTAAATCTTAATCTGAAATCTTTTAAGAAAATGTTTATGTGCGGCCAAGTTAAAATAGATTCAGGTGAGACGTTAGGTGCTTCCAAATGTTGTTTATCTTTGGTCATTTTATAAATTTTTAAGCATTTTTATATAAATAGAAGAATTGTTCTCATGACCTTTCATATATGTTATTATTTGTAATATATGTATTATATTATCTCTCAGTTTGCCCAGTAGCCAGTTATTTACTATTAAATTATTAATTTAATATTTACTGGTTATGAAATATAAAAGTTAAAGATTTAAAATAAAATGTCAAGTTAATCTGTGAATACATCACAATCTTTCGTTCTTGTAATGGCTATTTCATTAGAAGGATAAGATAGCAACTTTGTATTTGAAAAATAAAAACTAAATGCAACATATAACATGTCCAACTTTTGCTTATCTTACATATATGATCTATGCACAAACATGTTTTACTAAAAACATATATATATATAAAAACATTTAAATACATTTAAATTTTAAATTATAATGAAACCTAAATCGATTGATCTTGAAATCTCCATTCATTATCCAACAAGAGTTTTATAGGGCCATTTACACCACAATTACTGAAAGTGACACCCTTACCCCACCCGCTCGAAACAAAATGTGAGTTTGCTTTGAAAAAATGTGAGAATGCCTAGAAACTTGTAGTTGAAAAAAATCTGTAAATGTTGGTGTGCTACTAATTCCCCATGATGAAGTGCTATTTTCAGATCAAATTTATTGAAACTGCCTCCGACATGTAATGTCAGCATATTATTCTACCTGGATGGATGGATGGATGGATGGATGGATGAATAGATAGATAGATAGATAGATAGATAGATAGATAGATAGATAGATAGACAGATAGATAGATAGAATGGTACATATAAGAATGGCACATACAAGGTTGTAAATGTTTGCTTAGACTTGTCACTTCTGAAGATTCTGTTATGATAGGGAACATATAAAATAATGACTAAAAGAGAGGTGAACATCTTATTCCAGCTCTATGTTTAGAGGCCCATTAGACAAAATTAGCCTGCATTAAGACTAATAGTCTGCACACACTAAATATCTGTGTAGAATTTTGATGTCTTAAACATACTTTGGCATTATTGGAAAGTGACAGGATAAAATTTAGCTGTTCTTTCAAAGGTAGAAAGTCTGCTTATTTGTAAATTATTAAAATCTCATAGGGTTAATGTGAGGAACTACTCTGCTTGGAGACCATATGACATTGAGGAAAACTGGCTTCATATATACTCTAAAAAATGTTGGGTTAAATATGGACAAACCCAGTGTTTGGGTTTTTTTGACCAACCTGCTGGGCAGTTTTATTTTATTTAGTTGACTTAAATAAAACTACCCAGCAGGTTGGGTCAAACATTTGACCCAACCGCTGGGTTTGTCTATTTTTAACCCAACTTAGGTTATTTTTAACCCAGCACCAAAATGACCTTGATTTTAGATGATTAAAAGTAATTACAAAAATGAAATGTTAGTTGGAGAAACAGTCTAGCATCATTTCTTTGCAGATGCCACTTGGTTTGATATTTTGTTTTCTAATGCAATGACATTCATACATTTTAAATGTGTCTTAAGTGTCCAAATAGTAATATGGAGTGGATGGATGCACTGCTGCACAATGTGTTGCATGAAAGAACAAAATTGACGCAGCACTGGCAGATTTATTAGGTATAGTCAGTATAAAGTTTTCACTACTAATAATTGAACATCTGAATATGTCTGCAGTCTTGGTCTAAAGCAACTATATGCATGTATTTCTTTAGTGCAAGATATATCTTATCCTTTTTTTCATGCTGCATTACAGCGGTTTATTATTAAATTAGTTAGAACTCATTTTCTAAATGTCGTCGGTAAACTATTACATACCTTTACCTTTTCTGAAAATAATGTTGCATTACAAAACCCACTGCCAAACACAACTCAACTGTGCTCTAAACCTGCAGATTATCACTTCTTATCATCATAAAGATTCTATCAGATAAAAGACAATTTTATCTTTCTCTTATTATAAGATTATCCCCCGGTTTCACAAACAAGGCTTAAGCTATAGTCCTAGACTAAAATGCATGTTTGAACTGTTTCAACTACAAGAAACTTGCTCTGAGATATCAAAATATGTCAGTGCAATTGTTTTGTCTCAAGATGCAAATCAGTAATATTTTTTTCTAAGACACGTTTATAAAAGTTACTAATTGAACTAAGGCCTAATCCTGGTTTAGGCTAAGACTTGTCTGTGAAACCGGGCCTATAAGTCATAAGTTTCACCTTAAATTGTAAAACAGCTTAACTGTCAGTGTCTTTATGTTTTTCATATTCCATTCGGTCTTTAATACATGATTGTAATACTCTTGTTGGTGATTCTACTTGTTTATTTATTTTTTTTGTACTCTCAATGCATTATGAAGATTTGTGTGTTTCTGATTTTGGGCACTGTTAAGATGCAGAGCTGTAAAATCTAAGGTTGTGTTTAAGTGTGTGTGTGTCTGTGTGTGAGGGGGTGGGGTGGGGTGGGGGGATGATCAGGAATATCTGACTGATTTTCTCAAACACTACTGTAATCTATCACACCAGTAGGGGAAGAATGTACAGCAATTAGGGAATGCAGCAAATGTTTGACATGCACAGAACCAAATCTGATATTTAGAAAATTTAACAGCTTGTTTTTGTTTTTTTCCATATTGTGCAGGTGCAGAGTGAATTACTAGAGAGGGGTCATTCAGATGTATTCTTCTAGAATATTATTGAGTCAAAGGTGAAAAGTTTGTGTTGAAACAATCTATAAAGATAGTGAAAATAGAAAGTTTTTAGAATATGTTCTGTCCTGAAGCCATGTATAGCAGTTTAACAATATATATGTCATCTGTTGATAGAAACTTAGGGTGAATGAACATCTATCTTACAGACCAAAGGGTAAATTATTTTCTGTTACTATATCTATGAATATCTGTGCTGAAATAAATACTCCAGAGAAAACTTAATTCATCATCAGTTTTGACTCTGGCATCTTGGACATCCAAATTATATCAGAGTTGTCCACAGTGTTCTTGCATTTAGAGTCTGAACTGTATGTATAAACCTTAACATATTCTAAAGTAAATAGTTTGCCTTGAATTATTTGTCTGTTTCTTAATTAATACTTTGTGTATCACCATTAATATCTAAACAATAACTGTTTTCTAAAAACATAATATTCAATTCACACTAAATATTTGTAGTCTTCTATGTTACTTATATGATACTTTATCTGGATTATTTGAGATTATTGATATTCTACATCATTGACATTTTAGACAATTGCATTGTCTTGCCTATATATTCTTGTAATGCATATTAGAAAAAAAAACATAATAGATCATGTAGTTTAAGAGTAATGTATATATAATGTACTTGTAGTGTAGCTTATATTACATAGTATGTTCATTGCGTTTGCTATGTTTGAGTCTGAATCCTCCATTACATTAATGTTTTCCCATTTACATATAGGCCTAATCCATATGAAATAAAAATAAATTATATAGATATATTTACTTATATTTATTATGATATTTATGATCAATAGTTTAACGTTTCATCTGCTGGTATGAGTTGTATGTAAGTTGGAAATGGGTATAATGTTCTTAAAATATAGCTTGCAAAAAATTCAGTAAACAGTCAGTTTTAATGTCTGGTAAAACGGCGAGGGATGTTAACTAATACAGAGTGTTTTAGTACTTATTAAAAAATATTTTGTGTCATCCTTCAAGTAGAGTCTCCCCGGCACACATGACAAGAGCACGCACTCAGATGTACAATGCGCCTCATGAGAACATTCCAGTTTGGTAAAGTCAGTTTGGAATTTGAATAGCACAGAAGAACCGCCTCTCTGTGATTGGACGAGATCGAAACCTCTGTGTGGAATTTGCTTGTCACTCAACGATATTCTCGGCCCCTGATTGGCCGAAGGTAAAGTGGGCGTAAAGTTCTTCGCCATATATATACTATGGCAGCAAGCGCAGGCTAATGATTGCCTACGCTCACACGTTGAGGCAGAAACGACCACGTTCAATGTTTCTCCACAGAGCTGACTTAAGCCTTCGTCCCCGTGCGAAATATCGTGATTCTGACTAAAAGAAAGTTTGTTTTCTTCGTCGGAGCGGTGGGAAAACATCACGACCCCGACCATGATCAACACCATGGAGTGTGCAGTAGATGCACAAAGTCTCATTTCGATATCTTTACGGAAAATCCACAACTCCCGTACGCAGAGAGGAGGAATCAAGCTGCACAAAAACCTGCTGGTCTCCTACGTACTGAGGAACGCCAGGCAAGTCTACATGAACGAGAAGTACGCCGAGATCTACAGGATGCAGCAGTACGAGGAGGTGATGACCGTCTGCAACGAGATCCAGGAGCTAAACCCGCTCGATTTGATGGAGGACTGCGAGGAGCAGACGGGGGACTGCTGCGGCAGCGCGAACGAGTCGGCGAGCCTCTGCGGCGCGCTCTTACCCGTCAGTCACCAGGCTCCTTCGGTGCAGCACATCCAGCCCAGCAGCGCCTGCTCGGTGCCCCTGGCTCTCCAAAACGAAGAGGTCTGCAAAGCTCCGGAGCCCTCGTTCTACCGCAGCTGCTGCGCGGAAGCCTACCCCGTGTCCAACTGTGACTTTTCGCCGGTAAACAACATGCACTGCAACAAAACTACAGTGCTCGATTTGGACACGCATGTCGTTACCACAGTAGAGAACGGGTATTTGCACCAGGACTGCTGCGCTTCGCTCCAACAGTGCTGCCAGGGCGCACAGAGCCCAGCCAAGAAACGCAAGCTTGACTTTGGTTACTACGTGTCCGAGATCGAGGAGGTACCGGATTTTACGCCGTGCAAAAGAGCGAAATTCGAGGACTCTTCATACGTGAGCACGGAGCATTTGGACACGTCGAACATTTCCAACCTCATCTCGATCTTCGGCTCGGGGTTTACGGGACTGGTGAGCAGACAAGCGGACTTGGAGCAAGCCTTAAACGGACAGTTCTGTAGCAAACAAGCCCTGGCGAGTTTAGGGGCTTGGACGAGAGCTATTGTAGCCTTTTGACTCTGTGGTTAATGCGAATACAGATACTTTATGAAATTGTACAAAGTCTAAGACAAATTGACTTTTATTTTTGCAACAAAGTTATTTAAGCGTTTTTTATTTGGTTTGTTTTTAGTTTCGTTTCAGTGGGGGAGGCGGACAGTGGTTGTAGCCTACCACTTGTGATGTATCCTTTAAAACAAATGTCGATATCACAACAAACGTTTTAATACGAAGTTGAATTTCGTTGCCTTAAACCCAACGCAGACTGCTAGCTATGGCCACAAACATGGAAAGTCTCTGAATGTTTCGCTCGTGGATTGTTTCCCTTTTCTCTCCCCTTCCCAGGAACTTTCACAAAGATGTATTGTAAAATAACATTACTAGTCATGTAATGTTGGGAATAACAGGCTGCAAACGGAGAAGCCTACCCACTGCACGCTTATTTCTCACAGACACAATACACTTTAAGCAGTCGTGTCATATTTTGTAACATTTTAACGTCTTAACTACCACCAGTTTACCAGTAGAACAGGCTACTACAACAAGACTACATCTGAGCTAGTGTTGTTGTTAACGTAGAGCTACAGGAAGAGGACTGGCTTAAACAGACTACATTCTGTAATATCATACAAGGCAATCAAGTAGGCTAATGAAGGTGCAATATTTGAACCCCCTCCCTGTCTTGAGTTTGTTGTTTTCTGTATTATGAATTGTGCTGTTGAAAGTGGCGAGGACTGGTGCGTTTTGTTGACTGCACTGACCTACAGCTCCAGTTCCTCTGAGTGTGTTTGTAGTTCACCTATGCCAGTCACCTCATCAACACTGAAAGTTGGGGCCATTAATTAACACTACAACTCCCATAATGCACGCCGTGATTTAATCTGCCAGGTATTTTTGTTGACTATCCAGTCTCCAGCATTAACCATTTCCCGCCCCCTTGCTCTCAGAAAAAGTTAAAGCCTTCACAGTAATTCATGATGCCAGCATTTGCTTGGTTTTGTGGGTTTGATTTTATTTTCTACAAACTTAGACCTTTTGTTCTAAAAAGGCAATCTCATAAATTAGCCATACGTCCTCACATTATATAAGCACTATGTGTACTGAATTAAAGACGTTTTCAGACGTATTCTCCATATTTTGTTGGTATTCTTGTATTTTTGTGCATATTAAATTGTATATCACCGGGTAAAACTGTTTTAGAAAGTATTTGTTTAAAATTTATAACCTTAATAAAAAATGAAACTTACTTTGCATTGCCTCTTTTTTGATGAATCAAGAATGTCAATTACAGCTCCACTAAAATGTAGGCCTCAACTGGTGATAGTGAGCTTGACTCAAAGCAATACAGAAATCTTATAAACAAAGTGCAACATCCTTAGCACATCTCATCTGCCATTTCCACAGCAATTAAGGTCAAAGTCATTATATATTTGCCACATTTTCCATATCTCACTAATGTTAGTTAGATTTCTAATCAAGAACTAAAGGGCAAACATTTCACTCAATGGCTCTCCAAACTGTGCATGTACGATTTTAGATACTAAAATGAATATTCTCAGCATTGTTTACCTGTTTTGTATCACCTGAAATTGAATTTGCCCTTACCTGTGGGATATTAAACTGTCACCTGTAGGCCAAGAATAAAACATCTAATGAGAAGGGAAAGTATAGCCTACGCACCATTAACAGAATAAAACAAAGCATAAAATATAGAAAACCCTACATTCAAAATGAAAGTTTCGCAGCAAAGATCGTTACCCCAAAAAGCAAACTTTTGCCTGACACACGCGTCACGTCTTATTGGCGGGCACTGTGTTCAAGGCGCGCGCACTTTTTTAGCCAGAAACTCTCGCTAAACTTGCAGACTGTGTTATCTCTGCTGTATGCCACATGGTGGTGTTCTTCAAAATCAATGAATGAAGGTATTAGAGCGCCTATGTAGCGGCACCTCGGGCTGACCTCGAATCCGCTGCTCCCTGCAACCCCCTCCACCCCTCCCCTCCCTGTCCTCTCTCCGGTCTCTCTCTCTCTCTCTCATCTGTAGCCGAAACCTCTCGACTCCTCTCAATCTGATACTGCACCGCAGTACGCCCGACACATCAACGTCCAACATACATAGGCTATTATCAGGTCGTTGTCTTGGCTGTTTTCGACGAATATAGCCGTTTCGCGTATTTTTAAATGTCGCTAAAAACGCAAGTAATTCGGTCGCGCGGTATGTTTGTACTACATTACGACGAGGCATTTAAAACCGTTAAAATACGTTCCAGCTTGGTTTGTTGTGCGACGGACACGTCTTTGAAATAACTGAATGATTCAACAAGGTTAAATTGATGTCGGCTTAATGAGCGTAAAAGTTACATTTGAGCCCTTTGTTTGTTTTGTTCTGAATAGACTCATATTAGGGAAAAGGAGTCTGTGCTAACGTTACCAAATCTATTTTATAAAAAGACCGTTTGTATATTTGTTTAATTTTTGACAGGCTATGTAAGACATAGTCTGTGGTGTGTGGCGAGCTCCTCCGCGTGGCAAATGCGGGAAACGCTACCATGGAGAGCGCGCGCACGAAACAAATGCAGATTTTCTCCTTTTACGTGAAGGAAGGATCCATGCGCCGTCAATTATACACGTACACAGAATATTCAACATAGACAGCACGTGTTTCATTAGCCAGTGGACGTGATATATGTACTAAATACGCTTCTGTTTACACTCTCCAAAATGAGCAGCTTTTGTGAAACGGTAACATCAAATGTTAATGAAGACAAAAGGCACGACTTTAACCTTATCTTATCTCAACTGCGCCTGTTGAACTCAGCAGTGGAGCCTGCGTCTGAATACAGCTGAATAGAAACGGGGGAGGCGGATGGGTGTTGGGGGTAAATTCGACATGCGTTCATGTCAATTACTCAGCAAGCTGTGCGGAGTTTCACAGTGGGGCGGCTGGACTACAGTGACTGGGCAGATGCTGAATTTGCCAACCACTGAAAATGACTCAACTGAAAAGACAGAATGTGAATCGGCCTGTCCTGGGTGTAGGTCCAGCGGAGCACTTTGTAGATTAAAAAAACCCGATTCTAATTTGCTTCAAAAACACCTTACTTTATATACCACAATTAAAATCACCTTTTCAAAAGCAATATAAATACACCGGGCTGGTTGAAATAAAACCATGTCCATTTTCTTCTTTTTTATTCAACATCAATATTTATGTTAAATGTACATATATATCTATATAATAACCATTTACCCCAAAACCATAAACTTAATTAATTTGCCAGTTAGTCTACATATTCTTTCTTGGTAGCACTTTATTTTAGGGTCTTTTAACTAGTTGCTTATTAGCATATTACTAGAATATTGGCTATTTATTAGTACTTATTAATTCCTTATTCTGCATGACCTTATTCTACATTCTTAATCCTACCCAATATACCTAAACTTAACAACTACCTTACTAACTATTAATAAGCAGTAAATTAGGGGTTTATTGAGGGAAAAGTCATAGTTAATATATGTGTTCCCTATACTAAAGTGTTACCCCTTTCTTTTATACATGATGTAATTAAACCTTTTATTTGCATTATATATCAGTTTTAATTTAATTATAGCATGTCACATAACAGGACACTGCTGAAACTACTTAGAATTTCAGTAAACTGTATATTTTGATGAGGAAAAGAAACCTAATTCAAAAATCGTTAACCCTCTACTATTGGAAGTCACAATGTTAATGATTCACTTAAAGCTTAATTGTGGTGGTTAGATTAACATCAAGTGTTATGTCCCATTATTAACCCAGTAGTTCCACTGCATCTCAAAAATTAAAACACATTTTTATTAAATACTAGCAACTCAAAAAGCCAATTTTAATACACTAACTATTTTGACAATGGTTAGTACTGTGAAATTAAGACACTTCAATTTGAGGTTGGTCGCCACAAACCCCTTAAACTAAGCAAACCATTAAGTTATGATTATAAATGAATTGTCACAAAGTTTCTTTGCAACCAGCTGCTAGATTCCAAGCTAAAGGAATTGTTTTGTAAATTATTTTCACCTAGTAGGGCTGCATTTCCAAAAAGCATTGTAATCCTAAGTAGATCTTGAGACCATTGGTGCCAATAGTTTGCATGATCTACTTAGGCCTACAAAGCTTTTAGGAAAAGGCAATCCAGGTCTGTTAGTTCCATGTTAACCCAGGATAAACAAAAACGCTGAATTGTTTAAACCAGAAAGGTAGCCCAGGATTAAATACTGTTTTAATATGCCTCTCATTTCAAAATGATTTCATTGTCAATCCAGGACACGTTCAGCAATGTAAAGTGTGCTCGCGATAATGTGCAGAACAATGAAAACTTACTCTAAATGATATTTGTGCCCATGTAAAAAGTGTTCATAGATGTTTTGCTGGGTTCTAACAGCATCAAGTTACCGCATTTGAGTAACAAAAGCTTTGCACTAATATTTCAGTAATTTTAACATGCATGTAACCTGTTCTTTAAATGATACCATCTCTTGAAGCAAACTGAAACCATTTATTTACACAGAATAAAGTTTAGAAATCAAAAATGCTTGACTGATTTACCATAATGCCGAACTGGTGGATCCAAATACATTGCTTTCATTTAGCAACGGAAGACTATGGCATTAGCTACATGTGGCTGCTTACAAACTATAAGGGTTAAGCCTTTTTGACATTTTTATACACCAATTACTCGTCCTATTTTCGGTTAAATGAATATGAAAGAAATAAGCACAGCCAAAATTGTAAAACTAAAGTGGTTGACAACTTATAAATGTCTTTACATAAAGATGATACTCATCAAAACCATTCACAGCAAAAACACGCCTCAGCGATCTTTGATAACTGAACAGCAAGTTACTCAAGAAGTGCTTTTTGCTCCATAAACTCACCAACACCCGCACACACAAACACACATTATTGTTCATTGGCCTCAGATCTTTGCACACAGGAAATGGAATCCATTAAACCAAAACCAAGCCTTCAACCATTCATTGTGACAAGCTCTGTTCTTTATATACACATAAATAAATATAAATGCCAATCCAGATGAAAATGTATATGTGCATATCTGAGTTGAGTGCTCACTGCAGGTGTCTTAGTAGCAGTTCAACTTCCTGCTTGCAGGGAATAGATAAATAAAACCATAAAGACAAACTGCATCACTAGGAGGAATATCAGAAGTGTGATTTCATATACACAACTAGTAGATTGTGAAGAGCAGGGCTGTTCAGATTTACTGTCCTGCAGAGTTTAGTTCAACTCAACTCAAATACTCCAGAACCAGATGATCAAGGTCTTCAGGTTCACTTAAATATTTTAGGATAGGATGTATTAGAACAGGTTTAGGACTGAACTCTCCAGGAAAGTAGATCTACAGGAGTAAGACCAAGCACCTCTGGTGAAGAGAATGCATATTGAGCTTTGTTAACATGACTGAAGCGCTTTTGTCCAAAGTCGGAGTTTTGGTTGTACTCTCTGACAAGGTGCTAATTCTTTTTGTTGTCTCTCATGGTTTGACTGGCTGGATGGAGAGCAGGCTGCCAAACTTGAAATGCTGGATGACGGGGAATTTTTCTAGACACTGTGAGAGGGCGACACAGAAAGAGTTTACTAGTATCAATCAACTCCGCAGCAAGAGAATAGATTTACTTAGCTTTCAAAATGTCTAATAATGCCATGGTGTCCAAACAGAGTAAAACTATAAATATACAGAGGTATATTTCCACACACACTACTGTTCAAAAGGTTGGGGTCAGTAAGATTTTTCTGATGTTTTTGAAAAAAAGTCTCATGCTCACCAAGGCTGCATTTATTTAAATAAAAAAAATACAGTAAAAACAGCAATATTGTGAAATATCATTACAACTTAAAATAACTGTTTTCTATCTTCTATCACGTGATCCTTCAGAAATCATTCTAATATGCTGATTTGGTGCTCAAAAAACTTATCAATGATAAAACAGTTGTGCTGCTTAATATTTTTGTGAAAACCGTGATACTTTTTTCAGGATTCTTTGATGAATAGAAAGTTCAAAAGAACAGCATAGGAATCTTTTGTAACATTACAAGTCTTTAGGGCTGGCCCATATAGTCGAATAAACAGTAATCGACGAGAAGAGGGTTGGTTGACTAAATTTGAATCAGTCGGTTAGTCGCAGAAAGAAAGCTCCACAGGAATTGGCGAAGTCACGCAGTGACAGATCGTTAACACGGCTGGTCCATGCGGTAATATGTGGGGCAGAAAATCCAAAGTGCTGTGGGAACATGTGGAGAGGGTAAAGAATGACCACAAAAAGGTGACGTACGACCTCAAACATGACTTATCATTTAAAACATGCAAGTAGTAGCCTATAGCCACTTCGCATGGCCGCTTGCTCTATCGTTATCTTTAACCTAGATGAATGTGTGCTAATAGCTGCATGTCCAAGTGTTCGTGTGGAGTGTGGAAGCTAAATGGTGCACTTACTGCACGCCATGTTTAACTTAACTTCCACGTCCACACCATCAGAGCACATCTTCTCAAGCGCTGGTGTTACGGCTTCATTGTGAGCAAGACGCGGAGCTCATTATATGAGAAGACTGAGATCGGAGTGACGGTGAGTTGGATATAGCCTAATTGTCCAAATAGTTGTAGAGTTTCAGTTTGCTGCTATTTATTTATTCGTTTTTATATAGGCCTAATGTGTTATTTATTTTGTTTGCGTTCTGATCTCAGAAAAGTTTATGCAATGTTTGCTGGTGTCACTGCGGCAAGCTTTATGCGCACGCCTGAGCGCTTAATTTATATTTTAAATGCTCATTATTATAGTTTGTTATTTCTCCTCCAACTAATCGACTGATGGTTTAAATGAACGGCTCGCAGTCAGCTAGGAAAATCTTTAGATGGGGGCAGCCCTACAAGTCTTTACTGTCTCTTTTGATCAGTTTAATGCATGCTTGCTGAATAAAAGTCTACGATTGACTATGAAGTGTATGGGATCTTCAAACTACACATAAGGCCAAAGGAGACGAGAAGGAAAAGCCTCTCATGTATTTCAATGTAGAAATAAATGAAACTGAGACAAAAGCACATTGAAATGTTGCAGATACAGAATTAAAAACTTTCATATATAAAACTTCCATATGAATCGCTTTCATACTCTCTTAGCATTTAACTTAAAAGACATCAGTAACAGTCATGTGTCCCCGGCTGATGGAGTCAAAGAGAGAACGAGAGTGTGATATATACGGGGGTGGGGAAAGACAGACAGGGTGAGAGAGAGAGAGGGAAGGAGGAGGGGAATTTGCAGACAGACTGGCCCCTCAGCTTTGCTCTGTGCTAAAGGGAGAGGAGGAGGAGGGAGCACCGGCGTCTTCTCAACAACACAGGATGTGGGCTTTGGAGGAGGGGGTGGGGCACGCGGTTCTTCCCCTCGAACACATGCTTGCCCCATTAACTCCTTCAGCTCCGTTCTTAAAACTTCACATCCGAGAATCTATGGCTTGGCATTTATAATGACGCATTTACAAATGTCTCATGCAGACTGTATGAGTGGGTAGCTTGCAAAATACTGCTTTTTGAATAGAATGTTTTTTAATATTTTTCTGTTATGATAAAAAAGGATTTAATTCACTAACTACCAAATGTACCATTTACGTACTCTATATAAGGAGTCAGTATCACACTAATTTTAATATATTACAACATCAAAAACTGCTGACATGTATTAATGTTTACAATAGCATGATACTTACTTCCGCTTTATACATTCGTATGAGACCTTGATTGACTTTGGACCAAGAAGGAACAGCGCTGATGTTCCAAAGCTGATTTGAGTGCTCAGCAAAAGGGCCTGTTTTCATCTAAAGAGAGGAAATATACATAGTGATTAAGGAGATGATAGTAAACTTAAGATATTAAAGCTGGATTTAATGGAGCATAATGAAATGCACAATCATCTACATTAGTTATAATAATAACTGCATTTTAAAGTACAGTTATTTAGTGTTATTTATTCATATTATTATTTACAATACTGTAAATTTGTTCATTATCTGTAAATGTATATTCTGACTAAACCTATCTGTGTCTTTATACTTTTTTTATATTTTTTATTCCTAAATGTTATTATGTCTCTTGTTATATTTATGTGTGTACTGGAAGGTTCAATACCAAGGTAAACTGGCAATAAAGCTCTTTCTGATTCTGATCTCAGAGATGTTTACACATGATTGATTTGAGGTGTATGGAAACCCGACAAAACTACTTAGAATAAGACAGCCACACTTTTAACTGTGGTAAGATCTTGTGTGTGGTGATCACAGACCAGAGAAAAGGGCAAAGATAGAGAGAGAGAGAAAAAAAAGGGTTATATATAACAAAAATGTAAAAGGATGAAAAAAGCAAGATTTTTAAATGTTTTGGAAAGAAGTCTCTTATGCTTACCAAGGCTGCAATTATTTGATCAAAAATACAGTAAAAAAAACTAATATTGTGAAATATTATTACACTTGTAAATAATTGTTTTCTACTTCAATATATGAATGTATGAAAATGTACTTTATTTCAAAGTTGATCACATGAGCAGTTGTCACATGATCCTTCTGATGAATAGAAAGTTCCATGGAACAGCATTTATTTAAAATCTTTTGTAACATAAATGTCTTTACTGACACTTTTGATCAATTTAAAGCATCCTTGCCAAATAAAAGTATTTTTTATTTATTTAATAAAAAAAAATTACTGACCCTAAACTTCTGAATGATAGTTTATGTGTGTAACATAAACAAACATAATAATAGAATTATGAGAATATTATCGTAAGATTATGAACTCTTCAGTAGTAGTGGTAATTGACTTGATCATCATCAAGTCACTGTACTATGAGGCCTATTCATAAGAGTTTATGAGAGAGAGGGTTAGTGGACTGCCCTTGGGAAAGAGCACTTTATGAATGGTAGTGCTGTGTAGCTTTACTCCACACACACACTGCTCTCGTCAAGCCGGACTTTCCAGAGACCTACTAGCCCCTCACAGAGGAATGGAGAGAAGAAGAGAGAGAGGAAAAGAAAGAGAAAGGAGGGGGTGGGCCCTAGGGGCCTTAGGAGTGATTCACAACAACGTGCAGGGAAGGAAGGAAATGACTCATGTGAGTGGAGGCCAAACACAACCTCCCTGAGAGAGAGAGAGAGAGAGAAAGAGAGAGAGAGTTTTAAGCTATATATTGTAAGTATTTACATGAATGGAACGTATGAGTTTCTGTTTGTGTGTGAACAAAATTTTATTCTCCCATCAAAATGAAAATGACATTAAAAATGGTCTTGCCATCTCACGCTCAAAACATGACCAGACGCCAGACAACACACACCTCATTGATGAATTTAATGCACTCCAGAAACATGTAGTCTTGGTGGTTCTCGTTTACGGCCTTCTCCTCCAAAAAGTGTCGGGGCTCCAGGGTTGGGTGGTCTACACAATAGACGAACAGACACACAGAACAAACACACAGTGCAATTACTTAGTGTGACCACTAGGTGTCTCCATGTTTGTCATTGCATGCAACAATTAATCAGGATTTAACCAATTAAAAAACAAGTTAAAATAGTTTTTGTTAATTGAAATAAAGCTGAAATAAAATAAAATACAAATATTACACAAAACACTTAAACTAAAATGAAAATGTTGCCTTTCGACAAACTAAATTCAAATAAGTTGTACTGCAATTACTAAAACAAAAACTGAAAAACATTTTTAATCTTAACAGAAATAAAAGCACATAATAAAATTACTAAAACAAACCACAATTAAAATGAAAACTGAAAATGTAAAAATAAAAGCTAACTCAAAAATATGAATAAATGCTATGATAGTATATAAATAATACTAAATATAACTGTATAGGTCTAACAAATAGTTGAGCTTGGTCTTGTTAAAGACTAAACATGGCAGTATCTCCCGACCAGGACAATTAATACTAAACATTACAGAATAAGAGCCAAACCTGGCAACGAAGAAGGAGCCGTTACCTATAAGCTGTGCGCTCCCCCATATGAAGGGAAGAAACTGGAAGTCATCAAGGCCCCACACACCCTGACTCCCTGCCGGCTCCATCCTATATGTCTTCTGCAGTTTGCGCATCACTCGCAGATACCTACACCAATCAGATCACAATGCTTGATGCAAATGAGTTCTCCACAGCTCATCTTTACACCACCAACCACAAAATGCAACTGTAAAATACACTGCCAAAATTGTTTTGTTGGCATTTAGTGTGCAGTAAAGTGCAAACTTGCTGGTGGTTGCAGATCTCACCTGAGAACAATGAAAGTTATATTCAAAATAAGAAGTAAAGCAATAAGATTCACTAACTTTTCAAAAACTTTAAATACGATGGCCAGCTGGTCCTCAATGCGCAGTGCTCCCACCTTACAGAGACAGCAGAGGAACGCAGCAAATGCGGCCTCATGACCTGCACATAGAAACATGTTATTTCTTATGCTAAATAATGCACTCAGAATTTTTTGCTGCTCATCCTACAGCACCATTGCAAAAAACTTTGGATTTTGCCTAATTTGTGAGCTTACAGTCTGAACTGAATGTGATTAGATAAAATGGCACTGTACTACACAATAATGTCAAGACAATTCTATTTCTATTGCAGCGTCCTTGCCGGCTACATTTAAATTAACAAATTAATGACTCTTATGAGCTGGATCTTTTAATTATTCTCACAAAAAGACTCACAAAAGTGTGAAACATGCCAGACTGTCAATGAAACAAGAACTGTTTCTAAGGTCTGAAATCATTTAAATCAGTATCTGAATCATGTTAAGCTCTCAACATAATCTTATTTTTTGTGTTTCAACAGCACCCTCTAGTGGCCTTTGTGAAAAATTACATTAAATCTATACTTGGACACTTTCACAGGTACATAATGGACCCCTTTTACATTTCCAAGGTTCTCAGAAGCTGAAGTCGTCATAGTTTGGTAAACTTCTACGACGGAAACTATAAAAAAAATATAATTTTTGCGTTCCCATTTGCTCCAATAGCAAAACTCACGATAGTGTTTCTATTTTAAAAAAAAGAGGGAAAATATATTAAGACGAGAGACTGATTACATAGGTCAGAAAAGAGAAAGATGACAAATTTCGTCACTCCATCAGCCATTGTATTAGAAAGACTCACACAGCAGCATTTTAACTAGTATTCTGTAATTTAATGCTAATGTAATATAACATAAAGTACAGTGTTATAAATGTACATTCAATTTTCAAGAATGAAAATAAAAAATGTATATATTGGTGCTTCTCAAACGGAAGGCCACATATCTCGGCTGCCACGAAATTCATGAAAAAAGAACTGACGGAAAATGAGTTGGCGCTGAGCTTGTCTGAGTTCATTATGAAATGTAAGACACAAATGTTTTCAGAGATGAAGGCAGACATTTTATCTTTTGTTTTGGTAGTGTAAATTAATCACTTAACACTAAACTGCCAATAATGTAAACCACTGGGAGAACACAGATGGTTGTCATTCACTGTACTGTATTAATAGAAAGCTAGCTATAAATCTAGTCTACTATCCTCCAAAGGACTGGACTAGGAAGGATACAACCTTCCCTTTGAGAAGCATCTATATTTACGATGCTAATAACCACGGAAACACATCATCACAGTCTATGAAAATGGCCCATATAACAGGAGACTTTTTTAAAGTAAAAATTTGAAAGTATAGTTGATGCTTTGTAGGGCTTTTCTCACTGCGCTTAACCCCGGGTTATCGTCATTCTAAGCACCACTTTTAACCCCAGGTAAAGGAGCGTTTAACACTTATAATTTAGATGCGGGGTTAGCACTGCTTTTTACCTGGGGTTATGAAACCCTGCTCTGGAACACCGCTTTCTGCGTATGATAGGAAAAATGTCAAACGATGATGGAAAACCCAACATTCTTACTTTAATAGTTCAAAAAGTTCACTCAGAAAAAAAAAATGATATTACAGTCAGCAATGTGTAATATGAGGATGTAAACAGGTAACATGCTGCATTTGTCCAGTCAGTGAGTGACACTGACACCACAAATATGCAGATAAGGACTTTATCCCGGGGTTTAGGTATGTGCAGTGTGAAACGGTAGCTTATGAATACCCAGGATTACCTGTCAACCCCGTGTATAGTATGAGCAGTGTGAAATGTGAATAAAGATAACCCAGGATTTCGTTTACCAGGGGTTTAGAATGACCCAGGGTTAACTATTTCAAGTGTGAAAAGCCCTTATCTGTTATTCTCTCTGATGTGACAGCTGAATTTACTAAGGATTAATACATAAAAGTGACATTTCTGTTCAAAGACAACCATGGAGAAACATACATACACAAATATATAAGAAATGCAATTACAATAAACACATATATTCATAAACACAGACCTGTGCCATAGTCGATCCTGGTGGAGTTGCCCACAGACTCCTTCAGGTACACGGCTATCTCTGGAGCAGCATCATGGCGGTCTGATGGCAGAACGGTCTTGACCAGTGTCTCTGCCTCCTGCACACATAAAACATCATTTCACCTCAAATCAACTGCCCTGAAATACAAAACAGCACCGAACAAATTATACAATGCCATGAAAAAGCATTTCTCTAAACCAATTCTTTTACTTTTATTCAAATACTGCCCTGAAAAGAATAGAAACACAACAGAACAAGTAATTATCAAATGGCCGTTAATACATTCTGAAGGCACTGTGATTCCAAAGCAAGTTAAAACACTTTGAAGGTAAACATTTTTGATTTCATACGAGTGTTTACCTGCTCCAGTTTGGCATACCATGTGCGGTAAGCTTTATTGCCGAAGCGAGAAGGCTGGTCTACTGGTGGCGTCTCATCAATCCAGTGATCTAATGTTCCCAACATAGCAAGCAACTTCTCCACTGTCTAATATTAAAGAAAAGTATGCAAGCACATTTCTATGAGCATATATACCAGTTACTTCATCTGTTACACACAGATACACATACAACAGTATAGAGAGAAGTAGAACAGTGACCCACCTCAGACACCTGGTATTCACATGTAAGTTTCTTTCCCTTCACGCCCTCATTCATGGTCAGAATGAATCCCATGTAGTCTGCGTATGCCTACTTACACAAAACAGAAACTTGCTCAAATAATGTAAATATATGTTTAGATGTGTTTGAAAAACACCTTGAGTATTAAAGGGATAGTTCACCCAAAAATGAAACTTCAGTCATCATTTACTCACCCTCATGTTGTTCCAAACCCGTAATATGTTCGTTCATATTTGGAACACAAATGAAGATCTTTTTAATGAAATCTGAGAGCTTTCTGTCCCTCCATAGACAGTTACACAACTACCACTTTGACGCTTCAAAAAGTTCATAAAGAGATGGTAAAACTAATCCATATGAATTGAGCAGTTTAGTCAAAATTTTCTGAAGAGACTCAATCACTTTATACACCGAACAGATTTAATTTAGGCTTTTATTCACATATAAATATTCATCAACGCACACATCAGCTGTGGTAAACGGAAGCTCAAGCATGTTCGCCTGACATGTGAGAACCAATGAGGTTCATTCTCGTGTGTTACGCAGCACATTTGAGCTTTCAAAAGAGGTTTGTTCTCGCACGTCAAGCAGGTTCGGTTGAGAATCTGTTTATGTTCACTGATCAATGTTTATATGTCAATAAAAGCCTGTCTGTTCATCATATAAAGTGATCGTGTCACTTCAGAAAATTTGGACAAAACCACTCAATTCATATGGACTAGTTTTATGATCTTTTTATAAACTTTTTGAAGTGCCAAAGTGGTAGTTGCATAGACTGTCAATGAAGGAACAGAAATCGCTCAGATTTCATTAAAAGTATCTTCATTTATGTTCCGAAGATGAATGAAAGTCTTTCGGGTTTAGAACAACATGAGGGTTAAGTAATTAATGGCAGAATTTGCATTTTTGGGTGAACAATCCCTTTAAAAAAAACACTTTATATTTGTAAACATCAAAGGTTAGTAACTCGAACTTGCAGTCATTCATTTGGTTGTGTGATTTCATCAAGACTGCCACTAGGAGTCAGTGACCTACTGACTAGGGCTGGGCGGTATATCGAGTTTGTACGATATACCGATATATTTTTAATATACGATACGGAATGAGGCGATACCGTTTATATCGATATACAGTAGTTTTATATGAGCGCATCTGAAAAACAGCGGTGGACGTCGCAGAGTGCTGCTGCGGGGGAAATGCATAATACAATTTGGCTTAAACATGAGACATGCTTAATATTAAGGGCTTTAAAAATAACTCGTAAGATTAAGATATAGTTAACACGTAGGCCTGTCGTTTAAAGCGGCTTGCCCCGTCAGATGCTCTGACTGATTCATGTGCGGACAGATATTTGTGCTATTTAATGCTTTTGTGATGTGGTGTTTTCCTAAGTGCATAACTTACATTTCACAGGTATATTCTCCACCTGTAAATGCTAGAAAGTCATACAAATATTTCCATTTTGCTGTCAGGAGTGGACAAGCCTTCTGCTAGCGAATCTCATTCTCCTCTAAACTTCATAGACTTCCGTGAACGAGCCGCTCTATGTTTATATAATTATATTATATATTTATAATATATAAATATATAGCTAATTAGTCTGTGCTTTTGTTTTTATTTTAATTTTTAGTCTAGTGAATTTAACTTCTGCTTTAAAAAGCATTATTTTTATTTTTAGATTGTAATGTTACAATGTTAGAATGTAAAGTAACTTTCTCTTTTTTGCACATACTGTAGGCCAGACTACATGGTTACATTCACATATGTATATATATATTATATATATTTGTATTAATAGCTTTCAGTATAAACACTGTTTTTAGGACAACATTAGGCAGGATGTTAAATTAAGATTTTTAATAAGTAAATAAAGATATTTTTTTTCTAAATCCAAATAGAAAAATGTAGAAAATACCAAGATATATACCATGTATCGCCATTTAGCCAAAAAATACCGAGATATGACTTTTTGGCCATATCGCCCAGCCCTACTACTGACTTTGGAATATAGCTCTTTCTAGGCCAGTGATTTTCATTTCTGTATTTTAAACATTTGCAATGAGGAAAAATACTGGGTGAACCTTTAACAGGAGTAGTATATGCAGAGGTTCTCATAATGGTTATGTTTTAGAACTGTCTCTTTAAAATGTAATGGTGTTGTTGCAACTAATTGCACAAGAAAAATTGTGTAAAGAATAGAGCTTCCTATTATTATCTTTAAACTCTAAGGATACGGGGGAATAAGACTGAAAGTGAGCTATACTTCCTATATCTCTCAATGTAGCAGACAAACTACTTTCATAGTGGGTTGTACAACATACCTGTGATCTTTTCCATTTTCCCATATCAGGCACCATGCTGATCTCCTTCTTTGGCACTATGAAGCTGAAATTGACAGGACTGGGAAGCTTGTCATCCTCATGGGACGAACCTGTGCAAGAGACAAAACATGTCTAATTTTAGTGTCAAATTAATACTATATTGATACTAATAATAAAACTAATAAAAACTAAAAATATCAGAAAAGAATCTGGTTTCTAAACTATTTTAGAATATATCTATTTAAAATATATATTATGTCTAAAAGATTTATATTTATTTAATAATTAAATATTTAAATATATTAAGTAATCATCATCATCAAACATAAAGTTATAATCCCAGTATATTTATGGTAATCTGACAGAAAGGATTAAAGCTTACCTTGATAGATAAGATTTACGAAATCACACATGCATTGCTGATAATCACGCACTCATTCCACAGGTTCTGATCCACGTTTTGATTGTGTTTATGTTATCTAGACAAGAGCCCTTTCTGCATCAAGGTTAAAGCACTTAAATAACTGGATGAGAACTCTAATGCATTAACTATAATTCTTAATTACACATTGGCAGTTGAAAACTTGTATTTCTTGTGGTTTGATAAGAGACCTTCCTGACTTTTTGTGGCAATGAACACCACACTTTAATGTGTGTAAATGCTGGGGTACAAATAAAGTAAAGATATCGAAATAAATGTCTAATAGCAATGTATAAACTCAAAGTTCTGTGGTTTGACCCTTTTTTGGCATACTTAATACTTAAAGTACTTAATTTACTATTAATTTCTATACATCCATTTCTTTCTACTTCATTTTAAAGAATAGCGGGAAGAATGAGGGACCAGCAGCCACTTGCAATAAACCCCCCTTACAATAATTCCCTTACACAAAGAGGTTTCTTTGGTACCCTAAAGGAAAATATACAAGGTAGTCTATGGGTGTACCTAAACCTGAAAGACCTAGGCTGGTTCTGCTCAGGAAACATATGAGCCTATATCACTGTACTAAAGAGGATAATGGTCATAATTCTATAACCAA